>NC_059429.1:85998536-86300093 GCF_021028975.2 Sphaerodactylus townsendi
GGACAGGGCTTTCACTCCGAAGGGGCCTAAACCACAGGCGTAGCAAGGGGGGAAAGTGCCCGGTGCATCGGTGCGTCTTCTGCCCCCACCCCGCCCTGTCCCAGAATGCCCCCATCATGCCCCTGGAATGCCCTCACCACCACCCCACGGGGGGGCGGCACTTGGTGCATCGTGCCCCGGTCCCATTCGAGCTACGCCTCTGACCCAAACTGCCTACTTTTATTGGGTATGAAAAACACAGCCAGCAGATGCCAAGAGGGAAGAATATAATACATTATTAACATGTGAAGCTGCCTTATACTGAGCCAGACCATTTGTCTATCAAGGTTAGTATTGTCTGCTAAGACTGGTGGTAGCTTTCCAAGTATCTCAAGATGAGATATTTCACATCACCTGCTACCTGATTCTTTTAACAGGAGATGCCAGGGACTGAACCTGAGACCTTTTTCATGCAAAGTAGACGCCATCCCTTCATTACATTCTCCCATTGGGGAAATCAAAGCTGCAAGTCATACAAAAATGCCCAGGGGAGACATAGCAAGTCTTGGAAAATCCAGTGAACAAGTCCAAAGAGGCAAAAAGAACCCTGCATACCAGGCTAAGAAAATGTCATGATTGTTTGCATTTTTTCCCTTTGACTCATCTTTATTAAAGGTGTACCCAAAAGGCTGCTGGTATCTGAGAACCGGAACACTCTGCATGAGCTATAATCTGAACAGCAATACTGCAGCTTATATTGAGATTCTTTTCTGGTTCTATGGACTGCTGTGTAAGAAGAGTGGACAATACAGAACTGAAGCTATATGGATCAATCTTTCAGTAACAGTAGGCAGAGATAATGTGGCTCATGTGGCAGTCCCCTTTTCCATGCTTTGGTCTGGATGAACTTTAGCACATGGCTGCCTCTGCCTTCTATTGAAAATAAATAACTAATTGAGATGCGGAAGAGCTTGCTGGCAGCAAGCTAGCAGCAACTGAATTACATCAGGACCAAGTTTGTTCTCTTCTTTCTGTAGGTATTAAAGCTTGAGTGGGACTGAAGGCAGAAGCCCTTGGGAACAAGCTGCAGGGCAAGAGCTAGAGGGCTCTTGGCTCTTAGCCCGTGGCTCATGGCCTGAAGCCTTTGTTAGACAGCCTTGTTGAACAGAGCCAGCCCAGGATGCATTTCTCTGCTTGCTTAACTTTATTATCTGCTTAAATTTGTAACTTGTATTTCAGTATTTGTCTGTGATCCTTTCTCATTCCCTTCATGAAGAAAAGTGGCAAACAGAGGTTGTAAATAAATAAGGGGAAACTACAAACTCTGCACTGACAAACCAAACTACACACTATGAAAACTTGTATTCTTAGCGTGTATAAATTGTGCAAACCAAGAAAAAAAATGCAGATTTTGATCATTTTGCATAATTTATTCTTTTTCTGTTTGCCAGGGGAAATAGATAGGAGCTATACATATTCACACACACACACATATGCAAGAGAGCAAGAGTAGCAATTCAAATATTATGGAGGGGCCCTATTTGGCCCATTGGGGAAATAAAAGTTCATGTTTGACAGGTTGCTTCAAAATATGTCTCCCGAACCATGCAGAACAGTGCAATTTGGCTTTTTGTGAATGCACATTCTCCCACAACCCAATGAAATTTTATTCCTCCACATCCTTGATGTGGAACTGTTCTACTTGGTAGATCATTGTTTACATGGACAGCTAAATCAGCACTTCATATAAATCACTCATAAATAAACAGTGTGTTTTAAAAGCTCCAGTGTTCATATAAATAACAGCTAGTAATATTAATGGTTGATTGTTTGGATTGGCAGCATTTTGGCCCATGCATAATTTTGAGTTATTGCTGTGGATGCAAACAGACTCAGTGACTGGCTCATGTCTCATTATCACAGCAGAACATGGTATGTTTCAACTGTTGAACATGTTCACTGTGATTCTCATAGCATTCCCACAATTGAACAGAATGGGTTCTCATAGAATGGCATAGTTGCAACCCCAGAACTGTGTATTCTGTTGTAGATTCTGGAGTTAATGGAACATCTTCAGAGTAAATTATTTCAGAACACTATTCATTAAGGAATCACTTTCACACATTCACAAGGACATCTAAGCAATGATTTTGAATTGCTTTATTTGCTGTACAGTATGCAAACAAATATAAAATACCATGCAACATTTATAATACCAGGAATAGCTGGGCTGTGTATGTCATTGCATGCTAAGTGATGGGGGGGGGGGCAGTGAACTTTCCTCCATCATAGTTGTTGCCTGGCAACCTGAATCAGAGGTTTGATGCCCCTTCTCCTCCTGTTTCTTCTTATTCTTCCTTCTGACATCCAGGAACAAACTTCCATTGCACTAGAGTCTGGTGTGGGGCAGTGGAAGTGGTTACAAGGGTGTGCTTAATCTTATTTTAAACAAAATATGCTCAAGACCAAAATCCTATGCACAAAGGCAGCTCAATCCAGAGTGCATGGCGGCAAAATGTGGTGCTGTTGCTGTGCCACTATGCTGCCACCAGTCAGCGTGGGAAGGAGAAATAAACAAGAAAATCCTTGGCTGCCTCAAAATTGTTCATTGATCAAAAAGGACTTATGCTACACTTTCAGTGGCATATGTCTGCAGCTGGGGAGGGAGGAATTTCTGGACCAAAAGCCTGGTAGAAGCTGACTCAAGTTGGTTCCATCCATGAGAATGCCCCCAGCCTGCCCCCTGCTGTGCTGATGGGGGCTTGTGAGGTAGCAGGCTCTTTTGGGATTCAGTACTTCAGGGCTGCGCGACACCCACCTGCTGACAAGGGTATCCTCCCAGAATTTTTGCCCCTTACGCTGGTGGGGTGAGAACCCATATTGGTGCGAGTCTGAGCTGCATCCATAACTCCATTCCTACTTCTCCACTCTCTCTCTCTCTGGATTGGGCTGTAAGTTGGAAGTAAGCATCATTAAACCAAATGGTCTTTTCTGCATAGGGAAGGGCTTATTTAGTTGCCCTGGAGCAATGGGACTTTCACATGACAGGCCCCTCTACATTTGCCCTGTCCCATCCTCAGGCAGCAACCATTCTCCTTCACTACCAGGGGCCTTTCCATCAAAGTTGGCTCAGGGCAGATGACAATAAGGATACATCACAATTTATAATCAACAAAACAAATGTTACATCAAATAAAACATGAACATCACTTTAAAAATAGCTTTAAAACAGTTATTTCCTCAGTTTTTGTTAGCTGCCTTGGAGTACATAAAACATATACTACTACTACTACTGCTGCTGCTGCTGCTGCTGCTGCTGCTTTCCCTCAGTTATCCAGGCTGTGCAATGGAGAGAAGGCTGCATTAAAAAAGCTTTTGCACAAAAGATGCAAACTCCAGCACTCCCACCCCAACCAAGGCATTGCTGGGCTATAAAATCAGTGTTGCTTGATTTCCCTTCGTACAGCAACCAAATCTCCTACAGTACTACAGTGCCTAATCTGTATGCTTTGTCACAGCCACATCCCATCCACTGGGTTAGCACCATGGCAACACCAGGGTCCTTAAACACAGGAGTTTGTGCTATGACCGCAAACGGCATTAGGCGATTTAATTAAGAAGCTGGCAATGGGAAAAAAACATTGTCACTTGGAGCTATTTTATTAAATTCTCCTGCTTTATGAGGCCTTTGTTATATTTTGAACAAAACAAGAGCACATTGAAGACATGTTTTCTCATGTATTTCAAAGGGGCTGAAGCAAGGAGGGGTGGGAGTTGGGAGGTACCTTATCAAAAATCAGTAGGAATGCTGCCATAGCACTCTATTTGGGTCTGATTCTGATAATCTGTGTGCAAAAGCCATTCCTTTTCTTTTTCAGAAGAACAACATAGGCAGACCACTAAAACAGGTGGGGGATAATCAAAGCATGAAGGTTTACTGCTGACCTACATAGGGTGATTGGGTGTTTTGCCCAGGGCTTCCACACCTCCATAGGCTCCAGACTGGATAGGAGACCTGATCAACATGGACAGGTTGGGAGCAAGGCCAGCCAGTGTGATCCTGCTGCTTCATCCTCTGTGAATTATATCCCTCTGGGCACAGGGATATAATATCCTTCATTCCAGCCCCTACCAAACACAGGTGTTTATTCCTTTGGAAATGGCCAACGTCCATTTTTTACCTCCTATACTTGGCTTTCAGACATTTCATTTGCCTCTAGAGTTTGTATAAAGAACATCCTTGTGCTATTTATGCCTTTATCTAATGGTCAGTGTTTGCAAATTCACATGAACGTGCAAGGTAGCATAAACTGATGCAATAATCTGTACTTCCACCTTCTTTTTGGAGTTTTTGTTGAAAAGTATGTTCAAAGTCAATATTATTTTGTGGTTTGAAGTATTTGGTAAATGCTAATTTTTCATAATCATTACTGTCTTCTGTGTCAGGTAATATTTTGAAAATCTGGTATACTGAAGTAAAATTACATTGCCCTTTTGGTGGTAGGGGTCATCTTTCATCATAAGAAATATATTTAATAACCTTTCAAGCCAATGTTCCCATCTGGGCCTCAATGTACTAGTAGACACACGGACTGGAAATTCAAGAAATATGGGGAACATGTTGAAAACACCATTGTTACTTGAAAGGCAGCAAAAATATATTCTGTAGATCTGGCTGAAGCTGTTGGGACAGAAAGCATTCATGGTTGCTTCACTACCTGGAATGATTCAGTACAATAACATGCAACCAGGATTAGCAGATATTTAAGTATTTCAGTTCAAAAGCTCTTATGGTTGTTCAGTTGTCAACAGGAATTGCAGAAGTGGTCTTTGGGGAAAGTGGTCTTTGGGGAAAACTGTTGGTTGCCAAGGGGGCAAGATAACTTGTTGTATATTGTCCTTTAGTTTCTGCTGATTTTATGTAGTCTTACTGTTTTCCAAGGTATGTAACTATTCCTACATCATTAGTGTTGTATTCTTAATGCAAGGCATCCAAATAAAGAGACAGCATGAATTCAAACAGTTTAATATGTCCAGCTCTATCCCTGTCTGGAGCTACAGTGAGTACAACTTCATTTTTCCTTGTTCCCGCCCATACCAAGTCCTGGGGTGGACTAAGGAAGTCTAAAACACTGGCTCAGATAGCAATAAAGTTGTCAAAATACCCCAGTCTTCCATCAGAATCCTAACCAGACCAACCTTGTTTAGCTTCTGAGATCTGAGGAGACTGAGCTAGCCTTGATCATCCTGGTCAGGTCTAGACTTCAGCTTACCCTTTTTGAAAAGTTGCATTGAGATCAGAGAAGCTCATGGCCAACTCACAAGACCCTTTTAACCCTTGGCAGCCTCATCAATCAAACCTAGAAGCAGTTTTAGCCCCTGCACCTCTCATATGCACACTTTTATGGAGAATATGATAAAGACATGTTAGCATTTTCTTTTCATGGAATTCTGTTCCCAAATGGGAAAAAAGAATATGTACCACAATATCTACTGCCTCCAACCTGATTGAAAAAGAAATATATTTAGCATAGAATATAAATAGCATATATTTACATTCTTCTTATGTTAGTGCCCTATTTGTCTTAAGTGCTTACATCTTGCTAGTTTTTTCTTTACATCTCCAGAGTTTGATGCTGTGTGATGTTCTTTGTTGGTCTGTGCTACTCCTTGTAGTGAGGTTGACATAACTAAATTCTGTTTACCTGGAAATGCAAAAAAAGAAAAGGTAGACAATACTGCCACCGAATTGAGGAAAGGGCCATAGCTGGGTACACCTTGTTATCTTGTGGCATCTTAAAGGAGCCAAGGGGCAAGAAAAGCACCTGGATTTTGCCAGTCTTCCCTTTTTCTGTTGTTTTTTTTAAATAGGAAAGTTGGAATATAGTTTATTTTCTTGTTGGTGCTGGCCCTACTACGATGAGTGGGAATCCTGCCAACCACTGTATATATCACAGGATTTATCAAGAGGAATATATAGCACTGAGCTACATGTAGAATTGGAGTCAGGAGTGTTGGGAACTCTCAGTAAAGCACATATGAGACTATGGTCGAAAGAAATTGGTTAACCAGCCTGCAGGAAAAGCTGTTAAAGATGAAGCACCTGTCATTCCTGATGCTAAATGCTATACATGCAGCAGAAAAAGTGTATACAACCTCAGTTCTCAGTCTCTAAAATGTACACAATTATCACATTTCTTTAACTCTTCCTCAATAGGCCTCAGCCAAGAGAAGGGAAGGGGTTACGACCCCTTTCTCATCTCTGCCTACTGATGGAGAGACCTGGGGCTTGCTATCCTGGGCCTTTATGAAACCAGGCTCTGAGAATGTGACAACCTCCTTCCTCACCTCCCACAGGAAGAAGGAGTTGGGTTTTATACCTCACTTTCCCTACCACAAGGGGTCTTAATGCGGCTTCTAATTGTTTTCCCTTCCCCCTCCGTACAATGAACACCTTGTGAGGTAGGTAGAGAGAATTGTGAGTAGGCCAAGGTGACTCACAAGGCTTCATGTGGAGGAGCGGGGAATCAAACCTGGTCCATTAGATTAGAATCCACCACTCTTAGCCACTACCCATACTGGCTCTCATGCTGGGAGGTGAAGGAAAGGGTGTGATTTTCTTCCAGTCTTAGCCATTCTCATGGCTAACCTGCCATGATGGTGGTTGCCACTTAGCTGGCTGTGCCAGCTGCTCACCCACATGGTTTTGCTCAGTAGCAGGGCTGGCAAACCAAAGGCTCATCTGCCAGACAGGGTATCCTTTGCCATTGGAGTAGCAGTGCACATGTACCTCAGTGCCGGTTTCCCCCCTCCCCCCAAAGATCCCCACGTGTCAGGTGTCAGGGCTGCCCCCAGTCAAGTATATATATTTTATTCTATTCAAATTCTACCCATCCTTTCCCCACCTAGGTGGGGCTTAGGGCGGCTTACAGCAATAAACTATACATAAGTCATTAAAATCCTATAAATGTAAAATGTAATGATTGCAATATAAAATACAGTAAAAAACTAGATTCATGGCACTATTGATAGCATCCCTCCCAATTAAAGTATACCAGATTCAATAGTTGAAGGGAGGAAACAGAACCCAGCTGCCACTACCAGCAATCCAATGCTACTATTGTGGATTGGAGCATTCCATAATAATTTCAGTTAAGATTACTAGTTCCCCCCTACCCACTGGTGGGGATTTGGGTGTTGGGGGGTAGGATTGCCAGATTTAGGTTGGGAAGCTCCTAGAGATTTGGGGATGGAGCCTGGGGAGGACAATGGCCTCAATGAGGTACAATACCATAGAGTGTACCCTCCAGAGCATCCATTTTCTCCAGAGAAACTGATATCTCTAGTCTGGAGATGAGCTGTAATTCCAGAGGATCTGCAGATCCTACCTGGAGGCTGGCATCTCTAATTTCAGTAAATATTTATGGGAGACCATAGATGCACATAATAGATGGAAGAAGGGTGGGTGATTAGGTGGCCAGCAGATGTAACAAAACCATTATAGGCCTACCAGAACATCTCTGTTTTAAAGGCCCCTAGTTCCCCAGGACCTGGGTTTCCAGTTTTTACCAGGCCAGGACTATAGCCAAGAAGGTTCTGGCCCTAGTTGAGGACAGCCGGATAATATTCGGGCCAGGAATAACCAGTTTGTTGTCTCCTGAAGAGGATAATGCTCTTTGGAAAAAATAAAGTGAGAGGTGCTCTCATAAATATTCTAGTCCTAAGCTATATAAGCCTTTGAAGGTATGTACCAACACCTTGGACTTGATCTGGTACTCAACTTGGAGTCATTGCAGCTGGTAAAGCATTGGTCAAATATAGGCTGTCCAAGGGGTCTGATAAGGATCCATAAAACTGCATTTTAGTCCAGTTGTAATTTCCAGAACAACTTCAAGGGCAGCCCAGAGTAAAATGTGTAATATGAACCTGTCTGTGTCTTGAGGTCATTTGCCTGCCACTGCTATCAGGAATATTGATGGCTATCATTAAGGACAGGGTCTTTTCAGTGGTAGGATAGGAGCCAGCAGAGTTTTAGACTAGGATCTCAGATAACCACGTTTAAATCCCCACAGAAGTTCACTGGGTGTCCTTGGGCCAATCACAAGCTCTCAGCTTAACTTACCTCACGGGGTGCTGTGGGCACAAAGTAGAGGAGGGGAGAATGATGTGATTAGCCATTCTGGGTCTCAATCAGGGAGAAAAATCTGTAGTATTCCCTTTCCCTAGTACTTTATCCAGGATCAGATTTGATATCAGGTAAAAGCTTTTCTTTATAAATTGGTGAGTGATTTTCTTTCTCTGACTTCTGTTTTATCTACTTTTTTATGATGAATGCTCTGAAATTAGTGTGCTGTTATTTTTTACTCTTTGGATTATATTACTGTTTTTATGGAGCATTATGGACATTGTATTGTCGAAGGCTTTCACGGCCGGAATCACTTGGGTGCTGTGTGGTTTCTGGGCTGTATGGCCTTGTTCTAGCAGCATTCTCTCCTGACGTTTCGCCGGCATCTGTGGCTGGCATCTTCAGAGGATCTGATGTTGGGAAAGCAAGTGGAGTATATATCTGTTGGAGTGTCCAGGGTGGGTGGAGAAACCTTGTCTGTGAGTAACAAAGAAGGCAACCAGGTCAATAGTTGAGGGCGTCTGAATAGAAGTATGAGTAACAATGAAGACTATAGCATGGGCGTAACACTGTAGATAGCAAGGTCACTGGTGGGAGCATCTGAATAGAAGTATCCTGGCCTTTGTTTCTTTTGTCTATGGTCATCCTGTGTTTGTGTGGAGCTGGTTAGACACTGTCTTTTCAACACTGGCAGCCAAGTTCTGTTCATTTTCATAGTTTCTTCCTTTCTGTTAAAATTGTCCATGTGCTTATGGATTTCAATTGCTTCTCTGTGTAGTCTGACATAGTGGCTTTCAGAGTGGTCCAGAATTTCTGTTTTTTCAAATAATATTCTATGTCCAGGTTGGTTTATCATGTGTTCCGCTATTGCTGATTTTTCTGGCTGAAATAGTCTGCAGTGCCTTTCGTGTTCTTTGATACGTGTCTGTGCGCCATGCTTTGGTGGTGCCTATGTAGACTTGTCCACAGCTGCATGGTATGCGATAGACTCCTGCAGTAGCTAAAGGATCCCTCTTATCCTTTGCTGAACGTAGCATCTGTTGAATTTTCTTAGTGGGTCTGTAGATTGTTTGTAGGTTGTGCTTCTTCATCAGTTTTCCTATCACGATCAGTGGTTCCCTTTGATGTATGGTAAGGACACTTTCCCTCTAGATGGCTCTTTATCTTTGTTCATGTGGCTTGTTCTTGGTCTTGCAGCTTCCTTCTGATTTCTGTATTAGAATAACCATTAGCCTGTAGAGCCCTGTTTAGATGATTCAATTCATCTTGTAGGAGGTGAGGTTCACAGATTCTGTTTTGCTGGGATGTACCAAAGTTTTATGGTGCTCCTTTTGCCCGGGAGGGTGAGTGGAGTGTTTGTGTAGATATCTGTCTCTGTGTGTAGGTTTTCTGTATACTGTGTGTCCCAATTGCTGGTTTGGTTTGCGGATGACTAAAACATCTAAAAATGGCAGTTTTCCTTCATTTTCTTTTTCCATAGTAAATTGGATGTTTGGGTGGATCTTGTTGATATGGTCCAGGAACTTGTTTAGTTCTTCTTCTCCGTGGCTCCAAATGGTGAATGTGTCATCCACATAACGGAACCATATGGTGGGCTTTTTTGGTGCTGTTTTCAGGGCTTGTTTCTCAAAATGTTCCATATAAAAATTAGCTATTACAGGGCTAAGAGGGCTACCCATGGCTACCCCATCTTTCTGTTCATAGTATTCATTATCCCACTGGAAATAGCTAGTAGTGAGACAATGTTGAAACAGGGCTGTGATGTCTTTTGGGAATTTCTGGTTAATGAGTGTCATGGTGTCTGCTATGGGGACCTTGGTGAATAGGGAAACCACATCAAAACTGATCAGCTTGTCATTGGGGTTGAGTTTGAGTTTGCTGATTTTTTCAATGAAGTGAGTTGAGTCCTTAATGTAATGTGTAGTAAGTCCAATATGGATTTGCAGTTGTGTGGCCAGAAACTTTGCCAAATCATATGTAGGAGATCCAATTGCACTCACAATAGGTCTGAGTGGAGTGGAGTCCTTGTGGATTTTTGGGAGTCCATAGAGTCTAGGAGGGTGAGCTTCAGATTTGCAGAGACGTTGGTGAATGATTGGATCAATTGAGGAGTTTTTAATCAAGGTGTTGGTTTTCCTGGTGATTTTGTTGGTTGGGTCCTGTTTTAACTTTTTGTATGTTGTGGGGTCCAAAAGTTGTCTGATTTTTTCTTTGTATTGGTCTGTTTCCATGATAACAGTGGCATTACCTTTATCTGCTGGTAGAATTATGATTTCTGAATCAGAATTGAGATCTTTGATAGCTTTTCTTTCTTTCCTTGTTATGTTACTGGAGGGAAGTTTTGCCTTTCTCAGAATCCTTGCTGTTTCCCCTCTTACTTCCTCCACTTCTTCCTCAGGGAGATGATAAATCACTGATTCCACATTAGCGATGATGTTTTCTACTGGAATTCTGGTGGTGGTAACAGCAAAGTTGCCTCCTTTTGCTACGATGGATACTTCAGCCTCAGAGAGTTGCCTCTCAGTCAGATTGATGATGGTCCGTGATGTGTCCAGTACAGGTTTCACCTGATGTTTTTGGCATTTGTCGAATTTTTGTTTCTGCCTTTTAGTGTGGTAAGCCATGTCTTTTTCCATTTTGCTGTAGGTGAAGTTGTCAATTTTATCCCAGTCTTGTGCACTCATCTTTTGGCTGGTATTGATATGAAGGACTAATAACTCCCTGTCTAAGTTTGCAAGTTCTTCTTGAATTCGTGTGGATTCTCTCACGTAAAAGCGTACGTTCTAGGCGGTTATAGATGCGGTGAGCCTGTGGTGTTTTGAAAGTCCTTTTGGCTGCAAGAAATGATGGGATAGTACCTGTGTCTCTGCAGTGTAGAAGAAAGGTTAGAGAACACAGTAAGTGTGCTTTCCTGAGCCGTAGTTTTTCCAATTTCCGTTTTTCTTGGAACAGAGAAGCAATTGAAATCCATAAGCACATGGACAATGTTAATAGGAAGGAAGAAACTATGAAAATGAACAGAACTTGGCTGCCAATGTTGAAAAATACTAGAGTCAAGACAGTGTCTAACCAGCTCCACACAAACACAGGATGACCATAGACCAGGGGTAGGGAACCTGCGGCTCTCCAGATGTTCGGGAACTACAATTCCCATCAGCCTCTGTCAGCATGGCCAATTGGCCATGCTGGTAGAAAACTGATGAAGTGCTGAACCCTAGGCTATCTGGAAAACATGATTCTATAGACAAAAGAAACAAAGGCCAGGATACTTCTATTCAGATGCTCCCACCCGTGACCTTGCTATCTCCAGTGTTACGCCCATGCTATAGTCTTCATTGTTACTCATACTTCTATTCAGACGCCCTCAACTATTGACCTGGTTGCCTTCTTTGTTATTCACAGACAAGGTTTCTCCACCCACCCTGGACACTCCAACAGATATATACTCCACTTGCTTTCACAACATCAGATCCTCTGAAGATGCCAGCCACAGATGCGGGCGAAACGTCAGGAGAGAATGCTGCTAGAACACGGCCATTCAGCCCGGAAACCACACAGCACCCATTATGGACATTGTTTGAAATTAATTTTTCATATTCAGCTATTTCGGTTTTATTAATTTTATACTGTGGGGACTTTTTTTAAACTAATCTGCCATGAGTTTTTTACTATTTCTATGTGGGTTTTGTGATTTTATGTAGTTTTAATTATAAACCATATCAGGCTATGGGGCAGCTTGTAATACCTGTATATAAAACAATCAAATTAAAATAAACACGTAATTCTAGATTTTGTGTTTTCACTTTTAGTTCCTTCCCCCCCACCGCAATTCTGCAGGGGACCCATAATCCAGTAGTTGAAGGCCTGCAGTCTGTTTCTGTTGATAAAGACTGTGACTCAAGTCTATGCTCACAGTCCCTCCAATGGCCATACCAACCTCTTCCCCTTTTGTTTATTACTAGATTAAAAGTAGATCATGGACACGTGCCATTATGCACAAGATTCAAGAAAGCCACTAGAAAACATCCCCAATGGGAATCAGCAATTGTGTATCAAAAGCTAAATCTTGCATATGCCAAGCAGCACACATGGCCATTTCACATGTACTGGGAGCTCTTCTTCGGAATCAGCTTGGGCAGACTTTTTTCCACTGTCATAATGCACTGAAGTGGTCATGAAAACAGGCCATTGATATATGAGGGAGCTGCTTGTATGAAGAAAAATCTAAGCTTTGCACTACAAGTCTGCCTTCTTATTCAAATGGCAATGGACCAGAAGAGTTGCTCGGGACAACTGAGAGATCAGCTCAGCTGCCCAGGCTATATATGAGAAACCACAACCTTTGACAATGAGAGGCAGCTCAGATCATTACAGGGGCATACCTAGGCGAACTTGAGCCCTGGGCAAAACCTGAGTTTGATGCCCCCCCCCCATGGGTGGCCACCCTCCCCCACCATGACCAAACAATGATTTTTTCCACCAGGTCGTTTCAAAGTCACCATCACATTATAGAACATCTCCCAACTCACAAATCTGAACATAGCAATGGGCCATGCCACACAGCTGAAATAATATTTGGAAAACATTTTCAAAATGCTTTCAAAATGTTTTATTACTGCTATGAAAACATTTTATGGTGTTGTATCCAGTCCCCCCAATTGGGGGAAACAGCATCACTTTCAACGTTATTTAAACTGGGGGGCCCAGATTCTCCCTTTAAGGTGGATTTAAAAGGAGAATCTGGGCTCCCTTGTTTAAACAAGTGATGCTGGAATCCACCCCCAAACAGCATCATTTTAAATGGTGTTTAAACTGGGGACCTCAGATTCTCCCTTTAAATCCATGCCGAAGGGGGTAGATTTAATAACAACAACAACAACAACAACCACCACCACCACCACCACCACCTTTATTAGGCACTGAGAGAATAAAAGAAAGAAAGAAAACAAGCATTGGTGGGAAGGGAGTGAATTTAAAAAGAGAATCTGGGGAAATTTAGGGGGTGCCTGTTGTCAGGGGTGCAATTATTAAGATAGCAGCACCAAAATTTCAGAGTATCTTCGTGAGACCCTACTGATGATACCACTCAGATTTGGTGAAGTCTGGTTCAGGGGGTCCAAAGTTATGGACCCTCAAAGGTGTAGCCCCCATCTCCTATTAGCTCCCATTGGAAACAATGGGGGATGGGGCACTCCCTTTGGGAGTCCATAACTTTGGACTCCCTAAACCAAACCTCACCAAACCTGGGTGATATCATCAGGAGAGTCTCCCAAAAACTCCCTGAAATTTTGGTGCTGCTAGCCTAAAATCTGCGCCCCCTGCAGGCCAAAAACGGAAAAACACTGAAAATACAAAATCCCTCACAAACCTGCAATTTTGTCGCCCACCACAAGGTGGCGCCCAGGGCAGCTGCCCACTTTGCCCAATGGGAGGTACGCCTCTGGATCATTACACATGGACACCCATGCATGACTTTTTGTCCTTTTCAAAGGGAGAATCCTGAGGACTTTTCATTCTCTTCCAGCGTTGAAGGCAAAAGATGAATCTGCGAGCTGTATAGTGCCATCTTGCATTTAAAAAAAAATAAAGGAACACATCCCAGTCTGATTTCTGTTATCATGTGCCTAATTATATGAAAGTTTGGGCAGATGGGAGCTTCTTTCTGATCTTGTAATAGAATTATGCTTTCTCTTGTCAAATGTGCTGTTCTCTCTCTCTCTCTTTTTTAAAGGAAAATGTTATGCTGCAATGGATTGTATCACATTGCATTTTGGAAGCCTCACAAATGACTGAGCTCTAATAAGAAAGGCAATCAGGAGTCGTTCACTTCTGCTACAAAACTGAACGCCTGCTTTCTAGCATTGGCCTGGCACCATGATGCTTCAGATGTTTATAAATGTGAACATAACTAGCAAAGCCATCCAAGAGGAAGACTGCTGGGCTGTAAGGGAAATAACAGCCCCCCTGGGAATGTCCCCTCCCTAACCTCAAGAAAGGATTTAAGGAAAAATAGAAAACTTGACAGCATATGGCTCATTCTGGGTATTTTTTACACAGAATAAAAGGGCTTGATAGGTTGCACAGATTGCTCTGTTTTTCAGACATGACCAACAGAGCTAAAATATGGTAGAACCTTTGCTTTACAGGCTATATAGGGTCAGAGATTTATTGTTGAAGTCAGATTATACTTACATATAGAAATAAGGGACTGCAGAACTGTACTTGTTCAATAACATGCCCTATGGCATTTGTACTCTCTGACTGTCTTTGTCCTCCTTTTCTAATGATGGATGCAGATTTCTAGTATCTACCAAACTTGTATTTAATGCTGTCAAGTGTACCCATATGTTCCCATACAGAATTACCCTAAGCAGAGTTACACTCTTTTAAATCCATAGCAGTTAATGACTTAGAACAGAGTGCCACTGCTTAGGATGGCACGTTAGTATATGAAGACAGTCTTAATGGGTTGTTAAAAAAATATGCATATTTATAAAAAGTATTACTTTGAAAAACATGTTGGCCAAAATCATGGTGTCTTTTCAGTCATATCTGTACAGGCTATTGCAAATGGTTCAAAGTGGTGGTAGGTACTCATATCACAGTTATAACAATGCTATACAGCATTTTAGTAGAACCTGTTCTACATTACAAAGCATTTGCAAATGACTTTATAAGCAGAAGGTGCACTGATTCAGTGAACTTGACACCAACCAAATTTGAGAGGGGGAAGAGGCTGTGCCTATTCTGACTGTTTATTCCAACAGAACCACAGAAGCTGCCAAATCTTTCACTAATTGATACATCTTCTTACAGCTGGCCTCAGGAGCAGTCACCAGTGGGACAAATGCTAAAGCCCTGCGATCTTCAGAGGGCCCATCACTATGCAACAATGGTGACTGTATGGTGGTCGAGGATTTCTTGAGCACTTCCTGTGTTTCCAGTGAAAGTGCAAAGCTGTGGGAAGCTGCTGGGCCTTCTGTAGGAAAACATTTACATTTCTCACATTTGGGAAGAGTCGGTTAATAGATTCTTTTAGAGGGTTTGTAAAAATGGGATACTGAAGACCAAAGCACATCCACCACATGGATATGAAGTGTGTACAATTTTTTTTTGCATATGGTCTTTTAAAATACATGTCAGCAATAACATAAGAATCCAGGTCTCTTGCTCACGTGTCCTTTAAAGGAACGAGCCCATGCTGTGAGCTTTGTACTTGAAGCAGCAGGCACCCCAAATTCTAAATATAAGTACCACACTCAGGGACAAAATCATCTCACCAGAAGCAACCCCCCTCCCCCAAATCAAAGCATACACCAAAATGTTCCCAAAGTCATTGATTTCCAAATGCAAAAAGCCACCTTCTTTGACTCTTGATATTTTAATTCTAAGGTTGGTATCACAGCAAGGATCCTGAGCTGTCAGCTTAGTTTGAGAAACAACACGACAGGGAAAGCTTCCCAGTGACCTAGTAATAGGCACAGAGTGATGTTTATGATAATGCCAGCAATAAAACCCAGAGCTATTTGACAGCCACCTTTTTGCACAGGGAGCATATCATAAGTCCCCTGTGCATCTGTCAAACTGAGCAAAAGCTTTTGATCCCCCAAAATTTCAAAACCGGCTTTGTGTGATGGATGGAATGAGATGGCAGGCAATGAGCAAGGCTTATGGTATGTTCGGTAGCCCCTGAGAATACGCCTGATAAGGGTCAGTCCCTTGGAGAACTGTGGAGGCATTGATATGGAGACAACCTGCACCATCCACCCAAAAGCTGCAGACAGCAAATAAGCAAGGGGGCAAAACAGGGACACTTCACAGAATTTTGACCAAGATGTACAGTCCATCATATCTGAAGTGGCTATACACAGCAGCGCTCAAGATATCAATCATATTTTATCCCTCTTTTTGTCCAAGGAGCTCAGGGTGTCATACATGATTTTCCCTTCTCAGTTCTTTCCCGCTTGACAAGACTGTGAGGTAGATGAAGCTGAAAGAGCAAGTGACTGGCCCAAGGTCACTAAGTGAGCTGTGAATTCAGATCTCCTCAGTTCTAATATGATACTCTGATCACTACATTACACTGGCTTTAAGCGATGAAGTGTCACTAGGGAGAGACTCTGTGCCCTATGCAGTTTTTGTACTGGAGAGCACATATGACCATGTGCTCAGTTCCTACAAGCACCTGCAGTTCTATCCACAGCATCTAGTGATTATGTGCATGTGCTAATTACTGTGCAACTGTTGCTGACAATTTCATGTTGCCCATAACTAACACAATGCTTGTAAATGGGAACAGTTCAAATATTCAGCTGAAGAGTGTTGTGAAATCAAGTGGTGATTTTTCAGCCACATGAGCAAATGACATCTGTAAAAGAGAGAAAATTGTTACCATTTGAATAAGACTGAGCTTACCCAATGTGATGACACTGCAAAGATCCCAGGGTGGGGTGGGGTGGGGTGCGGGTGAGAAGGCATCTCTTGTAAAAGTAGCCAGAGTCTGCAAGAGAGCCTGCACCTAACACAGACTGTGCAACCAAATGATAAATTATTTGTAAACAAATCATGACCTTTTAATGACTATCTTCACAGCTCCAAATGCATGGGGGGCTAACTGGGTGGGAAGCCAATCATCTACTGTTACCACTACAAAGTTAGACAGTGGAACTAGAGATGCTATCCAATATTCTTATTCTGTGAACTTAAGTCTCTGATATTGGAGGCTCTACCTCCCAAATGAAAAAGACAACATTACTTTGCCTAAACTCTTCCCAAAGAAGAGTTTTAAAAAGGTGGCAAACTAAACAGTGTCTCCTCAGCCAACCATCCCAAGGGCTACATAGCTCACTAAGCCAAAGATTTGATTAGTAAACAGGCTTAAGCCTCCCTAAAGTGTGAAACACAAAGGAAAAATCTTATACCACTCCAAAATGTGACACTACTACTGCTCCCAATTCAAAGTCCCCCTGTCTTTAAGCATTTCATGAAAATATGAGCAAACTTTACCTCAACAGAGATTTCATCTGTGCTGAAGAAAAATAACCTGGCAATGAAATACTATTTTTCTCAGGGAATTACAAATATAGAATGGAATCTTTAAAAACTTAACGAGAAAATTTGGCAAAAAGTGGATTGAAAGGAGAATGCAAGTAAGAGTCTTTCTTTCTTTTCCTGTTCGCATGTAGATAAAAGAAAATTGGGGTGGGGGTGGGGAACAGATCAGTTACTATACTTTTTTTCCCTTTTTGATTAAAGTGCTTTTGGAAGAAGTTTGTAGGCATTTGTCACTGGAGAAATTAGCAAAAATGTATAAAAATGTTTTGAATGTATGTTGGAAATGTGAACATCATGAAAGGATGAATGTATACATGACATTGGCAGTGATAATACAATATGCACAACAATGGAGAACTTCATCTATACCCAGAATAGAAGAATGGTATGTGAAGTACTGGTATTAGAATTGGCTGAGATGGCTAAGCTTACTTCTTTGATCAATAAAAGTAACTTATCTAAGTTTATTGATACCTGGAAAACCCTGAGTCTTTTTGCTCAACACAGAAAAAAATGACTTGTGGATTTGAGGACTAAAAGAATAATGAAATAAGAAAATGAATATAATTGAGAAAAGTATAAATTCTAATTAGTGATAATAATTTAAAAATAATTGAATTATAATTTCATAATTGTAACTAGGAAGCAAGTGATAGTTCGTTAACTGTGTTTATCTTTGACGCAGAGGAAATTGGGAACCATCCCTTTTCATTCTATGGTATAATTAGTTTAGTTGCTGTTTTTGTCTTTTTTTTTAAAAAAAAGTTCTAATAAAATTATACAAAAAAATGCAGTGTGTGTGAACACATGGCTTAAGATCCAAGCCGACAAAAGATAGTTGTGAATAATTTGATCAACTATTTAAAGTAGGTCTGAAGTAGAAGAAGAAGAGTTTGGATTTATATCCCCCCTTCCTTTCCTGTAGGAGAATCAAAGGAACTTACAATCTCCTTGCCCTTCCCCCCTAACAACAAACACCCTGTGAGGTAGGTGGGGGCTGAGAGATCTCTGAAAAGCTGTGACTAGCCCAAGGTCACCCGGCTGGCGCGTGTGGGAGTGCACAGGCTAATCTGAATTCCCCAGATAAGCCTCCACAACTCAAGCGGCAGAGCTGGGAATCAAACCCGGTTCCTCCAGATCAGAATGCACCTGCTCTTGGCCACTGCTCTTAGCCACTATACCACTGCTGCTCCTGTATGACCTTTTTATGGATTGTGACCTTTTTATGAATTGTGACCTATATTTCTTAGTGAAAGTATATAGGGCAAAACAGAAAAAGGGCACTTTCCCTTCCATAGTTTTTAAAATTCCATCCTTATTTGGAGCATTTTCTATGGCATAGAAATTCCATTTCAGGAATAAGCCAGATGGTGTATGTGTTTCAATTTACTATTGTTGGTACCTGTTTTGAGGTTCTCATGCCTATTTCTAGGTCTAGAAAAGAAACAAAGTGAAATAACTTCATGTTAATATTTAAATTTGGCCAATCAAATGCATTTATGTGGCTTTGAGGGTGAGGTTTTCAATCAGATTAATTTCTCTGGGTTTTTTCTATAGCACTGGGAGTTGGGGCAACTTAGAAGTGTTGTTTTGCCTCTATGGAAAAACTGTGCAAAGTTTTAATTCTAAAATGTACATTTGTTGGTATATGATATTATTTTAATGTTTTTGCTGTTAGCAGTCCTAAGCTTTTGGTCAGGGTGGGATAAAAATATGGTAAAACAATAAATATTTAAGGCCTTGGTTCGATCATGGTGGCAGAGTCACACAAAATTATTTCCATGTACATGACTATTGCATATGTGTATTTGGTTGCCTGGATCTATTCATACTACATCTCATGACTTTTATTAAGATATAATGACATTTTGAAACTGTTATTATTTTGGAAAGTGAATTTTTAAATGATAATGGAAAACATTGACATTTTGTGATAGCTTACTATTTAAAAATATGTTTTCAGGAATTGAGAAAACTGTGTGTGTTGAAGGCAATTGTTTCAGAAATGTTTGAAATATTTCATTGAAGTTATATATAGAGACAAGCCACTCTATTCTTCTTTTTTGCCGCTTCATACGCTGTTGTACCTTCTGCCCATCTTTGCCAGCAACACTCCCCTCAAAGATTCCCACAACAGTGCTGGTTATCCTGGTTTTGTCACAATACCAACCCCCCTCCCCTCCTCAGCTGCCTTGCAGCCTTCTCATTAGATGTGGTTATGTCAACAGAGACCCTGATATCCAGTGCTAGAAGGGAAGTGTTGGCCTTGGGGGATTTTGCTTGGGGGGCAGAGTTCAGGGGGCAAAGTGGCAATGCTTGTCAGTTTGCTAGTTCTATGCATGCAAGGCCTGTCAGGGCTAGTTGGGGGCAAGGCTTTTGTGGGTGCTCATTCTGTAAGCAAACACTCCTGTCATGAGGCCCAGTTTCATGATGCTGGCAAAAGTTAGAGAAACAGTGAATAAAAGCAGCTCACTCATCTACCAGAATGAGCTATTGGATGAGAACCAATGCGCTGCACCCACTAAAGGTGCTTCTTTATAGACATAATTGGTGCTGTTTTGAACTTTGGAATGAATAGGAGGGACAAAACCCACAGAAATACCCACCAGTCTTCATGTATGTGACAGTGTATAATGGCTATGCTTTTAGGTCTCCAATTAAGCCAATTCTTATGCTCATGATTCTTTTATGCACAGACGGCTTTACAGGAAATTGTTTCCAAGGTCTACATTTGCAGTGGAATAAATCATGCTAAACACATATAGAGAGCTTCTTGTTAGGGCCACTCATAAGCTGAGCCTGTCAGATGGAGACAAACTTCTCTAGTTCTTTTAATGAGATTCCTCCTGAATGCCATGCTGTCAAGTTCTATGCTGAATAATTCAAGCAAGAGCCTGAACTGCGTAGAAAATACCTCCAGGTCTTGCTTAATGAGCTCATCATGGACTATTCATCCAAGGCCAGCTCAGAGGTGAAATGATAGAGGATGGACAACTGTACCTCTCTAGCACTGGTGGGAGGGAAGATTCACTGGAAAGATGCAGAAAAGCTTTTCTAAAGAAGTCTCCACTACAAAAGATGGAGGACAGCAAGATAAATCCCAGTTTTTGAAACATACCAAGCAGTAACAGTGAGAAGAAGAAATCATGGTTAGGAAGGGAAAATATGAATTTATTTTAAAAGCATTGTAGGTAGAGAATGCTGGAGTAATGTGTGAATGTTAAGTGCCATCAAATTGCTTCTGATTTATGGTAACCCTGTGAATTAATGACTGTCAACATGCCCTATCATTAACAACCTTGCCCAGGCTTTTGTAGAGGCAAGTCCTGTCTTGCAAACTTACTAGAGTTCTTTGAGGGTGTAAACAGACATGTGGATAAGGGGGAACCAGTGGACATTGTCTACTTGGATTTCCAAAAGGCTTTTGACAAAGTTCCTCACCAGAGACTGTTGAGAAAACTCAGCAATGAAGGAATAAGAGGGGAAGTCCTCCTATGGATTAAAAACTGGTTGAGGAACAGGAAACAAAGGGTGGGTATAAATGGGAAGTTCTCACAATGGAGAGATGTAAGGAGTGGTGTCCCCCCCAAGGATCCGTTTTGGGACCAGTATGCTGCTTTAACTTGATTCATAAATGACCTGGAAGTAGGGGTGGGTAGTGTGGTGGCTAAGTTTGCAGATGATACCAAATTATGTAGGGTTGAGTAAGAACCACAAAGGATTGCTTGAAAGAGCTCCAAGTGGACCTTGATAAGAATTAGGTGAGTGGGCTAAGAAAATGGCAAATGCAGTTCAATGTAGCTAAATGTGAAAGTATTGATGATGATGCACATAGGGCAAAAACCCTCCAAACTTCACATACACGCTACAGGGGTCAGTGCTATCAGTCACAGACCAGGAAAGAGGGATTTGGGCGTCTGTAGTTGATAGTTCCATGAGGAATGTCAACTCAATGCATGGCAGCTGTGAAAAGAGCAAACTCTATGCTGAAGGGATCATTAGGAAAAGGGAATTGATAATAAAAGCTGCAAGGATTGTCATGCCCTTATACCAAAAGCACTTGGTGAGTCTGCTGACCACACTTGGAGTACTGTGTCCGAAAGTTCTGGTTAAGCCCACATCCTCAAAAAGGATATCTGAAAAAGAGATATAGAAAAAAGAAAAGTGCAAAGAGAAGGGCAGCGAGGATGATTGAAGGATTGGAGCACCTTCCCTTATGAGGAGAGGCTGCAGCGATTTGGAGACTCTCTTTTGCTTTAGTTTGGAGAGGAGGCGTCCTGAGGGGGGATATATGATTGAAGTCTATAAGGAAATTATGCATGGGGTAGAAAATGTTTGACAGAGAGAAATTTTTCTCTCTTTTCTGCACAATACTAGAACCAGGGGGCATTCATTGAAAATGCTGGGGGGAAGAATTAGGACTAATAAAAGGAAACACTTCTTCACGCAACATGTGATTGGTGTTTGGAATATGCTGCCACAGGAGGTGGTGATGGCCACCAACCTGGATAGCTTTAAAAAGGGCTTGGACAGATTTATGGAGGAGAAGTCAATCTATGGCTACCAATCTTGATCCCCCTTGATCTCAGATTGCAAATGCCTTAGAAGACCAGGTGCTCAGGAGCAGCAGCAGCAGAAGGCCATTGCTTTCACATCCTGCATGTGAGCTCCCAAAGGCACCTGGTGGGCCACTGCGAGTAGCAGAATGCTGGACTAGATGGACTCTGGTCTGATCCAGCAGGCTAGTTCTTATGTTCTTATGTCTTGTAAATTGAGGGCTTTGGTTTCCTTGACTGAGTCAATCTATCGTATGATGAGTCTTACTCTTTTCATAGTGTTATTGTCTTTTCCAGTGATTAGTCTTCTCACAATGTGACCAAAAGTTACATCATGAGAAAGTTCATCATTTTGGCTTCCAAGCCATGTTAGACATGATTTGATCTAGAACCCACTTTTTTTGTCTTTTTGGTCGTCCATGCGATCCATAAAACTCTCCTCCATAACCATATTTCAAATGGAACAAATTGTAACATGTATTTGTAGATAGTAGATGGAAGGCATTCAGTATAACATAGTTTGAGTTCAAGATCTTTGTTTTCTTGCAAAGGCTATAGGAGTTTCCTGTAGCCGGTGTAAACTATATTGAGTTCATACTATTGAATGTGTTCTGTTCCCCAAGCAAACTAAATTCAGGTGCCTTGCCCTTGGCCAGAACAGAGTGTAAGATCCACAGACAAATAAGCAACAGTTCAAAAAAGGTTTAATAGTACTGAAAATTTAGGATTCTGTCTCCTCCCATGCAGTCTGACTAAATCAGGGGTAGGGAACCTGCGGCTCTCCAGATGTTCAGGAACTACAATTCCCATCAGCCTCTGTCAGTATGGCCAATTGGCCATGCTGGTAGGGGCTGATGGGAATTGTAGTTCCTGAACATCTGGAGAGCCACAGGTTCCCTACCCCTGGACTAAATAAAGAATACTTGTGATGCTGGAAACAATTGGAGATGGTTTGAAGAACTTGCAGACACCAACTTTTCCTTAACTGCTTCTAAGGAAGTCTGCACTGCTTGCTTCTTCTCCTGAGTTCTCTCGGTGTCCTCTACCTGGACTCTGTTTCCTTGCAATTCTGTTGGAACTTGCTAACTCTGAGTTCTATAGATCTCTAACACCTCAAATATACCTCTGATATATTTCTGTCTCCAGCCTTCCCCAGACATCTGAACTAAAACAGACTGTAAAACAGGAACTGCTAACTAATAAGAATGCTGTAGTGCTTTTGCCTATAGCGGGCTTCTTAAAGGGACAGGGTCTAACTAAGGTTTCCTCCATCAGAATACTATACAAAAAGTAACTACTAAACCCATGCTAATTAAGGGTGCAACTGAGGCTTAAATAGGGAAAATAGTGAGGGTGTCTCTAAGGGCATGACAGTATGCCAGACAGGTCACTCTATTGTCTGTGTAATGACTTGCAATGACAAAGTTTATGATAGTATCTGCCCTCAGGTGATTCTTAAAATGTTATGATTAATTGGTAAGGTTATTTTCTATTTTTAGTTTAACATAAAGACTGCTGATGTTGTGTATTGTGTAACATTTAGTCTTTTGCATTACAGTGAGTTTAAAATAAATCAATAAACAAAGTCAACAATAAAAAATAATATGGTGTCTCAATCTGGGTATATAGGGCTTCTAGTTCTAAGATTTCAAGACTACAAAGTCAATGAATACTCTTATTGGAAAGGCTTCTGACATGGCAATTTAAAAAATCTTAAAATACAAGATACTTTTAAAATAACAAGAAAGAGAAAAAGGAAAGAGAAGAATGTGGTACCTTTTATAATAACAGATTTTAAGGCACTAGCCAATTCATGTCCATGATGCAGTATACTTCTACATCAGTTTTTCACTTTCAAAATGCTGTGATTTCAGTGCTGAGATGAGATTCCTCCATGACTAACCTACTAGCTGTGGAAAGCTTTTGAATCTCCTGGAATAACTAAAAACTCCCTACTTATTCTACAAAAAAACATAATTCTGGTAC
Source organism: Sphaerodactylus townsendi (assembly GCF_021028975.2). Lineage (NCBI taxonomy): Eukaryota > Metazoa > Chordata > Lepidosauria > Squamata > Sphaerodactylidae > Sphaerodactylus > Sphaerodactylus townsendi. The sequence continues at coordinate 86,022,237 of NC_059429.1, forward strand.
ACTTGGAGTCACTCACATTCAGAGCTCTTGGGACAAGAGACTCTCTCTGGGTTTCCTGTAGGTACTAATACTGTATGTAGCTAGTTTTCATGACTTGACTACAGCAAAAAAGACAATAGGAAGCAGTGACTTGAAGCTGCATCCATCCTGCTGTTTCTCTTTCAGCTCAAGATGGTTGCTTTAGAAATATTTACTTCCCAAGTAATTGTGTCTGACACCTGGTGAGCACTTTTCATTTCCCCTTTCCTTCACAGGTGACTGGCTGTATTAGGATATTAATAGCCAAAGGTTGAAAGGGCTTGAGTTACTTGTCCCAGCAGTAGATTGCTGAGAGCTTTGTTCTTAGCGGCCAGGAATCATTACACACCAAATGCTACTCTAAATAAGTGACTTGACTAGGCAGTAAGTGTAGCAGTTTCTTTGGTTACTGAGAAGGGGAGGAACCCACAGATGAATGAGAAAGGCAGGCAGAAGAGAAGCTGAGTGCTCCTTGCCCCTGGAGAGGCCTGGCAGGCAGCAAATGTGGAGTTGGGGTCCATTTTTCTTCTCTGCACATGGCACTTCAAGCAAAGCTAAACAAGCTTCAGTTATATGGTTTAGATAATCACCCTACCAAATCTTGCAGAAAGTCTCAGAACACAATACATTAAAGTTGATGAGATGTTCAGTTAAAAGTCAGGTGGGGAACGGAATTTGAGATAAATACGTAAGTTCATTGTAGGTGGCAGATAAGCTGTACAAACATCAAGCAACTGTAACTGAAACGGCGCCTAATGTATGATCCATACCACTCCATTTCCATCTGTGGGCTTTTGCAGGCAGACACCCTAATTAGATCAAATCTGTATCTTCTAAGGGCTTTGTATCACATGGGACTTCTTTCGTTTGGTTTTATTTCTGAGATTTCCCTGAATATTCTTACTGAAGATATATACATACTTTCAACAGCAATCCCTAATTTCAAAGAGAAAAACAACCGGGAACAATTGCCACAGGTCAGTGCTATATGAGAGAGGTTCTGTATATCCAGTAGGGGAGCTGTCCATAATAGAAGACACTTTGCACTATGGAGAGGGAGAGAGGTATCCTGAACAAAGGTGAGATGGACATGGTTTTAAAGGGCACACTCCCTTGTTTTTCAGATTTTCTCCCACTGGCAGATTTTCTCCCACTGGCACACTCCCATGTGACACTTGGGTTTGGTTTCTGTCTATTTTTTTTTCCAGTATGGAAGAAATGCTGTGCTTTTCTAACCACAATTAATGGTTTGCATGGCCTCGGTGCTAGTGCACTGTATTCAGTGGGAAAATGTATTGGAAGTCATATGGCATTTTCTCACATGGGTTTCTGGCCTGCTGTAACATGGCTCCAAGTCTAGTGTTTGAGGTTAAGAGGAAGGAAGCAGTTATGCTCAGGGAAACCTGCATGACAGTTATTGAAAGCCCAACAAGCAGACAATACATGTGCATGCCCAGATAAATACAAGCAATGTTTATCATCTGATTTTCAGTCAGCCAAAGTATTTTGCACTGCTCATAAACAGATCATCTTCTCAGCAGTTATTCTCACTGGGTTCTATAGTTATTCTTTGGAACCACAATGTGATGGTAGGACATCAGTGATGGGTGCATTGAAAGATTCTGCTTTCTACATAGAAGCTGTTTATTTTAAGTCGTTCCAACAATGGATAACTGGTGTCACTCACCAATTGTCTCCTCCCATATCCCTCCATATACACAAAAGTCTGTGTGATATTGCTGAGCTGAAATGGGCCCTACTGCAGGGTCACCCAGCTTGGCTTGTTCCAGGGCCATTTTAATTTGCCTGTCTGCTCCTGAATTGTGCCTCTGAAACATCCTGTTATTTCTAGCATCTCTATGGTTTGATTAAGAGCCTTTCCCTTTATATCTGCTGATTGGAGAGCTTCAACCATCTTCATTCTCCTGCCAAGTTGCATTCAATCTGAACTCATTTTGTACTGAATTTCATGTTGGCCAGTGGCCTTTGGTACCAACTATGCTATTCCTAAGGTTGTCTTCTGTTCCTAATTTTTATGGATAATCCCTATTGTGGGATTCCATTTGTAATAACTGGAAAGCTATTATGCACAGAGTTTATGAAGACAGAATTTGGCATTTGAGCATTCAGTTGTGTTTAATTTCAAAAATATGTAACTGGGGGAGAAAAATGATATTCTGTGGACAGCAAAAATTCTGTAGCGTTCTGCTTGTTTTTGCCACTCTCATAAAATATTTATTTATCTTGTGGAACTTTCATAATTCACAAAGTTGAAAGTGGCAGCCACTAAATCTTCTGGATGAGGAAATCATACTTAGCTCATGGTGGGTTGAATTTTCAGATAGTATTGGTTTACATTATTATGTTCCCATTGATTCCATGAAGACAACAAAAATTATGGAACATGCATTGGGAACATGCAGTCTGCGCAAAAGACCGTGTTTATATCATTGTCTGTTTGTTCTTTATATTATTCTTTCTGTGCCAAAAATGTCATAAAAGTGGTTTTCAATAGAATAATCAGAAGAACAATCAGCAACAAAGTAAAACTATAAAATAACCATTCCAAACAGCAAATATTATATAGTAAATATCAAAGCAGCAGTAGCAGGACTAGAACAAACATGTCAGCCACTAAGTCCCAGATTCTTAGTACCAAATACTTTGGCTAATTTTCTAAAAACCAAGTGAGCCAACAAAAAGATGCTGGCTTTTACTCACTTGTAGCAGTTGCAGCCACATAAGCCCCCCCCTCCGAATACCAAGATCAATCCAACAATCACAACGTACAGTAGAACTAGAGTCCCATCTTATGACAAAGCCTTTGGGGGAAAGCTGAGCATTATAAACCTCTTCAGAAGCCTCTGCTTACTCAGAAGCTGCATGGAGTGTGGTGAAGCCCACAAGGAACCAACAGCAACTTTGCAGTAACCATATCTTTCCTTCCCCACTTTGAAGGCAGAACCACAAGACATCTGATCATTAAACATCTGGCTACTAAAGAGCCAACTGTTGTCAATCAGATGTCTGGAGGATGGATCTTGGTGCCAGTGGCCCAGGTAAATGCTGCTACAAGGTGCCAAAGAAGGTGGGGCCTAGTATTGTTGCTGCCACCTCCCAACAGAACATTTGTACATGTTTAGTCTTCTGTTTTATATATGTATATATGTCCAGGGGCAGGAACATGAGGCATGATCCCATCCTTCTCTAAGTGTATTTTTACAGCATCAGTTCACTTGATAGAGACAAGGGGAAAGAAATGAATGGGAAATTTTGCGGTTGTTGGCCTTTGAATCATGATAAAAATAGATATAGTAAAACCACCATTTTTTTTAAAAAAACTTCCCTGATAGGAGCAAACAGGTTAAAAAAGACTGAGATTTATTCCTGGTTTGTCCTTCATGTACTCTGTGTCACACTGCTGCTTTCTTTCATCCAAAATATGGCAGGAATATATATGCTTCATTAAGTTTTCCTACCTCACACAGCATGCATGGCAGCAAACTTTTTATTTGTATAGCTAAACATCATAGTTGGTTTGAAGCAGGCATTTGTGATCAGCTTCAAAACCCTAGGCCTGAGAAAAACAAAATAGGTCATTATTTGCGTTTTAAAGGACGTATCCAAGTAGCTCAGATGTCAGCAAATTGGTGTGCTGTTTCTGATCCCTGCAGCCCAGATGTGAGGTGTATTATCCCTTATTTATCCATGCTAGTCTGACTGGCTGGATTCCCATGTTCCTTTTTAAATTAAAACCTGTTTTTCCCCTAGGACATTTCCCATAGTCCCAGTTTTGTATTTTAGTTCTCATTACCAATGAGTGAGGGAAATCAATGCCTGACCCGGCCTTAATCTAAACTGTGAAAAAGGAAAAAAAGCAAAGATGCTAAAAGATGCTGTTTTCTCCTTACATTAAAGGTTGGTACTCTGCTCCATCCAGCTATTAATAACAAGGAAGAAAAACACTATCTTACAGTAAAGGCCATTATTTAGAAATTGGAGCAGGCTTGAGTTCCAAATAGGCCTGACAATTCTGACTAATAAGAAATATATTTTACAGATCAGACACAGTTTAATGATAACAAACACTCAGAGATGAATATTAAGTGCTGCAGGAAAACACGTTGGACAGACACCACTGGATGGCTCCTTCTCAGGGAAGGTAACTCAGAATGCAGCACACTCCTGCTGAAATGCAACAAGCCCATGCCAGGCCGTTTCAGGCTGATCAGGCTTCCCATTGTTTTCTGCCCCAAGCAAAGACTGTGACTGGAGATTTGCTCCACCCCAATCTACATTTGATGTTTAACTCTGGCTACCTTGGGATGAGGAAGTGCAAACCTGAAGCACATAGTGGTATTTTCCATTAGAGTTCTAGCAATGAATGATCACATAGTATTTTACTGCAAGGAATATCCGTGGTATGGCTCAAACCTCTGATCCCTTTTTATCAGAGGGATTGTCCAATGCCTGGGATCAGGATCCATCTCAAGAGATGCCCTTTCACCATGATACTCCTAAAGAGGTGGAGGAACCCCAAAGGACAGAGATTCTTCCTTCAACTGGCCCTAAGGAAGTAGGAAGCACATGCCTCCAGAATCATAGATATTTCATCCAAAGAGGCAATTCCTGGACATAAGAATATACATATCTCTACCAACATTATTGAAGGCCTCTTTCAGGTTTCTACTTCCAGAATTAAAACTTCACAGGGCCCAATCTGGATTAGGGTCATGCAGTGTGGAATCAACCCTTATGTTTCTGTGAAGTTTTGCTAATGAAAACCTCCATCCACATGATGTTATTAATTTTTTTAAATGGGAGGGAAAAATGGTATCTACCATTTGTGGTTTTTTCCCCTTGTAAAGGTCTTTAACAGAATGGAAGGCAGTTGCCACTTGTAAAACTATGTGGGTGAAAGAGTTACCCAATCTCCCATTTCCATAGAATACTGCACAGTTGAAATTAAGCATTACAAGAGCCTGAGGATAAGATCTTTGCCTTTCTCTGAACTGAAGCCTCTGTCTCGAACCTTGTGAGCTATCCATGGTCCTGATTACTGCAGCTCACTTTTTGTTCCTGCCTCATTTTTATAGTGAGCCAAAATTCTGACTTCGGAATTCCACCCAGTTGGAAATGGGGGCCATTCACAAATATTCAGCACTTTGTTTCTTTAGATTTCTTGTCACCCCTTAACTGTCTAGATTTCAGCAACATGAATTTTTGTAAACATTCAACTATCAAGTTGTTTATGTATCCATTCCAATAGCATTTAGTACAACACCTCCTAGTTTTAAAAAATCTAATTATACAAGAAAGAACACACTAGCAACTTTGTTCACAAGCAAGTTTCTTACTCAATATCTTAGGTCATGCCCAGTTCACTGTTACACTGCAAATATCGTCTGCTACAGATAACTACAATGTTTCAGTTCAGATATCATATTTAACCATGAGTTATTTAACTTTTTTTTTGGTAATTGTTCAAATACAGGCCATTCCACTAATTTGGCTATTTAGGGTACATCAAGCCATGATCTGAAACAAAAAAAGGAATTGGGTTTATTAACCACACTTAGGCCCCTTCTGCATATGCAGAATAATGAACTTTCAATCCATTTTCACAATTGTTTGCAAGTGGATTTTGTTATTTCACACAGTAAAATCCAGATGCAAAGTACATTGAAAGTGAACTGAAAGTGCATTATTCTGCAAGTGTGGAAGGGGCCTGAGTATGAACTAGATTTTGCATCACAGATGAACATGAACATTCTGATATAGTTCTGGACTGTTACCAGTGTTTCCCTCACAGTAATACAGGACAGGATACCATTGGGTTTCTGTGGGGAAAAACTAGAAAGAGCAAAAGCAACAGACCTAGCTTTCACTGAGATAAACCAGGAGCTTAGTTCGTGTTTTAGAAACTAACCATAATTGATACATGACTGAACCAAATTGCCCTTTATATGGTCACAGATGAGTTATCTGGCAACTCACTGGTCAACTTGGAATTCTCTGTGCCTATTATGGGAACAGGCCTACATATGCATTCATTTTCCTGCACAAGAAGCAAAGTGAATTAGATATGTGCATGTAGAACTATATGTGTAATACCCAGAATTTCTATGATAGGGGTTCTCAATGTTTTTGAACCTGCAAGCACCTTTAGAATTCTGACACAGCATGTTAGGTGCACTGACAAAATGGCTGTTACAGAATGACTACCATAGCAGGAAGAGTCAGACACAAAATGGCTGCCTCAGCTCGTCTTCAATAACACTGGAAAAATTCTGGTGCTTTGGTGGCAGCTGCTGCTAAAGCAACGTTTTAAAAAGTCTGCACTGCCAATCAAATCTTTAACAGCCAATGAGAAATCTTGCTGGGCAAAAGTCCCACATGGCCCTGACCACTTTCTAAAAACATTTATCAAGCACCAGGAAAGGTGTCAGTGGGTGCCACAATTGGAGATCCCTGTACTTTAAGCTACTTCAAAAAGATAGTGGGAGAATTAAGGAAGTCTGTGACAAATGACACACATACACGGAAAACACATGTCACTTCCCATATATCATGGGAGGGATGAACCAGTGCTTTGGGGTTAATAAAAAAAATATGTCAGAAGCCCATAATGATCTTGTCAGGTAGTCCTGATATCATTCAACACTTGAACTTTTAGCTTTTTCATAAACTTGTAAACGCATAGAAGTTATTTTATGTATTTATGTATTCATAAAATTAGACTCGGCATCCTAAGATAAATATTCACAGACTATATGTTATACCCCCCTGAATGCAGTATCCAAAAGCCACTGACAGTTCTATTTTTGATTAATGATGCCTAATTTTCTTTATTACAATGTACCTGCTTTCCTCTTTATTTTTTTATTTTGCTGTTCCATCAGTCTTTATAGATCAAGTTGGAATAGTAAAAGAAATCTATGTGAGGAAACAAATGCATAAAACCTGCATAGAGCTAATTTAACATCCTTCATAATATTAGAGTACAAAAGGGATGGATATGAGCAGAAATTTATAAGGGTGATTTTTTTTAAGGAATGAGAGATTTAGAGCTTTGGTAAGAGGTTGAAAAGGAGCACACTACATCACTATCCAGAGAATCACCAATTTTTATATATATTTCAGGCAATCAGAAAGTGCTGCACAGCACGAGGTTCATCTGAACTAAGTGGGAGGCTCAACAGCCCCACTGGGGATAGCAAGTGTTGTCTATCATATTTTCAGCTGACAGATAAGGCTGCAACCCTGATGAGATTCATGGCCTCAGGTTCTTTCTGTGACAGAACAAATTGCTATACTTGAATTGATCAGGGAGAAGTTGCATACGGGATGAGAATTAGCAGTAAACGCAGTGCATGAGAGAGTTTGATTCTTCACTGTTCTGGATAGTGTTTCAGAGCACAAAGAAGAAAGTAAAGCAGCATATAGAACCTTGACTGTTTAAATGAGTCCTGCATCCATGATTTTGCAGCTTTCATTTCCAAAACAGGTTTCATTGTTAGCTAAAATTTGATTCATCCCCTTTAAAGGAACCATCTGTAAATGATTTTAAATCCTTCTGTCTAACTTCAGGCCATGTTACATTAGTAATTAGATCCTTTGCGGACACAGATAAACTGTACCTGTGTCATGATTGGGCCTGTTCCAGCCTGATCCCATCATGTGTCCCAGCTGGGATGTGGGATCCTCTGTTTGGGACTGCTATCTCTTGCTTGCTCTCCAGTTTTGCTTTTAGGCACACCTAATCTACTCGTTAGGCACCTGCTGGCTTCTAAACTTCAAAGCATTGGGAAGTATGGGTTGTTTTGCTCTGGTGAAGGCCGTGCCTTCTCCTTCCCATGAGAATGGAGAGGTTCTGTCCCCCCCCTTGGGAACTGGTGGCAAAAAGTGGTGTCAAGCGAGGTGGGGTTCGGGGTGGGGGAGTGGAGTAGGGTATAACAAAAACTGTTTTGGTGTCTAATCCTTAGTTCTATCAATGCAAGTCTGAATGCTCAATCCTGATGCTTTTTTCAGTAAATGAAATTATTTAAACACAAAGTCTTGTTATTGAACAGTCCAGACAATCTGTACCCACATTTCAGAGGCAAACAAATTAGGTATAAAGCCTTCTGTACATTGACAGTTCTTGCACACATGAACATACCTTATGCTGAGCAAGACCCTTAGTCCCTCACAGTCAGGCTGGCAGCAGCTCTCCAGGATCTCAAGTACAGGTTTTTTTGGTGTCACCTACTCTTTTATCCTTTTAACTAGAGGTGCTGGGGATGAAACCTGGACTTTCTGCATGCCTAACAGATACTCCACCACTGAGTCGTGGACTCATCCCCTGAGCTGATCAAGCCATTTCACTTAGAAGCAAATTTGTCAGCTTTTCTTCACAAAAAGAAACGGAATTTTCTGTCCTTTCTATGCTGATAGAAATGAACAGAAGTCTATCCAGACCTGTGAAAGTTCATATTAATCTGCGTGCCACCACAGGTTATATCAATAGGCAGAGGTGGAGCGAGGGGAAACTACGCCCGGGGTGCACGCATGCCCTGCGCCCCTGCCACAGTGTTGCCGCCCCTGCCCCACCCCAGAACACTCTGGAACACCCCCAGAACGCCCCCACCATGCCCCCTTGATGACCTGGCCATGCCTCTGCCACTGCTTCGCCCGGGGCATCATGTCCCACCCCCCTGCCCCGTGGGGCTACGCCACTGTCAATTGGTCACTATCACATCTCCTATGAAGCTGCTTTATACTGAAAATCCTTGATGCCTCTAGTTCAGTATTGTTGGATTGGCAGAGCTCTCCAGGGCTTGAAACAGAGGTCTTACATATTACCTATCACCTATTACATATCACCTATTCTACAAACCAAGCAGATGCTCTGCCTCTGGGCTGTAGTCCTTAATCTGTCTTTATTAACTTTTTGTGACAAAGTTAGAGTCTTACCCATTCAATAAATTGCTAGCATGTCCCAATAACTCGTTCCGGCTTGTTTAACTGATGAAGAATCAAGATGGCCCCAGGCCTTTATTGATCCATCAATTCCCAAGCAACTTAAGAAGGTTATTCAATACTTTATGTCTTGCCAAAATTCATGTTCAGGCCCAAGCAGTGACCATCTAATTTGATGTAGTTCTGTGAGTGGGTCAGCAGCACATGGCAAATGCCAGCATGGTGAAAGCAGGACCTGCTTATAAGCAACCTTTTACTTGCCTTTCTATTGGCTGGGTAATGCAAAATAGAGAGCCTGGCATAATAGCACACATGGCTCAAAGGCAACCATAAATAAACTCACTAGAAAAGCTGAATTCTCATCCACAAAGATTTTCAAATATAGATGTTTGTTTTGGAAGAGTGAGAACTCTGCCTTGAAAACCCTTTCTGCCCCTCCCCTCTGGTTTTATACCCTTTTGAATAATTGATCTTCTTATATGCTGTTGTTGGTGCCATTTTTAACTTGAACAGAGCTTGTTCTTTCTCCTTAACTGTGTAATGCAAACAAAAGATCATGTTGTAAAAATAAGTACCTTTTAGAACCAATAAGATTTGGCTACATCAACGAGGCAAATGGAACTGTATTGCCCGCGTTTTGAAACCCTCCATCCCATTCAATTGTGCCAGAATATGCAATTGGAATATCCATTCAAATGTGTATCCTACTGAGAGAAGATATGGGGGTTGCTGTTTCCTGTCCTTTTGTGTTCTTCTGTGGTGGATTCAGTGTCAAAGGAAAATTGCCAAGGTAGCAAAAGTGGGAACGCTGGCCCATTTGTCAAATCAATGAGAATGCATTCCTAGCTTTGGATTTCCTGCACTGAGAAGGAGGTTGAACTAGGTGGCCTGTAACTATCAAGACACTTCTGACTTATGGTGAACTTATGAATTAATGACCTGTGAAATGTCCTATCATTAACAACCTTGCTTGGGTCTTGCACACTGAAGGCAGCGGCTTCCATTATTGAGTCAATTCATTTCATATGGGGTCTTCCACTTTTCCTACTGCCTTCACGTTTTCCTACCATTATTGCCTCTTCAGTGACCTCTGACTTCTCATTATGTGACCAAAGTATGATAGAATCAGCTTAGTCATTTTAGCTTTGCTATTCCAGCTATAATTCTATGATTCATCTCTTAGTAAACATGTTTTGCAGCATTTCAAGCATTACTACCCCAAAACTGCCAAACCTGGGGGAGCTTTTCTGAAGGATGATGAATTTATTCAGGATGTTGAACATACCTACAAAGGAGAATGAGATAAGATCCAAAAGAATCTCTCCAAACTGGAAGAGTGGCCAGCAGTGTGTCAAATGGGATTTAATGTGAATATGTTTAACACAAAGCACTTTGGGGCAAAAAATCCCTAACTCTATATTGATGGGATCTGAACTGATAGTGACTGATCAGGAAAGAGATGGTGGATAATTTGATGAACATATTGACATAATGCAAAGCAGCAGCAGCAAAAAACAAAATGAAACGACTCTTTAGGAAAGGAATTGAAAATGAAATAGTCAACATTGTAATCCCCTTGAGTATATTTATGATGCAACCTTATTTGGAATACTGGGTACAGTCTGGTTACTGCAACTCAAAGGATATTGAAGTTCTGGAAAAGGTACAGGAATGGGCAACAAAAATGACCAAGGAGTTAGAGCACCTTCTAGTCAAGAAAAGCGAAGACATTTGGAGACTGTTTAGTTTAGACAAAGGATGGCTATAGGCAGAGGCATATCTATGCAAACTGGAGCCTGGGGACAAAATCTGAGTTTGGCGCCCCCCCCCCCCAGGTATGGACGACCACCCTCCCCACAATGACCAAACAATGATTTTTTGCACCAGCTCACAAAACACCTCCCACCCCCAGCAAAACATACATGGCTCTCTCCCCACTAACTCTCTTTTCTAATTTTGCCCTCACACCTATGTGAGGACTATGAGGTGGGTTGTTAGCCTCAGAAACAGCTCCAAGCCAGTGCAAGTGGGAATTAACTTTTGAGCATGTAAATCTCTCACAAATCACTGCCCCCATCAGAAGTTGGAATAAGAGAGCCCTTCCCCCCAAAATCAGTTTGACCAAAGAAAGACAATCAGAGAGAGAACTGTGAGTTAGCTGAAGTGCCTTGGATAGCAGGCTTTCCCCATTTATCTTTGTGGATCTTTGTGGGGTAAATCTGCCACCTTGCAGTAGTGCCTCTACCTGTACTCTACTCATTTTAAAACAAGTGTCAAGGTTCCAGTGTTCTTGTTACCAGACAAACCTGTAGTAGAAGGGGTGGGTGGATATTTTTTTAGAAACAGTGTTTATCATTCCTGGAGATGGCCTGGCAAAGATGCAGGGCCTTCCGAGTTAAGCATGGGGACTGGGCGGCCTGCCGCCCCCACAAAGCCCTCAGAGTCTGAAGTGGGGACCCATGGCTGCTGAGGTGCATGGATGGCCCCCACGGCTGACAGGGAAACCATAAGTGGGGCTTGATGGGGGGTGGAAAAACCAGGTCTTGCCCCCGGTGCTGGCTGGGCAGGGAAGCAGGGGTGGGCAGGGGTGGAAAACTCTTGTCTTGCCCTGGGCATCATTTTCTGCCAGTGTGCCTCTGAGTTTTTCACTTGACAGTATGCTGAGAACAGGGACTGCTGTAACTCACAAGGTCTGCTCAGGAGTTGGTTTGATGTATTTGGCTGGCTAGTACTGGAAACTAATTGCTGGACTAGATGGAGATAGGTCCCCTCTTGAAGGCCACAAAGAGTAAGCTCCACCACCACATGATGCAGAAGATCAGAACCTCATGCTTTTGTAAAAAGCCAAAGCAGCTGAGGAAGGGGGAAAACAAATGGATGTTTGACCAATTCCCCCATATTTTTTCCGCACTACAAATTGACTTTCTATCAGAGCTTCTATTTTGCTTTATTGACCAACCTGTCCCCCCCAAATTAAGAAACTAGCCACTGCTCTGGAGAGGACCTGCTCCCAACACCCTGTGGCAACAATCTGTCTAAAACAAACATGCAAAAGAATCATAAGAGAGCCTCATAATTGATGTTATAGGTAATTTAGTGCTAAGTGTATGGCAAAGATGAATGAATGTGCTCTTTTCAGCCTGGTGGAATCTAATCTGGAGAACTGGGTATGATTCCTTACTCCTCCACATGAGTGGTGGACCTTTATCTGGTTAACTGGATTTGTTTTCCCCCTTCTACACATGAAGTCTGATTGGTGACCTTGAGCTAGTCAAAGTTCTCTTTGAACTCTCTCAGCCACACCTACTTTACAAGGTGTCTGTTGTGGAGAGAGGAAGGGAAAGGAGGTTGCAAGCTAACAAATGCCTTCCTTTCCTCTCCCCACAACAAACACCTTGTGGAGCAGCAGGTGAGGCAGAGAAAGTGGGGAATCAAACTCAGCTCTCCAGATTACAGCCCAGCCCCTTAGCAAAAGTTAAGAAGCCAGGTGCTTCCTGGCCCCCCTCCCAATCAAGGCCATTCACTATTGCAAACAAGATTTTAGGGATAGAAGTGCAGTTTGGATTTGCACATTACCTTTAAGGAGTCTCCAAACGCACCCCCCCTTCCTCTCCCCACAACAAACACCTTGTGGGGCAGAGATTGCCTCCCTAGCTGGCCTATGGACTTCTCCTGTGCTGGCCAGCGCCCGTCTGCTGGAGAGAAGGCTTGAGAGCAATGACAACGACTTAATGGAGAATTAGGCACTGCACTCTGGGGGAGAGGAAGGGGAGGCGGAGCTCCCCAGTCCTCCTCCTGGGAGCACAGTGGTATTTTCCCCCCGCCCTCTGGACACTCAGGGCCACTGTAGGGAGTGGGTGGGGCTATGTCAGGCTTCCTTAATTCTTGCAGCAGCCAGCTTCCTCAATGCCGGGCTTGCTGGGGCTTGCAAAATCAGTCTGTCTGGGGGAACATTTTGGTGCCCCCCATGTGACTGCAATGGATGTGCCCAGGGACATGGGGTACCCCTTATCCCTAGGCAAATACGCCACTGACTATAGGGCTAACATGCAAGAGATTTATAAAATTATACATCGGGAAAATAGGCACAGAGAAAATTTCCTCCCTCTCCTATTATACTAGAACAAAGGGGTGCCCAGTGAATTTGATGGACAATAGATTCAGGATGAACAGAACAAAGAAGAAAGAACTTCTTCACTCAAAGAGTGATTGGCTTGGTATTTGTTCCTGGAGGATATGGTGATGGCCAAATGAAATCTCCATCGATAGCAATCCTCTGAATACCTCTGCTAAGGGGGCAAAAATAGGGAGGACTTTTGGTTGTAGTCTTCCATGAGGGCATCTGATTGAACACTGTGTGAAACTGCCTGCTAGAATAACAAATCAGTCCTGAGCAGACTTACATCCTTTCAAGTCCATTAAAATGAAAGAATTTATCTCAGGGCTGCACAGTTGGTGGTCTGATGTGGACCATTGGTCTGACATTAGTGGACCATTCATGGCTGCTTTAATATTCTTAACACAAAAATGTTCAGGATATCTATCCCCTTTGGCTCAAGTGTAATTGCTCTAATTGCCATCAGTCTTTTCAAATTAAAAATCTGTTTGAAAGATATTAACATTTACTCCTCACAGTGGAAAAACTTTTTGATGCTTCGTATTTTTCTGATTATTACATAGAGTGCTTGTCTTCTTAGTGTGTTTGGAAAATGCAGATATTTCTCTTAGAATGGAATTGCGTATCCTGTAGCACATGTTTATAGAACAACCATAAGATGAAATTGTGGGCTAGAGAAACTGGCAAGATGAAGGAGGCATTGAACTCTTCCACTGAACATTATTCCTCCTGCGCTTGAAATCATTCTTCCCCACTTCCATTGCTGTTTGATGTATGTTCTGAGACAAGAGTTTAACTTACCCCTTACTATGGCAGTCCTGTTTTCTTGAACAGGCAGAGCAATTAGGAGAAGAGAAATAATGGGAAGGGGGAGATTTTAACCTTGTCCTCATCTGCCATTTTGCCAAATTACCCTTCCTGGCATCTTTCTCCCATCCCTCCAGCGCAATCTAATGCATTCAAATGCACACAGTTTGCCCTTGGCCTACATAGTGCATTTAAAGAGGAACATGCCCAAGATCACACGGAGGTGGAACAGGTGATGTAGTCATATGCTCGTTTAAATCCTTTCACTTGCTGTGTTTTTTTCTTTTTGCGTCTGACAATCTCTTCTTGACCCTATGTTGTAATTCCAATTTTTAATTGAGGTAGCGTCAACATATAGACCTCTGATCAAGACTGTGCTGTAATATGCTGAAGTAATTGCTTGCTTTAATTTTGGAGGATGCAACAGAGAAGGCCATTATTAGGGCCTCAGCTGTTTTAGTGAATGTTAAATTTAACCCATCCCAGCCTACTGATGCATCTGTCCCTTAATGAACAGTTCAACCCACCTTTTACAAACTGGATTCGTTTCCAGTCCTGCAGAGAAGAGACTAGAGGGGGACTTATATGCTGTATTCACATATTCCCTTTCTTAGGGAGAAATGTTTCCTCCACAGAGTGCATCAGCTACCTACTAATGTGGAGATGGAGTGAGCAGAGAAACCCCAACTGTGTTTATGATGATTCAAGTCACATCTTGGCTACTGGCAATACAACTGTAACTACAGGATACAAGCAATGCATTCTGGTCCTGTTATTTTGGCATAAGAAGAGTTGATACCTACTAGACATCCAATCCTAACTCTCTAGGGCTTGGCTTATCTTTACTGATTTAGTGCTCTGCCAATGTATATGCCCTCTTCCAACAGCTCCACATACATAATTTATCTTTCCACCAAACTCTGAGAGAAAGATTCTTTCTTATCCTGCCAAATCACACATATGGGCCCACCAATCTCAATGTTGTATTATTAACAATGATTATTTTTACATATCATGACTCTTTAGTTCATCTTACCCACAGAGACTGAGAGAACTAATATTTAGTTCAAAATAAAATTAAGTAAGCCTTCTAGTAAAGAATTATCCTCAGATAAAGTATATTTAAAACTGACCCAAACACAAATACAATTAAAAAAAAAAGACTTAGGGAAAAAGGGCAAGATCCATAGTTGTGGATGACTTTATGAGAACATTTCAGTTGCTACTGCAAAGCCACGGTTGGTGGCATTCCCATATTCAGGTAAAAATGTGCCCTCATGATTTGTCTTTGCCAAAGAGAACAAACTTGGTTTGATGGCACACACCTATCCCTTGTGAAATGTGTAACAAAACTCTGAAGACTGATAATTTAACAAATGGAGTTGCAAAGGGGGAAATTAAGTGATCATATTTAAGACCAGTTATCTCATTCCCTCCAACTGATCCTATTTACCAGTTCACTGGGATCCGCCATTGTTCCAGTTTCGTCCTGATTTTTGTTACAATAAAATATAATTAGTATGGGTTATCATTCTTTCAGAGTTCACTCTCCTCTCCATCTATATACCATCCATGCCAAGGAGCACTGTACTCTGTGACTGAAAATGAGCCACTAGACTGGGACCAGAGCTTAAAATGCTCCTGCCCCAGAGTCCCCATAATAATCTGTATTCTGAACTATTTGAAGTTTCTGGATCATTTTCAAGGGCAGCCCAGCATAGAGAAATCACAGTAGTCTGTCCTGGAGGTGACTGTTGCATGGATTATGGCAACTAGGTCAGGGCATGACAAGTTATGGGCAAATAACTTGGTCAGGCAAAGATGGTAGAACACCAGTTTGATCATTTGTGTGATTTGAGCTGCCATGGACAAGAGTATATATAATTTCAGTTGCCTTTGTTCTTCTCCCACCTCTTTGCACTCACAATTACTATTTTAATAGTACATGGCAGCACTTCTTGCTTTGTACCTTGTCAGAGTTCAGAGTGTTTAATGAAAGGTCATCACAGATATAGGCCGTTTCCGCACGGGCGGAATATGGCAGCCTGGGGACGGCAAAAATGCCGTCCCCAGGCCGCCATTCGCACAGGGGGCGCAGCTGCATTGCAGCCGCGCCGCCCTCGCGCCGCCCGACCACCGCGAAGCCGGCATTTTCCCAGTGCGCTTAGAAGCGTACTTGTTGGGGAAACGCTGCCTTGAAGCCGCTGCCGAGCGAACGGCAGCGGCTTCAAGACGCCTCCCCCCCACTCCCTCCCAGCACTTACCTTGTCCCCAGGCCTCCGGCACGTCGCCGAGGCCTGGGGACACGCCCCCTGCCCTGCGCCACTGGAGCAGGCGTGCAGGGCCGGGGGGGCGTGTCCCCAGGCCTCGGCGACGTGCCGGAGGCCTGGGGACACGCCGGGTCGGCCGGGCACCAGCGCTCTGCGGCGCCGGCATCCCGGCTCTTTCCAGGACCGTCCATGCAGACAGTCCCAGTGTCGTCGGGTCTGAGCGAAATGCGCCGACCTAGCCGCTTCCGCCTCCGTGCGGAAACGGCCATAGTTTTCCTGTGCATGCTGCTTTTTCTCTTGAAGATGTTACTATACATTACATGTTTGTATACATTACATCACAAACTGCAATTTTCATAACCAAGCATCAGTCTTAGGCAAACACTTCGGCTTCCATGATTGTGCCAACATATTCTTGTTGCAGCCAATAAATTCCCTATCAGATTGCTTTTGATTCCCTTTCACCAATTTACAGAGGAATACCAGGGGGAAACGGCACATGGGACAACACCTGCTCAGGGCACCCCCTCACCCCCACCCCTTTGCACCCCTCTGCCCCCCACACCCCACTTACCTTAGCCAGTGGTGGTCCCAGGCAGCCTGGCAGGACCAGGCCTGGTGGGCCGACAGTAGGCTCCCAGCCCAGCTGCTCTGAAGGAGCAGCTGGGCCAGGAGCCTGCTGGGCCCATTGGGCATCTCCCATATGATCTGATGGAGGGCAATTATTATTATTATTATTATTATTATTATTATTATTATTATTATTATTATTATTATTATTATTATTATTATTATTTTATTAATTAATTAATTTATTTATTAAATTTCATAAACTGCTCAATCCCCAAAGGGCTCTGGGCAGCGTGCAATAAGCAATCAATGCACACAAAAAATACAAATCGTGAACAATAAAAATTAAAATCCCTTAAAACACACTAGCAGCGTAATCAGAAAGCCTATAACAATTGTCTCCCATGTCCCTCTGGCAGATATGCCACTGCCAATTTGGCACATCATAAGGTCACTGGCGGTGCAGTCTTAAGCAAAGCTATACCCTTGTAAGCCCATTGATTTTATTGGACTTTAAAGAATGTAACTCTGCTTAGGACTGCACTGTGGGAATCTTAAATCTCAATATTTTTGATATTGTTGTAAAAACAAGACATCAATACTACTTTTGCCACTACATTCTCCCATCAGATAAGTGCCAACTAGCCTGCTGCACCTCCAACAAAGCCTAAATGCAACCCATTTAGAGGTACTAAAGGTATCTTTATACAATTGATTCTTTATACAATTGTATACAATTATACAATTAATTAACAGATCTCTTTCCAATTTCTCTTTATAAATCCATATTTTCATTTCAGACTTAGTGCATCAGTTTTAGCCATAAGCCCTTTTTTGAAGGGAAATTTATCCATCATTTTTTCTGACTTCAGTTTCAGATATAAATATATTAGATATTTTCTGAATAGACTGAACAAAACTCTCAATCTTCAGATAGTGAAAAAAAGATATTTCTTCAGGTAGCCCTTCCTACCTGCTGCAAAAGATAATGGCAATAGCTCTTTTCTAAAATCTATCAGCCTTGCTAAACCTGATTTCAATCATATGCTAAAGCTACACTGTTACTAACTGAGCAACAAACTTATCTCAGAAAGAAATCAGTGCAGAGTTATATTAGAGCACAGTTTGACTTATTCTTGTTTGCTGTGCTACATCCACCTGATTGAGGTAGCAAGGCTTCCTTTGTTGCAGGACATCTGTGAAATATCCCAGTCTGACCTCAGGAGTGCCTACAGATTCAGATAAATGAATTGAACAATGACTGAATTTTATTCAGTGGAAATTGTGAAATGACTAATAAATCAGAGAACAATGATAAAAACAACCTTGGCAATATCTTCATTTTAATTGCAACTATTCTGTCTAACCAGTAGAGTTTGAATCTAATCCACACCAGATCCCAGTTTGAAAATCCACTGACAGATATTTATTCCAAAATATTTTGTAATGTTCTGCCAGCTAGATCCTGTTCAGGATGTGGCATGGATCTTCTCTTACTCAGATATGATCACCTTTAATAATACTCATTTGGCTACATTAATCTTGTATCTTGATAAGATGTCAAATTTCTGTCAATCCATTGAAATTACAAATGACACCCTGGACTTCTTTGGTGTAAAAAGTGCATCCTGTGCATATGACTGGTATTTTAAAGAAATGTTCTGACTCTTTGTCATATATTTGATTTTTCTGCCTGATTTTATTGCTCAAAAGTTCAGTACATTGAATGATAAAGCAGATAGAGGATAACTTTGTCCAATTTCTTGTCTAAGCCCCCCAAATTTATGAAAATACCTTGCAATTTTTCTAAAATTAGAGGTGTGTTAAATAAGTTCTACCCATTTACAGAAATCAACAGTGATGAAAAGGTCACCAAAACTTCTTATTAAAAGGTCATATCTAGTCCATCAAAAGCTTTCTCTGTGCCCACAAAATAGAAAGCTGTGGGAACATTTTGTATTTTTGCTGAATTGATAAGTTAATTAATTTCCTGGAGTTCCATGTCATCTGGTGACCTTTCATAGTCAGCCTGATTATATTCAATATATAATTTGATTGAAGTGTTATGGGGTTTCCGGGATGCATGGCTGTGTTCCAGTAGTATTTTCTCTTGATGTTTTGCCTGTATCTGTGGCTGGCATCTTCAGAGGATCTGATGGCAGTAAAGCAAGTGGAGTATATATACCTGTGGAATGTCCAGGGTGGGTGAAAGAATCATTTGCATTGGTTAACAAGTGTAAAAGGTGCAATTAGCAAGTGTGATTTGCATGTGTTGAGTGGAATCCACCCATTTTAGCTTATGTAAGTAATAGTGAAGTTGCCTAATCAGGTAGTAAAGGCATCTGCATAGTAGTTGCCTGGCATTTTAATCCCTTCGATTGCTTCCTGCCTTGAGACATCCTTGGTGGGGTTCACTAACCATTGTCTTGCTTCTAGTGTTTTTAAGTTCTGGCAGCCAAACTTTTTCAATTTCATGGTTTCTTCCTTTTTGTTGAAACTGTCCATGTGCTTGTGGATTTCAATGGTTTCTCTGTGTAATCTGATGTAGTGGTTGTCAGAGTGGTTTGAAAGCACAGAATTTCTGTGCTTTCAAGTAACATTCTGAGTCCAGCTTGGTTTATCACGTGTTCTGCTATTGCTGATTTTTTCGACTGAATTAGTCTGCAGTGCTTTTCATGTTCTTTGATTTGTGGTCCCTATGTAGACTTGTCCCCAGTTGTAAACTCCTGCAGAGGTTAGTGGATTCCTCTTATCTTTTGCTGAATGTAACATTTGTTGAATTTTCTTAGTGGGTCTGTAGATTGTTTGGAGGTTATGTTTCATCATTAGTTTCCCTATATGATCAGTGATTCCCTTGATGTATGGTAAGAACACCTTCACTCTGCGTGGCTATCTTCATTCCTGTGGCTTGTTCTTGGTCTTGCAGCTCTTCTGATGTCTGTAGTGGAGAAACCATTAGCCTGTAGAGCCCAGTTTAGGTGATTCAGTTTGTCTTGAAGGAGGTGGAGTTCACAGTTCATCTTGAAGTAGGTAGGGTTCATTTGATTGTTTTACCATGTTGAAGATAAAATCTTATGACCAGTATTTAATAGAGAGTTAGGTCAATCAAAATGTTATAATGTTGATATTTTCCTGTTTATATGATTGGAAGAGATGGACATTGTGTATAAAGTTTTCTAAATATAGTGCTAGTTCTTCCAAGCAGGTTTGATAAAAGATATTTATAAGACCTCTGGTCCTGACCCCTTATTATATTTTAATCTTTCTATTCTTAAATTTTTATATAAATATGGGCTCACATTCTGAATCTTGTTTAATTATTTCCATACAGCTAGGGTTCCCAACCTCCAGATGAGGCCTGGATATCTCCTGGAATTTTAACCGCTCCCCAGACTACAGAGATCACTTCACCTGGAGAATATGGCTGCTTTGGAGGGTGTACTCTATCTATGGCATTACACCCTGTTGGGTCCCTCCTCTCCCCAAACCCTGCCTTCTGCTATGAGCAGCAGCTGGGGTGGGGAACTACTTCTAAAAGAAAAAAGAGAGGCCAAAATGATTTGGAACAGTGCTTTGGGGAGTGTGTTTGGAAGGGCTTCTGCCTTCCTCCTCAGCAGTTTTCTCCAGCGAAAACCAAGAATGGAGGGTTATTTTGTCAATTTTTCTGCTCTATCTGCAAAGACATGCCATGTGGAGCAGAAAAATCAGTGAAAAAACTCCCTTTCCCCAGTTTACTTTTGGCTGTGAACATGGCTGGTGGGGGGGGGGGGGAGAGGAAGGAGCATTCATCCACCTATTGTGCTGTTTTGAGTCTCTCGCGGGGCCTTTCCCCACGTTTCCCTTGGCCGCCGTCGCTGCGGGCAATTCCCAGCGTGCGGCATCCCTGGTGTGCGCCCGGGCGTCCCCATGACCTCGTGCTCTGCGCGGTGTCATCAAAAGACGCCCTTTGCAAGGGCGCCAGGGATGCCTCGCGCTGAGGGGGCATGACAGCGGCAGCATCTGGGCGGCTGCGCTGTCACCGCCCCTCTCGTGGGGAGTGCCGGGGGACCCCGCGCTACTCTCCTCAAGTAACGCGGGGCTTAAGGTAAGTGGGGAAAGGCCTGTCTCTCTCAGTTTAGAAGTAGTTGCCTGCAGCTGATACATGGCTGTAGGAAGAACTTGAACGAATGTATGCAAGTGCAAAAAAGTACTGTATAGCTTGTTTGTAAGTTATGCTTTGTTTCTTAACTTTATCCAGTTTCTTCAGTCTTTCTTTTGTTTACTCAAATGTACTTTCTTCTTGTTTTAAATGTGCTTGCACATGCTTCTCTTCATCAGAATCCTAATGTTCTCACATTTCAGTTTCTTCATGACTTTGTCCTTTTTTAATTTTCATTGCTTCTTGTCTAATTTCCTTGCCATTCTTTCTGCTCCATCAAATACTGATTTTTTAACCTAACCTCCACTCCCTTCTGTTATTTTTATCTGCGTGCTTTCTCTTATTGAACTTTCTCCATTAAAATATTTGGCAGGCATCTTCTTTGTATTGCTTTAAATATATATTTAAAAACTAGTATACATTCTATATGGCTATAACCCTAAGAACACTTACTTGGGAATAAGTGCTATTGAATAACATGTGACTCACTTCTGAGTAGATCTACTGAGAGTTTCACCTAATGTGTGTAAATGTAGGGACATGAATCAACAGTTTTTTGACACATAAATATCTTTGATGATTTCTGTCTAGGGCTGGAGATTTAAAAATTGAACCCCAGAAGGGTGGGCTTTCAGGGGTCGAGGGACCTCACAGGGTATAATGGCATAGAGTCGACCTTCCAAAGCCTCCAGTTTTTCTTGGGGAACTGATCTCTGTGGGTTGGAGATCTCCAGGTTCCACTTGGAAGCTGGCAACCCCTTCTCTCTTGCATCTCCCATAGATGCTTCCTTTTTACTAATGTGGAGGGAACCTTAAGCCTCTAAGTCCCCTTGAGTCTGCTGGACAGGTGGGCTGGCTATCATCTGGTAGGATGACTTCCTGTTCAGTCACCCACTTTCTGAGTCATTTTCTTCCTTTACTGATCCATCCACTTCCCACTGCCCAGGAAAATAAAACAAGGCAGTAAAGCATCAAACTAAATGCTCAAATCAGAAAGTTTCTAGCTATTCCCAAATGTCAGAAATGATTCTGTTTTGATTTATACCGTTGATGGAATTTATGAATGTCAGTTGTTCCAATCAGATTTTGATTAGAAACTGACCAGCTGCATAACCTTAGCTGTATAAATTGGCCTTTTCTTCCAATCTATATGCTGTGAACTTTTTACTGCCTTAGATGGGAGCTTCCTCTAAGGTATCATGCATATAAGAAGCCCACAGTGTAAGCAGTCCCTAAAAAAGTATTGCTGGAGTATCCCAAAGGCTTTTACTACACCTTTCCACATCTCTACAAGGGACGTAATGGGTTACTTCTCAGTCATCTGTCACCAGATTTTGCTTTTGCTTTTTCCCAAGCCAACAGCAAGCTTGGAACCTATTCCATATGTGGGTTGGATCTGATTCTAAATCCTGATTTTAATGTCTGGTCTTCCACCAGTCACACAACATGCAGTCCACTGGATACAGCTTCTCTATCAGCATCTTACCTAAATAATTGTTCATATTTCTGGACTTCATAAGCCAGTCAAAGTAATACTCATTCATCCAAATGTAAGGATTCAGAATCTGGGTAGCTTTGAGTCACTTTGTGCAAATGCTATTGTATTATGTATGTGCAGAGACAATAAGTTCTAAGCTTCTGCATAACTGAAACTGTTCTTTTAGTGAGCTCGGAGGGCTAGAAAATCTTTAATTGCTTTTAATATCCAGTGGCTTTTAAATTGTAGACACACTCCACCTACTTGGCTGAGGGATGAATGAAAACACCTTGGAAAATTGCCAGAATTGTGCAACTGGCTGGGGGAAAGCAATGGGGAATAGGGGTGAGCACAATTATTTTTATTTGGTATATTTTGGGTTCGGGTTTTAATGGGGTGGGGCCACTAGCACTGTCTGCATAAAGGTCCCACCTTGCACAGTGTGAATATTTTTAAATAAGCAGATATAAACATGGTGTACGTTTCTGGTATTCTCTTTTCACCAAAAACAACACCACCTTGATCCTGAAATCAATGCACCTGAAATTTCCTGATGTTGACGGAACACAGAAGTATGAAACACTTTTATCTTGGTAGAAAGTGTGTATGTGTGTGTCATGCCTCTGGACCTTTCAACACAAGACTCTGTATTCAGATGATTTATTATGAAACAGCATCAGGGAAAAGTATTTAGCCTTCTGTTGCCAGGACTCAAGGGTAAGTGCCAAAACACCTTCCATTGTAACTCCACATCATGCCTCTCCACATCACACAGCACCACCCCTGAACACCAATTCCCAAGGGAGGTTGGGGCACTTCCAGTCCCACGGTCCAGAGACAGCGTGACCTTCAGTTAGGTCAAAACAACCTATGCTCCCCATGGCTGGGGAGGGCAACAGCTTGCATGGCTGGGGAGGGCAATAGCAAGCAGATTAGCAGGAGGGAGGGATAGAGGGAGGATAAGAGGATTCCAGCAATGGTGGGATTCAGCAGGTTCACACCACTTTGGCAGAACTGGTTGTTAAAATGGTGCTTGTAAACAACCAGTTGTTAAATTATTTGAATCCCACCACTGGAACCAGTTGTTAAATTATTTGAATCTAACCACTGGATTCCAGCCAGAAGACATGGAAGGATCAAACCAGAACTGGGCAGACATGTATATATTATGCACTGACAAGTCATTTCTGACTTATGGTGATCCTATGAATTGTCCAAAATGCCCTATTGATAACTGTCTTGCTCAGGTCTTGCAAACTGTGGGCCATGGCTTCCTTGACTGAGTTAATACATGTCATGTTGGGTCTTCCTTGCTGCCTTCAACTTTTCTGAGCACGATTGTCTTTTTCAGGGAGCCTTGTCTTATAATGTGACCATAGTGCAGTAGACTCAGTTTAGCCATTTTAGCTTCTCGGAAGAGTTCAGGCTTTTGATGATCTAGAACCCACTGATTTGTCATGAATATAGCATGTCATAAAAGTATCAAATATACACAAGTTAAAACCATAACTTGTACCTCGTCTTTAAATTATCTTTCCAACCTAAACATTGAAGGTGTTGGAATATTCAATATATTTTCTGCAGAGATTTGAAAAAAAAAATCCCTGAAGGCACCCCGGGGGTTAATTGGAAAAATTCCCAAAGGAATCGCTGGGGTTAACCCCCCGCCCTTCTTGTTTTCCTGCAGGAGAGATTTTATGCCAGGCTGAATAAAGTAAATAATGTGATATTACAAAAGACTGCAGTACAGTCTATTAGATACCACAGCACTATTACAGAGAATCTGTCAGCACCAATCACCATGACTGATGACTTATCAGAAACCGACCTGACATTTCCAAATGAGCTGTTTTGATAGAGTTGTCATTTTTTTAAAAGGCTTTCTTAACATAAAAAAGAAACCCAGATATGAACTGGGATGTAAATGGAAAACAGCTGTCACCTTTGTCTTGCTTATTTGTAGAGTTATACCTTGACAACAAGACAACTTCATGTTTTCAGAGTCAAAGGAAAACAAAAGCTTGTAGATATCCCAGAGGGAAAGCTTTTTTTGGGATATTCCCAGGAATCAGGAAAATATGGTAAAGAGAGGTATGCTATACAGGCACTTCTTAGAACCTGAGGCCTTGTTTACTTCATTTGGAGCTGTTCCTTCTTAAAACATATCTACCTGTGAAAGATGCAGAGCAAATATGTAAGGCAAAGAAAAAAAAGTAGAAATGCAAATCACCGTAGCCCGATGATGTGGACAATTTCTATGAGAAGGTGATACATCAGTAAGGCTGCTTAAAACACTGCAAAATTTCTACTTCTATGTAGGAAGTAATGTATAGTCCATATGTAGTCGCATTCCAGAATTACACATAAATGAATGCCATCATATTCACTCACATCATTAAGAAGTCATGACTGACCTTAGTTTCTTGCATATGCACCCACAGAGAAATGTGTGTGCATGTGTGTCATGTTATATTCTAATGGAGAAGTTGGCCAGATCTGAAGATATGTATAGCCAATGACTGGAGCTGTGAACAAAGTTTCCCAGATTTGAGGAAAAAATGGGGCATCTAAAAAAATACACCAAGACGGTCTAAAACCCTGAAATAATAAAAGGAGCACCTGTAGCTTTAAGCAATTGATTCAGTCAGTGGCTGTTGCTAAGTTTCCATAGTATTCCAAATTGGGTTTCTGTGAGTAAAAAGACAGGGAATGGAGACTTTTCTAGGCCCATTTTGGCGTTTGATGGAGGAATCATCAGAGCCAGTTCTGATTTTGTGTTATCTGGAGTTGAGTTGTAATTCTGAGATCTGGTTGGAAACCCCAGGCCTGGCTGAAACCTCTAGGTGACTTGATATCACCCCACTTGCATGATTCAACTAGGCCTGACTGCTTACTACTATTCAACTTCAGCCATCCTGTGAAAGGCAGTGTGGTATAGCAGTTAGAGCTTCAGAGAAAAGTATGTAAGACACAGGTTCAGATTTCCATCTTGCTGTGGAAGATTACTTGGGGATTTTGGACCAGTCACATACTTTCAGCCTAACCCACCTCACAAGTTCGTTGTGTAGCTGAAAAGGAGGAGAGGAGAATAATGTAAACTGCTTTAATTCCCCACTGTGGAGAAAAGTGGAATATAAATTAAGTAAACAAATAATAAATATAGCTTAAAATGCGAGGCAGATGAAAAGTAGGTTGGTGAATGACTGAGAAGGAGATCATGAGGCAGAAAAAGGGGAGAAATTATACCGGTTGCTAGGAGGAGGGAAAGGGAAATAGTGCAGGGAGAGGGTACAGAGGAAAGTGAGGTGCCTTCCATAAGTCCCTGGAGGATCCCTACCAAGCAAGTAAGCCTTGCCCAGTAGCTGGCCTGTAGTTTTTGTACATAGAAGCTGTTGCAGGAGGAGAAAAAAAAGCTGAAGACAGAGGGGGAGATAAATGTAGGTTGGCTGATAGATAGGAAGAAGAAGTTATATGGTGTTTCAGGAAAAGGAAATAAGGGGGAGAGAGAGGAAAATAAGATGCCTCCCGCAAGTCCTTGTAAGTTCCCACTTGTGTACATATGTGTATCCAGATGCTGTATAGGAAAACCTGAATGAAGATTCCTTGGAAATTCCTACCTGGAATATTGCACCATTTCAAGTGCCCCCTTTAGCCTATACTTTATGTTTCTGGCATGATTTGCAAGATGAATCAGGCATGATCCAATGCCAGGGAAATGGAATATAGAGTGGGATAATGTACCAAATGAGTGACAGTTTATACAGAGTGAGAACATTTTGGGGTTCCCACAATACCCATGAAGCACCCATTACCAATGTAAAGGTCTACTGATGACCTTTTGCCTAAAGATTAGTTATTGAAGCTGACCTTGAAAACAGAATGATATGTCTGTGGCTGCTTTTGATGTATTAGCTTTTCTTTCACTAAAGAATAAGGCTGCTTTTGATGTAACAGCTTTCTTTCATTGAAGAATAAGGCTGCTTTTGATGTAATGGCTTTTCTTTCATTGAACAATATCTGTGAAAGAAATTACACTGGAATGAAAAGGATGTTGATTATCCAAGAATTCCTGGGAGTACTTGTATCTACTACTTAAAACAATAGTTTCATGAAGAATTATCCCAAAGTGGCTAAGTAATACGATTGCGATCTATGGAATGAGTTATCCCCATCTTGTCTGGTTTCTGCTGCATTCTTGTCCTTGCCTTGTTCCTGATCCAAATTCCCTTTCTATTTTTCTTCTGCATTGGCTCTGAACTTCTGAGTATTGTGGCTTAGCTTATTGGATCCTGAATTTCAGCAATTCTGTTTGTTAAGCTTCTGAGTGGACTTAATTGCCTGCATTTGACCTTAGCTTAACTAATAGCAGTGCCTGCTCTTTTCCTGACTACCTGTGCTAAAGGGGAACAAAACACTAATGCCAATTCTAATTTACATATGAAAAATTGTGAAATTGATTCATTAAATTTAAAAAGTTGATTTATGCAACTATAAAATGGCTTATTGTCAACATCTAGGCTTAACAAAAAATAAATAGGCCAGCTAGGTGGCAACTCCCCCTATTTCCAAAATGATAAAGTTGTTCTAGTAACATTTATTTTCCTCCTGGGGCACTGTTTGAGTGGATTCATTAATGTTTGTAAAGTGCACCAAAATCCTTAGGGAAGGAGGGACCCTGCATTATTATGATCCTTTGTGTCCTCTACCCCCTTTTTATTGCTTCTATAAATAAATGAATTAATTAGGTAAAGTAATATTCTGATATTTCACTACCCCTCTAGAGAGCAATCTGGCGAGGAGTTTGTATATTAGAACAATACTTTGAAAAATCTAGGGTAACAGCTCTTTTCACACAACCAACTTTCATTTTGTCCTCTGAGGCATGAAACTCAAAGTCTATTTTCTGAAAAGCTTGTTTCCTTGCTTGGTACAACAGGCACTACTAGGATGGATAGCATTTGACATTTTGCTATTTAGAGGGCCAAGCATTAAGGGCAGGGTACAAAGGCACAGAATTTTCAAGAACAAATTCAGCTGGAACACACCACCATTCCTTATCTACCAGCATGGAGTGAATTTGCTATGGAGGGTAGAAAGCCTGATTTTTCAGCATGTATTGTGTATGCCTAAAGCTAATCAATGTCTTTGCAGGAGGCTTGCATATCAAATAACAGCAGAGCTACACATGTTTCTGAGAGCTCCACAAACTGAGCTCTCAGTATTTTTATTTTTCTAAAATGAGGCCTGATTTGGATTGGGGACCAGATATAAGTGCAGGAGTATTTAAGGCCTACACCATCTTCCTTACTTGAAATGGCCCCATGTGGCTGCTATGTTGATATGTTGTGATGTGAAGTCTATCCTGAACATTTAGGATGCTAATTATTTTTTTGTTGGAGTTGTCACCCAATTAAGAAGTCCTATTGCTTCAGGTAGTCCAAACACTAGTTGCAAATGTTGTGTTCTGTTAGCTGAGATGAAGAACACGGAACCCTTCTGGATAGAGGCCTTAACAGATCAATGGGGAAATTCAACCCTGCCAGCACAGAACCTGCTCAAAGCCTGTTTCCCTTAATATGTCCCTGAATGTGCAGAATATACTTCACAACACAACATTTTAACATTTTCTATACGGCAAATTCCCAGATTACTGGACAGCATTTTTCTCCCTAGTCACAATCTCATTAGGCTCTTTCAGAAAACAGCTGGCTAAGTAGACAGGAGCCAGAGAGATTATTAACAGCTAGTTATGAAGAAAGTAGCTACCTCATGGGTTTCCACTGTGATCTGAAGGAGATACATGATGCCAGTAGTGTCAACAATGTCAAAGGATTTGAGTACAGCCTTGATAATTTAGCCCACAAATCCTGGGATGGCCTTTATTACCTTTATCTTATCTAAGGCAAGAGTATCCACTGTTTTTCTATGGCTGTAAGGATTTCTATTATGGAGTTTGACTTTCTTACCTTCCCATACTCACTACAATTGAAAATGTCAGTGCAGTAGATTCTGAGCTAACTAGAGAATTTCTAAAATTTTAAGATCACAGCATACACATGTTTAGCACTTTTTAAATTTTAAATTTCCCCATGTTACCAATGCATACATGTCCCTTTATTAAGCACCACAGAAAAGCAATCTTTATATGCCCACAGAAGCGAAGCGAGGAGAAACTGTGCCCGGGGCGCGCACACCCTGTGCCCCTGCTGCAGCGTTGCCCGCCCCATCCCAGAACATCCCGGAATGCCCCTGCCATGCCCCCTCAACAGCCCGGCTATGCCTCTGCCGCTGCTCTGCCTGGGGTGTCACGCCCCCCCTGTCCCATGGGCACTACGCCACTATGTGCCCATACAGAGGCCTCCATCAAGTTTTGTTTTTTGTGCAGTGTCTTGTTAATATCTATATGCTTGCTGCAAAAAAACCCCACCTTGATATATAAGTATATCTAGGAGTCCCATCCAATGAATCCACCCATGGAAATGGCAGAGTGGCCACACTGGCAAATTCACCCTCTCCAGGGTACCCACCCTGATAGAGGGGCAAAACTGCTGCTGTGCAGCTGCCACACCTACCTCCAGCAGTGGGACGCAGCAAAGTATGCTGCAGAAGCATCCCTGCACTGCCACCATAGCTGGGACAGGCCAAGGGCAGGCCAGGGGAAGGAGCCAACATTAGTCAACTCTCTCCCAGCCTTTGACAACAATGTGCCAGCAGGCTGCAATTGGACTTGAGCCAGTCTTTTGGCAGGCGTAAGTCCACTGCGGCCCACTGACACTTCTCAGCAAGGGAAGGCTGTTGTACTGTGTGAGCTTCCTCATAGCATCAGGAAGCCTCTTTGGGAGCAGCAGGGTGGCTCCACGGCCCACTGCCTCTAATATGAGTGGGGCTGCCCATCATATCAACATTGTTGTTCTGCAGTATTTTATCAAAGCCAACACAATTGCATGTTATTGAGGAATACAAATGAAAACAGGTAGTGAAAATTGAAGCAAACTGCTTGTACAAACTGCTCTGTACAAATCTGGGAAATAACAAGAGAACAATCTTAATCCGCAACAGCCAGTCTAAATTCACATTTCCATTTTAAGAACAAGAACTGTTAATTGGGAATTCCAAAATCCAAGAGGACATACAGATAAGGAAGATTTTAGAATGTGTCTGCATCCCTAAGGAAGTATGAAATTTGACAGAAATCATAAATGTCAAAGTACATTTACACCAAAGTGTCTGTAATGGTACAGTGAACCACTGTTTCTGCCAGAAAGGAAAGACAGAGGAAAACACCATGGAGATATAACCCACTGTAAGCTAGGAATGTTCCTAAAAGTGTCCCCACAAAAATTCATCCTGGAATAATCTTTTTCAATTTGAGTAGACATACCGCAGATTAAAACTGATGCATGTTCTCTTTACCCATTTTTCCATTGATGCGTTCCAAAACTGGAAGGAGGAGATGGTATATATTACAGACATGCACAGAACAATCCAAAGAACGCTTTTGACTGGACTTAATTGCCTGCATTCCCCTCTGCTGTTCTTAAGGGCCGACAGTTGAATATTCCACTTCAAGATAGAACATGAGCATATTGTCAAGATATTGTTGAGACCCTCGAGCATATTATGTTTTCTTGCTTGAGGTATGTGTTACCTAGACTCTCCCTACTTGTCCTGGCTCTAGGGCAGGGGTAGGGAACCTACGGCTCGAGAGCCGCATGCGGCTCTTCTGCTCTTGCTCTGTGGCTCCACGAGCCGAGCTGCTGGCCCCATCCTTGCCCGCCTTGCAGGCAGCAGGGCAGGCGTACCACTGCCCGCAGCCGGCTGGGCCGCACAGCGGGCTTCCCCTCGCCTGCCTGCCCCATTGGGTAGGCGGGTGCTTTCCAGTGGCGGCCGGCCGAGGGAATCAAGCCACTGGCCCCATCCCTTGCCAGCCACTGCAGTGCAGCAGAGGCGGACGCGTATCCATGCGCTTCTCAGAATGAGCGGAGTAAAAGGTAAAAAAACCCAATATATACAGTGTTATCTTTATTTCAAATGTCAAAAATTATTTGCGGCTCCAAGTGTTTTCTTTTCCCATGGAAAACAGGTCCAAATGGCTCTTTGAGTGTTAAAGGTTCCCTACCCCTGCTGTAGGGAATAAATGTATGTTCGGAGTATACAAAGACTATTCACCTGATGAATAATAGCGACAGTGGAATAACTGGAAAAACCGCTGATTTTTTATTAGAAGTGCTCAAGTCAAAGACATAATGGAAGCTTGATCACCTCTTCTGTACCAACCTTATGTGCTTTGTCCAGTTTTATGTCCAGTTTTAACACCCGCTCTGTCCTGTATTTTGTTTTATTTTTACTGATATGCCTAATAAAGGTCAGTTGAAGTTGAATCCAAAGAATGCTTTTAGGATAGTAGACCTCATATTACAGACGTGAGTAGGATTCTGAGTAGAACTGCTTAGGGTTGCTTGCTTATGCATGTGGATCTATGTTATTGTCATAGAAATATTATGGATATATGGATTGCAACATGTATCAAAATCTCATTAACAACTATTAAGTGGGTTTCCAGATACTCACAGAGTGCATGCATTAACATAAAAGAAATTCACAGAAATTCAAAATAGACGATCAGAAGACTGCATAATAGAAAGCTGTATACAACAGAATTATGGAATAAGTACAGAATATGGAAAATATGGAATAAGTACAAGTGTCACTATGTGAGTTCCATTTTTCCAACCATAATCTTAGCTCTGTGAAAGTGGTTTGATATGCAAGCATTGTAGGTTTGCCACCTTCTAGGTGGGCCCAGAGATCTCTCAGAATTACAACTCATCTCCAGACTACATAGATCAGTTCAGCTGGAGAAAATGGCTGCTTTGGAAAATGAACTCTGTGGCATTATACTGCACTAAGCCCCCACCCCCCCGCTCTCCAAACCCTGCCCTCTCTAGGGTCCACCCCAAATTGCCAAGAACTTTCCAACTCAAGAGTTGGCAACCCTGCATGACTCATTGGTTCCAAAATGTGCAGTGATGACTCAATAATTTTTAAAAGGATTTTTAGAATTCATATAAATAAAGGTTCCTGAAAACTGTTTCTATTGTGGGATCAAATTATATGCCACTTGTTCAAACCAGAGGCTACCACGTAACATTGGCAATTTAGTTGCCTTTTCCTCTCCTGAAACACCTACCTATTTATCTCATGTAACTGTATTTCTTCCACCCTCCAGGGAACTCAGACTTACATGGTTCTCCCTTATGCATTTTGCCATTCCAACAACCTGGTGGAGAAGGTTAGGCTGCAAAAGATTGGCTTTTGAAAATCCATGAAAGTCTACCTAGTCATCGTTTTTTGCATGCTTGTTCATTTTCTTAAAGAACTCTAAAAAAGTTGGTGAGGCAGAATTTCCCTTTGCAGAAAGCATGCTGATTTTTCCTTCAGCAGGCTTTGTTCCTCTAGGTGCCTAATTATCTGATTCAGTTTCTGCTAATTTGCCTGGACAGATGTTTGGCTAACTGCCCTGAAATGTCTTGGTTTCCCTCTGGTCCACTTTTTAAAACAACTGGTGCAATTAGGAGTAACTTTCCATAGACATGAATTGTGAACTTAGTAGCACTGTGGTCATTGTTCCCAATTGATGCAACAGCCTCTACATTTCTTACCAGTGCTTATGAAATCTAAAGGCTTTCCTCCTGGTTCCACTGGTTGAGACCCCTAATCCGTACCTGTCTAGCTGCCTTTGCATCTGACATGCAAGTCACTGTGCACAGACTGCTCTTTCTATGGCCGTTTCCGCACGGCCACGCTGCAGGATGCATTGGCGTAAACAATGCTGATGCACCCCCTGGGACCGTTTGCACGGACGGTCCCAGTAGGGGTGGAGAAGACGGCGCAGCCTGCGCAGAGGCTGCACCATCCCCGAATGCCTTACTGTCCCTCTGACCTTCCAGAGCTGTCGTGCAGGGCAGGGGGCGTGTCCCCTGGCCTGGGCGATGCACCAGAAGGTCAGAGGGACAGTAAGGCATTCGGAGAAGGGGAGGAAATGGTGCCTTCCAGCTGCTGCTGTTCGCACAGCAGCGGTTGGAACCTGCTGTTTCTGAAAAAACTTGCTCAGGGAGCGAGGTTCGGAAACAGTGGCTTTGTGCCGCTCAGGGGTTGCGAGGCCGGCGCTGTTGCGATGCAGCTTCGGCGGCCATGCGAACCCCTCCCCAGGGACGCTGTTTTTAGCATCCCTGGGAATCTGTATTCCGCCCATGTGGAAACAGCCTATTTTCCCAAAACCCCACTTACCCCCAACCCCAGAGAGGCATCCTCAGTATGGGAGAATATTAGTCCATCGTCATCACTGGCCCATCATCAATAACAGTACTCCCAGTATTTAATGATAAAAAGTTAATCTTCCTGATTTACTGATGTGGAATTAAAACAATTGCTTTAAGAACATAAGAACATAAGAACAAGCCAGCTGGATCAGACCAAAGTCCATCTAGTCCAGCTCTCTGCTACTCGCAGTGGCCCACCAGGTGCCTTTGGGAGCTCACATGTAGGATGTGAACGCAATGGCCTTCTGCGGCAGTTGCTCCCGATCACCTGGTCTGTTAAGGCATTTGCAATCTCAGATCAAAGAGGATCAAGATTGGTAGCCATAAATCGACTTCTCCTCCATAAATCTGTCCAAGCCCCTTTTAAAGCTATCCAGGTTAGTGGCCATCACCACCTCCTGTGGCAGCATATTCCAAACACCAATCACACGTTGCGTGAAGAAGTGTTTCCTTTTATTGATCCTAATTCTTCCCCCCAGCATTTTCAATGAATGCCCCCTGGTTCTAGTATTGTGAGAAAGAGAGAAAAATTTCTCTCTGTCAACATTTTCTACCCATGCATAATTTTGTAGACTTCAATCATATCCCCCCTCAGCCACCTCCTCTCCAAACTAAAGAGTCCCAAACGCTGCAGCCTCTCCTCATAGGGAAGGTGCTCCAGTCCCTCAATCATCCTTGTTGCCCGGCTCTCTACTTTTTCTATCTCCTAAATATTCTTTTTGAGATGCAGTGACCAGAACTGGACACAGTACTCCAAGTCGCGATTAGCACCACTGCTTTTATATAAGGGCATGACAATCTTGTTGCAGTTTTATTCTCAATTCCTTTTCTAATGATCCCCAGCATAGAGTTTGCCTTTTTCACAGCTGCCATGCATTGAGTTGACATTCCCATGGAACTATCAACTAAGATGCCTAAATCCCTTTCCTGGTCTGTGACTGATAGCACTGACCCCTGTAGCGTGTATGTGAAGTTTGGATTTTTTGCCCCTATGTGCATCACTTTTACATTTTTGCTACATTGAACTGCATTTGCCATTTCTGAGCCCACTCACCTAATTTATCAAGGTCCGCTTGGAGCTCTTCGCAATCCTTTGTGGTTCTCACCACTCTACATAATTTGGTTTCATCTGCAAACTTGGCCACCACGCTACCCACCCCTACTTCCAGGTCATTTATGAATAGGTTAAAGAGCAGTGGTCCCAAAACGGATCCTTGGGGGACACCACTCCCGACATCTCTCCATTGTGAGAACTTCCCATTTACACCCACTCTTTGTTTCCTGTTTCTCAACCAGTTTTTAATCCATAGGAGGACTTCCCCTCTTATTCCTTCGTTGCTGAGTTTTCTCAACAGTCTCTGGTGAGGAACTTTGTCAAAAGCCTTTTGGAAATTACTTGGATTACTTGGACAATGTCCACCGGTTCACCCCTGTCCACATGCCTGTTTACACCCTCAAAGAACTCTAGTAAGTTTGTAAGTCAGGATTTGCCTCTGCAAAAGCCATGCTGACTCTTTCTCAGCAGGTCTTGCTTTTCTACATGTTTTATAATTTTATCTTTAATGATAGATTCTACTAATTTACCAGGAACAGATGTCAAACTGACTGGCCTGTAATTTCCCGGGTCCCCCCTAGATCCTTTCTTAAAGATTGGTGTGACATTGGCCATCTTCCAGTCTTCAGGGATGGAGCCTGATTTCAGGGATAAGTTGCATATTAAAGTAAGAAGATCAGCAATTTCATGCTTGAGCTCTTTAAGAACTCTTGGTTGAATGCAATCTGGGCCAGGGGATTTGGTAACATTTAGTTTATCAACGGCTGCCAGAACTTCTTCCTTGTCTATCACTATCTTCGCTAGTTCTTCGGATTCGCCTCCTAAGAAGCTTGGTTCAGGTGCAGGAATGTTCCTCACCTCCTCTTGGGTGAAGACAGATGCAAAGAATTCATTCAGCTTCTCTGCAATCTCCCTGCCATCTTTTAGCACACCCTTTGTTCCTTTGTCATCTAACGGGCCTACCGCTTACCTTGCTGGCTTCCTGCTTTTGATGTACTTGAAGAACTGGTTGTTGCTGGTCTTGGTGTTGGCAGCCATGCGTTCCTCATAATCCTTTTTTGCCTCCCTTACAGCTAACTTGCTTCTCTTTTGCCACCATTTGTGTTCCCTCTCATATTCTTCATCAGCCAAACTGGACTTCCATTTTCTAAAAGACATTTTCTTTTTTCTGATAATTTCCTCAACCTCTCTTGTTAACCATGGTGGCTTTCTTTTGGACTGGGTGCTGCCTTTTCTAACCCGTGGAACACATTCCAGCTGAGCTTTTATTACTGTGTTTTTAAATAACCTCCAAGCATCCTGGACAGTTTTGACTCTCTTGATTTTCCCTTTCAGCTTCCTGCGCACTATCCCCCTCATCTTTGAGAAATTTCCCTTTCTGAAGGCGAATGTAACTACATTAGTAGTTGCCACTTGTTTTGCTTTGCTAGTGTATGACCAGACCTATGACAATAACATTTTAGAACCGTCATTATCAAACAGTTTATTTGTACTACAGGACAGAAAGCTGTAATGTGTAATATGACCTGACCTGAGTGTTGAGGCCAAAGTATTTTGCAACAGTCCCATGGCAGCATGAGTTGTACCCACCAAGCACACTGCAGTCCTCAAGGCCAAAGGCAGCAGTGCAGGTAGGCAAGCTGATGGGTCATACAGCCACAGAATCCCCAGTCTGTTCTGGTGGAATCTGATTAGACACCAGCCTGTCCACTAACATGAAAAACATATCAAGAACAAAGCAGGAGGGGAATTGAAGGTAAAACCAATGTCTTTTCTCACAGTATGAAAATTAATTTTCTCCAAGCAACCCTGCTGGCTGAATGGATTGTGAAAAGAAAGTAAAGCTAGGCAGGTGGCGGAAGAAACACGCTGACATGAATTAAACTAGTTCATGGTTCACCTGTGTAGGGTTCGTGCGCATGGAGTTTAGAACCCCTTGCTATTTCTGTTTAAAAGCAGTCCCCCTGTTTGAATGAGGATGTCATTAGTAGGAAAAGTCAGAGTGGGGGGCACCATCTCACCCTTATATCTCCAGGTGCGTATTCTGCAAGGGAGAACTTTAGTGGGGATGTGTTCTCCTATTTCTTTGAGTTTGAGGGGAAATCCAGCAAGTTTCATCCTAAACAATCAGTGGGATAGGTGTGTGAGAAATCAGTGTAAAATATCACTTAGATCTAAACAGAAAAGGTAATAACCACAAAAACTGTATTCAATAAAGTTGTGTGTATATCTGTAGTACCTGTGTTGCTTTTCCAGAAAGGGGAAATCAGTAGTTCAACATGACATAATTCATTGTCAACCAAAAATAGTATGTATGCTCTCATGGCCTGAGTAAGCTCAGGTCTGGTTTCCCACTAGTTCACACACTCCAGTGAAAGTCCTTTTAACTTTACAGCCCTTACAACTTTATTGTGGAAGGATAAGCAGTTGTTTCAGGAGAGGATAATTTAGATCAGAAAAATGGCAAGCTAAACATCCCCTTTTCCATCATTATCAGTCTGATAAAACACAAAAGCCTGTGACTGCTTAAATAAAATTACAATAGATTCTGATAGTGGATCTCCTGCATTATGCCTAGTTCAGCCCTGTAAAGAAAACAATGAGTTGGATTATTTCAGTTATTTACGTTTGATTTAGCTCTTAGATGAGACTGTTTTGGGTTTTTTCTTTCTTTCATCCTCTCCCACATGAAGGTTTCCCCTTCAAGAAAGGTTCTGCCTACACAGCTTTTGCATGACAGTTCCGTTGCTCTTTAAAGTTTTCTACCATATTATTTCCTGGGGGGGGGGGGATCAAAATAACCAAGGTCTTAAAGAGCAGTGTAGTGATTTATAATGATTCATTGAGATATCTTTTAAAATGCTGGTTTCTCCTTAGCGTATGTTTCTACGAAAACAACAGAAGGTTCATATTTTTAATTCAGCACTGAGGCTTCTGTTACCTAGACCTCCTTCCTGTGCTGAGCCACCCGTATAGCTGTGATTGAGTCTCCCTTTTTAAAATTTTTATTACATTACAGTTATACCCCACCTTTTTCTGGAAGACTCAAAGCGGCTTACAATAAAATCCATACAATACAATAAATATTTTAACTTGTCCTCTACTCAGCTAGTCATGTGAACAAGTAGTCCAGGGTCTCCTACTCGGGCTACCTGGATTAGTTAACAGGTAACAGGCTCCAAGCGAAACACAATCCTCCTGTCATTGTCTCGCACCCTAACCAGAAGGCACACATGCCTTTGCACTATATGGGCAAGGTCAAGGGGCTTCTCTGGCTGTTCTGGATATACAGGGTGAGGAGGCTCTCTAGTGGGTACACAACCAAGAGATTTACTAATGGCATGGCTCAGCTTCTTGGCAGGCGATTTCCAAGAGGAATGCTCCTTCATCTGATGCTGGCTGCTGTGAGGGAATGTTGAGAGAATGTTGAGAGAATGTCAGAAAACCTATGCTTCACAGGTCACTTGTAAAAGATCCTCAGAATGTAGAATCTGTGTCCCTTGAGTCTAGTGACAAGAGAAAGGAAATGGTAGGCCAGATGACAGGCCTTGATCACTGATTACAGGCCTTCATCAGAGGAGATATGATAACTGATCAGTATCTTTATTCATAAAGTTTTTAAAGCCATCATAGATATTCATGACAATATTGCCACTGAACACAGAATTTTGATTTCTGGCTATTATAGCTAACTTCAAGCCATTATTTTATTTCCCTTTTGCCTACTTCTGTGCCAGTTACCATCACAAGAAGATGGTACCATCTGTTGGCAAAAAAAGGGCCAGTGACTCAACAGGGTAGTATTGATATGTACTTATAGTGCTATGCAGAGGTACACTTTTCAAAGTCTATTGAAATCAATAGATTTTAAAGGGTTTAAATGTTCAGGATTGCAGTTAGATAGCAATATTTTCATACCAAGGCAGAAAGAATGATCATGATACTGATACATAACCAGGAAGGGAGCAAAGTAGCCCACTGAAGCAAATACAAAAGGCATTCAGTACCACTACTCCTTCAGTTTAAAATAGCTCCTTTGGTTTAAAATAAATAAAAGTTATGTCGAACTGCATTCTGTTCACATGCAAAGGAATTTGCAAAATTTGAACAGCTGTAAGGTAACAAGTTACATGAAAAGTTAAACTGCAAACAAATAACACACAGCATCTTAAACATTTGCATTTTCAATGTAGGATTGACATTGTTTAGTCACTGAATGTTAAAATTATCTATAATTTATTTATAGCCCGTCTTTCTTGCTGAGGTTCAAGATGGATAACATGTAAAAACAATGCAGTCAAACAGCATGAAGCATCCAATAGACTATGTAAGACTATGATTACAAAATTTAGTATCAATGCAAGACAAAAGTATCAGACATGAGGTTTCTTAATCTGACTTTCCCCATTCAAGAGATGCCTAAGGACACTTGCCAAATGCATTTGCATTAAGCAAAAACCTTCACTATATTCAATTTCCTGGGGCAAGTTGTTCCCAGCATGCCAAAGCTCTCACCTTTAGCATCTTCCTTTCATGGACTGGAGGATGGACAAAAACAGCTCCTGTACATGATAGAACAGGAGATGAAATTATTAATAGGCTGGCTCCTATTCAGAAATGAAACTCAAGACGACCCAATGGATTAGGCTAGATGTTTCAGCCCCTGAGGACCATTTTCAGGGAAACCACAGCCTCTACTCAATTTGCTATCCAGTTTTTAGAACATTGATAGATGAACAAGTTTTAATAAAATTATGTTCTCAATGTATTTGAAGAAAAAATTCAAGTTTTCATCAGTTCAATTGGCAACCAACTAAAAATTCAGATGATCATTTGGGTCCAATTTCAGCTATGGAGCTGCAATTTAAGGGGACAGCTATTTAAACTTTTAAAGGATATTTTAATTCTTGTTTATTTGTTGTTTATTTGTTGTTTATTTGTTATGTATGTATGTATGTATGTATGTATGTATGTATGTATGTATGTATGTATGTATGTATGTATGTATTTATTTATTTATTTATTTATTTATTTGCACTTATAACCCGCCCTCCCCCAAAGGGCTCAGGGCGGCATACACAATAATGTAAAATAGTATAAAGCAACCAATATATAAAATTTTTGTGCATGACTGCATAAGGGAAAAGAAAAAAACATGTTAAAGATTATACTTCCTTTTGAAAATGATGGGTTGCTTTTGTTTATTAAACTGTAATTTATCCCACACACCTCTACTACAAGTAGTTTTTTGGAGGTTTCATAATTACAAATTCATCTAAACGTAATTGATTAATTGTCTTGTAATTGATTAAGAGCCCCATGGTGCAGAGTGAGTAAGCTGCAGTAGTGCATCTCAAGCTGTGCTCATAACCAGAGTTTGATCTTGATGGAAGTCAATTTCAGGTAGCTGGCTCAAGGCTGACTCAACCTTCCATCCTTCTGAGGCTGGTAACGTGAGTACCCAGCTTGCTGGGGGCAAAGGGTAGACAACTGGAGAAGGCAAAGGCAAACCACCCTGCCTATTAACTTTGTGATGTGATGTCACCTTATGAGTCATAAAAGACCTGGTGCTTGCACAGGGTAATCCATTTACCTTTCAAAAATGATTAATTAGTTTAAAAGCAGTTGACTAGACAACTAATAATTCTTTAATCAGTTGACAGCATTAATCTAAAGCTACTTAATGATAGTAACATTTTTTCCTTGCTAAAGTAAATTAAGTATTGTGTAAAAATGTATTGCCCAGATTGAGAGATGCGCATAATTGTTTACAACAATGCCATCAACGTGAAGTACCATTTCAAGGGACAGCTCCATTTAAAAACCAATTACAACTTCACATTTTAATTTGTGGCTAATGAATGAATTGATTATATGCACCGATTCATCAATTAGTGCTTTTAACATTAGAAAAAAATAACATGAATAGAAATTTGAGATGATACCAGAGAAATTGAATGGGGGAATAAATAAGCTTTTGTATTAAAAAACCAAAATAAAATATTGACAAGCCAACAACCTCTTCATTGTTTCAGCTTAATTCTTGCACTGCTAATTTACCATGCTCATTTCAAAATATAACTGGTCAAACCTATTCTTTTGTCTTTAGGCACATTTTCATGCTTCATATTTAGAAAATCAGGTCCACAACATACAGTTAAAACAACAGCATCCCAACAATGCTAACTTGATAGGCTGCCAGTGGGTGCAACCAAGTCAAGGCTGTCAGCCACTGGTGTTTAAAGTTTGTGCATCAGGAACTGAAAATTATGATCTTTTACAAACATCGTCCGGCGTCTCACATAAATTATTTGGGACTATTTCAGTGCAATCCTAAGCAAGTTACTTCCTCAAAACTCATTGTCTTCAATGGATTCACTGTTTCATTGCTCTCTCTTTTGTTTAGTATTTTGGTGAGGCTGTTAAAATATATTCCCAAACTACTACCTGCAACTAAGGGTGTGAGATGCCTTATGGTTAGTTAAAGTTCTCTCAAGGAAACTTTCCAAAATCCTATGAGTCGCAAAAACATAATAATAATTGGAACTAGCAACATTTGTTGCAGATGCACACTACAGGGACTTAGAAAAGTAGATATCACTGTGGAAGCTGATAAAATATTGTTTTCCTCAAAGGCAAACAATAATATTCATTGTGAATGAACACTAAGCAGCTATTCAAGCCATTCATAGCAGAGACAAAAAGAAAGGTGCTTATTGCCCGAGGAAGCTTTCAGATGAGCCTGCATGGATATAAAAAGCAAGAATCCCAGAAGTCTTTTTTTAATAAAGCACCAGAAGAAGATAAAGAGGGGAAATTTCACACATCTGTGCTCAGAATGAAAATCTATCAAGGAAATAACATGAAATGATATCATCTTGTGCTGGATATAAGAAATATCAATCTGATTTACCTTTGTAAGGGACTCTTTGTGCTGATGTCTCAGAGTGTTAACATTAAATGAGGCAGGGAGACCAAAAATAACTCACCCAAGCAATTGGACTAAATTGGGCAGGCCCAGGGACAGGTCCTCAGCTGCTGCAATCCATACTGCTTTTGAGAATTACACTGCAATCCTATGCAAAGTTATTCCAGTACGAGCCCAGTAACTAGGCTTAGACATAAATAACTTTGCATAGGATTGCACGGTTACTCTAGCAAATCATCTGTACCATTTAAAAGACTCGCCTTTAAAGTGATATCTTGCCACTAATGGGGCCATTATCCATTCCAGTGTCAAAAACAATACACATGTTCACAAGCAGCACCATTTGCCCTGGTAGTAATTTCTGCCATAAAGTTCTTCAGTTCTGTACTGCCTGCCCTTCAGCTGAGTGGGGAGTAAACCGAATGGTACTCTGGAGAGTACCAAAGTGAAAATCATTACTGTTGTAGTTACTGCTGGGGTATATTAAAAATTTTTAAACAATAGGCTTGATTGTACCCTTCGTAATACTCTACACATCCAATTCACCCCCACAGTTCTGACACAATCCCCATCTTCTTCCTAACTATTTTCTACCTTTTATCCAACTCCTCCATATTTGGTCAACTAATGGTCTATGACTAGGGTTGCCAACTCCAAGTTGGGAAATTCCTGGAGATCTGGGAGTGCAGCCTAGGAACGGTGGGATGTGGGGAGGGGAGGGACTTCAACAAAGTATAATGCCATAAAGCACTACGTCCACACCTGCTGTTTTCTCCAGGAGAACTGATCTCTGTAGTCTGGAGATCAGTTGTAATACTGGTAGATCTCCAGGCCCCACCAGGAGGTTGGCAACTCAATCTACCTCCCCTTCAGTACAGTACAGTAAGGTCTCTTAAATCTACATATCTTATATACATATGGATAAGTTCTTGTTTATAAAATAAATGGCTACCAATTAAAAAAATAGAGAGACAGACAACTTCTGGCTGTCTCAGTTTTCAGCAACTCAACAATTTGATTGCTTCAGTAGACATTTTTCTAAGATGTTATAAACCACAAGCAGTTCATGGACTGTTGCTATTGATTTTCTGGCTATAGGTGAAGAGTCTTATACTTCTCAAATAAATATAGGGGTTGATGTGTGGGTAGCTGATGAGCACAGTGTCTATTGTGCAGCTGTTGATCCTACATGAACACAACAGCAGGGAGACAGGATGTAATTAACATTTGGCAAATAAAATCAAAGAAGCTTAAGGAGGGTTTGCTGAATCCTCAAAACCTTGATGAATGAAGCACTGTGATTATGATTGTTGATCATAGCAACCAGAAACCTGACCTTCTGAAATGTCCTTTGTGAGTCATAAAGACACCAGATCCATTCATCACCCATTATCCAAATGACAGAGTATTCCCAGAAATGGAACTCAATTTTTCCTCAGTTGTGTTGCTGCCCAAACTTACTGCACTAGTAAGGAGACCGAGACAATGTAGCTTTGATTGTGCAAATTTCAGGAAAATGTGACACCATCCTTCACTGAACACAACTATATGGCCGTTTCTGCATGGCACAATCATACGTGGTTACAACTGGTTTCTTACAATCTGGGTCTGTTTTATTCTAGTTTCTCTCTTTGCATGGCTGCCCGTTTTGTGAAGGAATCCAGCGAAAAGGAATCCAATTTCTTTCGCACGAGCCTAGGACTTCTGTATTTACCCCAGGAATTTGGAAAAGAATCGCCAATTTGGTGGTTTTTGAATACCCTGGGAGGAGGGAAATATCATGGGGTAAACCTGCTCGAGGATTGAGAACCATGCAAAATTTTTGTATGGAACAGAATATTTCTCTTGCTCAACCCAGGATATTTAGATGGTGCGGAAATGGCCTATATTTGTTTTGAGAGCGAGAATTGATGTATAATATCAGCATTATTTACAATAGAGATGGTTTTAGAGCAGCGATGGTGAACCTTTTCAAGACCGAGTGCCCAAATTGCAACCCAAAACCCACTTATTTATCGCAAAGTGCCGACATGGTAATTTAACCTGAATACTGAGGTTTTCATTTAGAAAAAACGGTTGGCTCTGAGGTGTGTGTTACTCAGGAGTAAGCTTGGTGGTAGTAGATGGCTTTGCTTTGAAACAACCATGCAACTCTTCCAACGGGTGAATCACGACCCTAGGAGGGTTTACTCAGAAGCAAGCCCCATTTCCAGCAACCGAGCTTACTCCCAGGTAAAGGATCGCGCTTTAGTTTAACAGCACTGAACAGGGTTACCTACACTACTTCCCTAAAACTAGGTCTTAGGTTTAATGTTAATAATTGAACCCAGCGACCCAGGCCAGCCTAGATGTGTGGGGGGGAGCACTCTGTTTGTGCGTGCCCACAGAGAGGGTTCTGAGTGCCACTTCTGGCACCCATGCCATAGGTTCACCATCACTGTTTTAGAGACTATTCAGATAAGTGATGTAACTTGACCAATCCATGCAAATGAACCAACAAGAATGCCTGTAATTTCGAACTGAATCAAAACCTGAATCGATTTGGCATCAAAATCCAGTGGAATTGTAATATGAAAGAGAACAGGGGGGGAAGCAGAGGCAGTGACCTCATTTCTCCGTAATGTTTATCAGAAATTCAGCAAAAGTTTCAATAATTTCTGCCAAACGATTGTTTAATAAAAAGCACACCTGATTGTTGACTGCGCTGTTCTTAACAAAAGAAGGGATCACACCATGCATACTGGATTGGGAGAGAGAAGGCAGTAAAAAGGAGGGAAACAGCAGCTGTTTCATATGTGGTGTCTCCTTGCTTCCACTCCAGGTGTCACTGCCTGCCCGCCCGCTGCCCTGTGCCCACTTGCTACTCACCAGAGTGGTAGACAAGAGGTTGAGGGCACCATTTCTCTCCACCCCCTCCCCAGGGGCACACTTTTCGGGGGCAGGGCACAATATTTTTTTGGGGGGGAGAATTTCAGTACTTGCCCCAGGTGCCATTTTATGCAGATGCACCACTGACTCCATGGCATTTACAGTGCAACCCTGGGAGAAGACCTTTTTAGGACTGTTCCCTTAGGGAGCAGTCCTAAGCAGGTCCACTCAATAAGTCCCTTGGTATTGTATATATTGCATATTGGAAGCTGCCCTGAGCATGTGAGGGAAAGGGTGGCATATAAATTGAAATAGCAGCAACAACAACAATAATACTCCTCACAGGCTGACATCCTCAGGACTACAGTTCTAATCATCTCAACTGAGCGCTGGTGTAGGAAGCTGTGAAAATGGAAGGGATGTGTTCTTTCAATAGACCCAAGCTGGACACAAACTTCATGGTATTTGCACAACCTAAGCTGATCCTCCAATCATTAATGCACTAATGGAAGAACAATTCACACAGATGAAGGACCAACACCAGCAGGAAAAAATTCCGGTTGCTGCGTTATAAGCCTAGAAATCCACCCAACCTCGTTACGTTCTCCAGAACAATGAGAGCTGTGATTTTTCTAACCCAGGCTTCCCTGTGGTTCTGTCACTTGCCATTTTCTGCTGTATAGTACACTAAGTTGTCCTGCTCAGTATGACAGGTAGGGAGAGAAGCAGGTGAAAGATAAGACTGGAGGGGTTGCTGAAACATCAACCTGTGTGCATGACAATAATAAGTCAAATACATCTGCAATTCATCACAATGTGTGCAACTTGGAATAAACTTTTAGGGAATTCATGTGTACAAAGATAAATTAAAGATATCAGTTGGCCTGGCCATTGCATATGCAGGAGTTTTGTACTGTAATAGCAAATACATAAAATTGAAATCTTTAGGTTGCATGCCAATTTTCAGTTACTTCGGGGATAGACAGGAATGTTATCTCTCCTTGCTCTCAGCTGACATTTCTGAACTTACTTGAATATGGACTAATTTGGATTAATTTCAATCAATTAAACCTCTTTAAGAACCTTAGCAAAGATGTTGGCTGCTACACCAGGGACACCCAGAACTAACTGCATAACAATGTGAACCAAAGAGATAACTTTGTAGTTTAACTTGC
This sequence comes from Sphaerodactylus townsendi, assembly GCF_021028975.2. NCBI lineage: Eukaryota > Metazoa > Chordata > Lepidosauria > Squamata > Sphaerodactylidae > Sphaerodactylus > Sphaerodactylus townsendi. Next base: position 86,066,942 of record NC_059429.1, read on the forward strand.
ACAAAGAGCGAGAGAGAGAGCCACACATTTTGATAAGCATAAGGAAAAGAAAGGAAGTCCAATTAGCATTAGCTATTTTTGGTTATATCATCACTAGCACAACTACTATGCTGAAATGAGCCCAATCCCAGGATTACTGCACTTGTAAGATATTGGCAACTAGCGGTCTCAAACACAGAATCACCATGTTCTGTCTCCATGCTGGTAAACTGAGCCAGTGTGTATTCTTGCCCCAACATTGCAGTGTCAAAATATGTGACTTATATGGAATAATATTCTCTAGGTAAAATTCTCTAGCTAATTGTCTGATCTGACTGGTTGATGCCCTCAAGAAAGGTCTTTTCCAATACTTCTGAGATCTTTGCTCCTGAGATTGCTGTGGAATTGGCAGCTGATGTCTGAGAAGCTGAATGCAGACACATCCATGTCTTTGTACAGGAAGTTTGCCATTCAATACTAACTATGATTACTTGGAAGAGTTTACACCATTGCCATCTTTCAAGTGCAAAGCAGCTGTGGTAATGGAGATTTAGAGAAAAGGAAGCATGAAGTGGGGGGCATGATACATTGGGAAGCTTGTTTGTAGCAAGAAAACCTGCTTGAGAAGGAATAATGTTTAAATGAAACATGTTTACAGTTGAAAGGGTTAAGTATCCTTCCCGTGACTTCTCTACTGTATATTTTCTCCACCCACAATAGGGAAATTCCTGGAGATTTTAGGGGTGGAGCATATAGGGATGGGGTGGAGAAACTTCAGTGGAGTTTGATGCCAGACGGTCCTCCTAAAGCAGGCATTCTCTCCAGGAGAACTGATCTCTTTAGTCTGGAGATCTGTTATAATTGCTAGAGTTCTCTAGTCCCTGCATGGAGTTTGGCAAGCTTAATGACACTGGAGCACTGTTATGCAGATTAGCATCTGTCTTGTCTCATTGGTTCCAGCAATGTACTATATGCTTAGAGAGACAATCTCAGAGCCAAATCTCACACATGTGTGCTTGGAAATGAGTCACAATGGGCTGGCTCTCAGTGAATCTTCATCTGCTTTTCCCTTCTGCCCTCTTTCTGAAAATGTGATATTGGGGGTTGAAGGAGTCTCAACAAGTCTCAAGGACAAAATTCAATGGGATATGAAGACTCCAGTAAAGAGCGGCATCAGGCAAAATCAGTCCTCTTCCTCCTTGTCTACATGAAACCTTTTCTGTCCCTTGATACCAAGCACTGGCTTTTGGGGGGTCTTAAGGAACTGCTGCGGGAAGGTGGAGAAAGACCCACTTTTGTGAGCATAGAATCCAACATTCACAGAATGCCACAACATTTCAGTCCTAAGTATGCTTGCTGTAAAGATGTTCTCTAATCCAAGAACATCTTTACTTTTGGAAGGGTGAAAACAAACACTTAAAACCCTTAGTCTGAATCCACAAACCCCAGCTTGGTAGCTGTCACAAACCCCTTTATTTACCCAGACAGTCAGAAGCCAAGGGGCAGGCTTCCAACCTTCCCGGGATTACAATTAAGAAAGTCACCCCTGCAAAGTAGACCACTTGCAAAGTGAGTTTCACGAAACAAATTAACCTGGTAGGTGTAGCCCTGGGAGTCTAAGACTGGATTTAGACTGAAGTCATCTGAAGACAAAACACCATCAAATATGATGAAAGAAATCTCTTAAAATTGTGCAAGAATATAATTGAAAGAACATAAGCGATGAGGAATAAAATATAAAACATACCAAAACAAAGTACACAGGAAAAGGTCATTGGTTCAAAAGGCAAGATTCAAAGCAAGATGTTACTGTTTCCAGCTGTCATCCCTCAGCTTAACAAAGGCCACTCTATCCAGAGCAAGTGTCCCAATGTGTCAGGGAGCAGGGGCGAACCTAGGCAAACTGGAGCCCGGGGACAAAACCTGAGTTTGGCGCCACCCCCCCACCCCGGCAAATGGGCGGCCACCCTCCCCCACCATGAACAAACAATTATTTTTTGCACCAGCTCACAAAACACCTCCCACTCCCAGCAAAACACACATGGCTCTCTCCCCACCAACTCTTTTCCTAATTTCCTAATCACAACAACCCTATGAGGTAGGTTGTTAGCCTGAGAAACAACTCCAAGCTAGTGCAAGTGGGTGTTAAGCATGTAAACCTCTCACAAACCACCCCCAGCAAAACATTTACCAAACAAATGTCAGCATCATCTCTCACAAAACACCTCCAGTGGAATCCACCCCCAAACAGCATCACTTTCAATGGTGCTTAAACTAGGGAGCTCAGATTCTTCTTTTAAATCCACCTTAAAGGGAGAATCTGGTGTCTCCGGTTAAAACAAAATTGAAAGTGATGCTGTTTGGGGGTGGATTCTCCCCCACCCTGAAACAACATCACTTTTGAGGGTTGGAGATTTAGATGAAACAAATACCAGATTCAGCCAGAATCTGGGCAAATTTGGACACATTTGGACAAAAAGTGTCCAATTATGTCCTGCCCAAATATGAACAAATGTGAATGCAAGGTATTTGGGCTTTTTTGGGGGGGGGTATATTTGGTGTTTTTCAGCCTGCAGGGAGGGCATTTTTAAAGCCAACAGCACCATGATTTCAGGGCATCATCCAGAGACTGCCCTGATGATACCACCCAAGTTTGGTGATGTTTGGTTCAGGGGAAGCAATGTTATGGACCCCAAAATGGAATGCCCCCATCCCCATTGTTTTCAATGGGAGCTAACTGGAGATGGGGGCTACCCATTTGAGGGACCATAACTTTGGTCCCCCTGAACCTAACTTCACCAAACTTGGGTGGCATCATAAGAATAGTTACCAGATGATACCCTGAAATTTTGGTGTCACTAGCTTTAAAAATACACCCCTTCCAGGCATCCCAAGAAATTTGCCCAAGATTCTTTGTTTTGCAGTGACTTTGCTCCATTGTAGCCAATGGGGAATTCCTGAGGCAGGCTGCACATTTTTGAAGATAGAGGCACCAGACTTTCAAGGTGGCTCCAAGAGGTCTTGGGTAATAGCATCCAAGCTTGGTGAGCTTTGATTCTGGAGTGGGGGGAGGAGGGGGCGAGTTGAGAGAGTTCTGAGAGAACTCAGCCCGCAGGCTTTCATGTGCAGAAGCAGGGAAACAAAATAAGCCTTTTAGGGGCCCATAAAACTGAACCCCCAGAACAAAGGTCTCGAAACCTGGATGCTATTACCAGGAGGCCCTCCTGGAGCCATCCTGAAAGTCTGGTGCCTCTGTCTTCAAAAATGTGCAGCCTGCCTACACACTCAGAAATTCCCCATTGGCTACAATGGAGCAAAGTCACTGCACAACAAAGAATCTTGGGCAACTTTCTTGGGGTGCCTGTAAGGGGTGTATTTTAAAAGCTAGTGACACCAAAATTTCAGGGTATCATCTGGTAACTATTCTTATGATACCACCCAAGTTTGGTGAAGTTAGGTTCAGGGGGACCAAAATTATGGTCCCTCAAATGCGTAGCCCCAATCTCCTGTTAGCTCCCATTGAAAACAATGGGGATGGGGCACCCTCTTTGGGGGTCCATAACTTTGCTTCCCCTGAAGCAAACATCACCAAACTTGGGTGGTATCATCAGGACAGTCTCTGGATGGTACCCTGAAAATTTGGTGTTGCTAATCTTAAAAATGCGCTCCCTGCAGGCCAAAACGTAAAAAACACTAAAAAATTTTAAAAATCACACAAACGACCCTGAAATGGTGGCGCCCCCCCCGCGTGACCAAATGGGGGTGCCCCTGTCCCTAGGCAGAAACGCCACTGTCAGGGAGCCATAATGCCAAGTACCAAAAATGCACTTGTCAAGGTCCAATAGGCTGAATCAAGGAATCACAGCAAAAGGTACCAAAAAGCAGACTTTACTAGGCTGAGCAGTCCAATTTTATGGTGAAAGATTTGTGGTGGTCAGGGACCAATGATCGAGCATAGGCATGCCTGGTGATCTAAGGCAATCAGACCATTGGTTGCCAATCAGGTGGTCTTAAGGGTCAAAAGGAGATAACAAGGTAGGCATGGGCATATTTACAGAAAATGATGCCCAGGAGAAGAAGTAAAATTGCATCCCTCCAACATCAGACACCCATATTTTTAGATAACTGTATCTAGCCTCCCTGTTCCCTGAAATACCTACACACATACACATACACACAAACACTCCCCCTCCCATAAAAAAACCCAGTTCTCATAATTCTTCCCCATTATTGCAAAAGTATAGCCTGTGAAGGCTAAGATAGTGTGTGGTGGGGGGGGGGGAGCTTTTTTGTTTCGTGCTCTTGAGATCTAATAATATGGGTAATAATATTATGATGTTCTGGGAAAGACAGGATCTGCAGCTCCAGAAAGGGAAGAGAGGGGGAAAGGGAGAAAGAGAAAAAAAGATGGAGAGAGATGAACGTGGAAGGAAGGATGGTGGGAGGAAGGAAAGAAAGAAAGATAAAAAGATAGAGGAAAAGAAAAAAGGTGAGATAAATGACATGAAAGAAAGATAGATGAAAAGAAAGAAATTAAAAAATGGAGAGCAAGATGAAAAGAAAATCCCTGTCTTAAAGCAGCCAGTGGACTACAGGAGAGGGCTGCAGTTGCAGATAACCATTCAGCACATAACAAGATGATTTTATCTGAGCAAAACACCAAAATATCTGGGTTGGAGAAAATCAGCTGCTGCTACACATTCTGAACACAGTTTACAGAAGCTCTCTGGAGGGAAGCCGGAGGTGCCACCCTCGTAACCGGGGCACACCAAAGGGATTCAGCTGGAGAACCCACCCAGCACAGGCTCACTTGACATGGAGGAGAACTGAAGCCTCCCCTCCCCACTCATTGGTGCTGTTTCTGTCCTACAGGATGCTGACTCTTCCTCAGGAGGAGCAGCAGCTACCGCTTGGCCACCTCACCTACCTATCAGAGTTTCACCTCATGTACCTCCCCCAGCCAGGTTGGTAGCACCCAGCAGAACTCACCCTCCCTCTCCCAGCATGACCTTCTTCCTTCCCTGCTGCCCTGGGGAGGGATCCCCTGTGGCCTGGCACACTGCACTTGTCACTGGAGGCTCGCTGCTGCATCTGCCGCCCCCATTTGCACACTTGGCCAACAGTGGGCATCCCCTCTTGCTAGGTTCAACATCCACCATCTCTCAAAGCTAAAAACAGCCCCAGGAAGCCCTTTGCCCAGAAACCAAACAGCCATTCTGAGTCCTCCCAGGATAAGATGAATCTACGGTCTTACTTGGTGTAAGGCTGCTTGACGTGTTCAAATTAAGCCTGGTCTTTCTCCAAAGACCTTGCAAGTAGTCTCAGTTGTCCACTTCCCTCCTTTGCAGTCATCAAAGAACAGCAAGTCACGTTTTCACCACTCCCTCTTTCCCTCAGTAGACCTGTTCTGGTGACTCAGCATAGCCTCTGGTCCAGTTAAACAAGGGGAAAATGGCACCAGCCCAGGAGAAGAGAAAGAAGGAAGAGAAGGAGTTTGCACCTTTGAGTCAGTACCAAGTCCCAGGATGGGGGGCGGGGGGGGGGGCAGGAGCTTCCTGGCTTCACCATGGCCAGGCAGGCTTCCGCTCTCTACCAGGTTGCCTCCTTGCATGCCTGCATTCCTGCCTTTCCTGAACAGAGAGATGGACGGGCACTTCCGGAAGCTGCATTGGTGCCTTGGGCAGAAGGCCTCCTCCTCTGCTGGCCCTGCTGCATGGCTTCTTATAGGGCAGGCCGGCACTGGGGGGGGGGGACAGGTGACCAAATGTGCAACCCATGGAACCCAGGCAAGTGGCGCCTAGGGAGAGGGCCAGTGGTGGGATTCAGCCTATTCACACCAGTTCAGTAGAACCGGTAGCTAATTTTTTGTCTGCTTTGGAGAACTGGTTGTAATCCCACCACTGAGTCCTTTCGGAACCGGTTGTTAAATTATTTGAATCCCACCACTGGAGAGACCCCCTCCCCCCAAGACCCACCTCTGAAGGTAGGATTTATTCTACAGCCATAAACTGTCATCTCTCACAATGGCACGGCAATAATTTCATCAGCTTAATAAATTGGAATGCATCACCACAATTTTTGGCCTTGGTGATCTAAAAAGTCAAGTTTGAGATTATATTTTCCTCCCAGCACCTAGCCCCTTATTGGTTTTTAAAGACCAGAGCTCTGCTACATTCAAGCATACAGCACAATTAAATTCCACTCTATTATCTCAATGTAGGCCTTAAAGCCTGAACTGACCCAATGTTTGAGAGAACAAGAAACTGAATAGTGGAACAGTTTCTGAACAATGTATTGTCGAAGGCTTTCACAGCCGGATTCAACTGGTCCTGGTGGGTTTTCCAGGCTGTGTGGCCGTGGTCTGGGGGATCTTGTTCCTAACGTTTTGCCTGCATCTGGGGCTGGCATCTTCAGAGGTGTATCACAGAGGGAAGTGTGACCTTCTGGAAAGCTTGGCAAGGACCAGTTCCTCTATGGGCACCACATTGGGGAACCCTGATATAAAGTAATAATGGTGCAAGAGGTGTGGATGCAACATCAGCTCATAGTATTGGAACAATGACTGCCTAACTTACAATACAGTTGTGAAAATAAAGACTGAAAACTATTTTACACAGTAAAATGCTACAGATACATAATACAAGCCTGTCACATATTCAGATTCCTGACTAGTTTACAAAAGTCCCCAATGCTTCCAGCTCTGTTCAATCCCATGTACAGCACCACAAATGAATGTCCAACAGATACTGCATGGGAGAGTTAGTTGGTATTCAATGTCTAGCAAGTGCCTTCTTCAATCTAAATTAAATCCCACGCTGAAAGGCAATTTAGCGTGAGACCATGAGTTCATTAGAAACCCTAGCCGAATTCAAAAGGTGCTGGAGAGAGAGGCACGCACAGATAGTGAGTCGAAGTTAGAGAGGGGGAAAATCATCATAATAGGGAGATGAAGATTAAGTGACAATTCACCCTCCTTCCTTCAGCTGAAAGGAGGACCAGCCAGAACTAACAAAGTGTGACAAAGTGGAGTGTGCCGACACCAGCAGTCAATTCCCTTAAATAAAACTTTTATTGGAAATGATATTTGAAAACAAGCAGGCGGCAATAGGAATTAATGGTGAGTCTTCCCAGCTGGGCTTTGCCTTCCCAAGGTATTTGAGAAAGGGAGATGTTGTCATAAATGCTTTGGAATGCAAAATTCTGCAAGTGCTATTACTGAAGCAAGTGACTGTTGTGAGGCAGTGGGGGAGGGGAAAGGGAAAGGAAACATTTAGACTTCATTAGGCCAAATTAAATTCAGAAGTGAGATGACAATTATAACTGTCTACCCCAGTAGCTGATTGTCCTGTAGATTTGGGAAATTAATTGTTCACAATGTCAGGTGCATTGGCTTGGAACCCTAGTGAGGAAATTAAAGTCCTCTACACTAGGAACCTGAGGTCTTTTCTGCACTAGACAAATAAAACGTCTTGAGGATGTTAAAAGAAGTGTTTTGGGGAGGAAGTTTGCACGCAAACGTTTTATTTCTGCTCATCCTGGGTTTTTTTCTGAAAATGCTAGTGATCTTTTCTCCCAGGACAGGTTGAAGACGTTTCCTGCTTGCTATGCAAAGATCAGGATTTTTAAAAATGTTTCCTGCCCAAGTTCAAAGCTCTTGCTTTTGGTTTCTCCACAGCTCACACCCACCATTTTCTGCTGCTCCAAGGATCCTCTGTGCTCCCCACCATTTGCTGAAAGGCTGTTTCCTCTGCTTGTACCACAATCAGCCGCAGTTTCTGCCTGTAAAGTACATGAATAAACTTAGCTTTCCCTGCTGATGATACGGATATGTTGTTTCTCTCGCTCTCTTTTTGTTTTCAATGACGTGTCTTTGAAGCTATGAAGACACAATATGAGGGGTTTCGAAGACATGTCATTTTAAAAAATGGAAAAAATGACACATGCACATTTGGACAGGGAAAACTATGTTTATTCATGTACTTTGTAAGCTGACATAGAGACTGGCTGCACTGCAAGCAAAGGAAACAGCCCTGGGAAACCTTTCAGCAAATGGTGGGCAGCATGGAGAATCCCTGAAGTGGCAAAGACCCATTTTTACTGCCAGCACTTTAGTTTTCCACACTATCCAAACAAAAAACGTAAAAACGGTTCTTTTAAAAATGTCTGCAATATGTTTTATTTGTGTTGTGCAGAAAGGACAAGTGACTCCAATCGATGCATTAAATATCAGGTCTTTAAACCCCAAAGGGAATTGCTATCCATAACAGGTGATTGCAAATATATGTTTTCTGGAGTCTGGCTGGCAGCAGAGAGGAAACATTTATTTAGTGAAGGATAGGAAGGAGAAAACCCAAAGTCACATGATTGTTGGCACAAAGCAGTTTAAAAAAATCTAGTGCAATGCAGAAATAATCTGGCTGCTAACAAATTCTAATCAATGCATAACAAATTCTAGAACTTTGTAATTCCTAATTGTCCCACTCATCAGTCAAAGTAAGCAAGGTACCCTGGGCTGTCAAATACTGAATAGGTGTGGGGGGAAAAAGACAGCTATGTTACTATAAATACATCAGCAGAGTTCACTGGTCTATTTTATTCAAGGCTGAGGCATTTCCCACAGTATTTTTCCATACTTTCCCAGACTGACGGAGAGTTGATTTTCATGTTGTGATGTGGTGAAATCCTCATTTGTTAACATGTTCTGTTTGTTTGATTAGGTTTTTCATGAAACCACACATGAGCATGCACACACACACACACACAGAGCAGGTTATTACATGCAGTGATGGCGAACCTATGGCACTCGTGCCAGAGGTGGCACTCAGAGCCTTCTCTGTGGGCATGCGCGCACAGAGTTCATCATGTGGGGGGGGGGCAGAAAATCCCCCCGCCCACACACACATATATCTAGGCTGGCTTGGGCTGCTGGGCACAACGCCCTGCAGCGAGCCGGGAGGACTGGCGGGCCTGGTGCCTGTGCTCCGGGTGGCTGATGTCTGAGGGAGGGCAGAGGAGGGGAAGATGCTAGAGAGGCGCAGAGCGGTTCACGTGGGACTTGCTGGAGGCTAGAGCAGGCTGGCCCCTGCTCGAGCAGGTGGGGCAGAGGGGTGGGGTGGAGGTGCTGGAGAACCACAGGGCAGAGCAGTGGGTGCACGCAGGACTAAAACCTCAGTATTCAGGTTAAATTGCCATGTTGGCACTTTGCGATAAATAAGTGGGTTTTGGGTTGCAATTTGGGCACTCTGTCTCAAAAAGGTTTGTCATCACTGCATCAAAGGAATGAATCCCCTTCCCCTTTCATTGGCTCCTTCCGCACATGCAGAATAATGCACTTTCAAACTGCTTTCAATGCTCTCTGAAGCTGTGCGGAATAGCAAAATCCACTTGCAAACAGTTGTGAAAGTGGTTTGAAAATGCATTATTCTACGTGTGCGGAAGGGGCCAATGTTTATTTGAGTTTGCCCCAAGGGCTTATACTAGCATGTAAAATCACCATGTGGAGATTTTACCACATTGGCTAATACCAGGAAATTTGGCCACAAAGGCTCCAGCAGAGATATCAACACTCTACTTGATAATGCTCAAGGATTCTCAGTGTATGAGGGGTGTGGGGAACAAATTGAGTCATGGAGCCAGCAGGGTGGCAAAGGTGCCAATGGCCAGCTTCCCCTCAGCTCTATTGTGGCAATGCCTGGAAGTTGGAGGCACCGTGGAGCTATGCTGGTATCCGATTGGACACTAGTGTGTGTGTGTGGGGGGGGGGGGATGTGAGTCAGAGTGTTCCTGGGTGGTGGAGCTGTTTGTTTTAATTTTCTGCCTCCCCATGCCTCCAGAAAGCCCTTAGGAGGCAGCATGGTAGCACAGCAGTGGTGCCTTTCCTGACCACCTCAGTTTGTGGATTGAACTGTAAATATCCAGTACTACTCTAGTCGAAAATATCAGGATAACATCAGACCAATCTAGAAGATTCTGCTGATCAAGACTCTACTTCCAGATTTTCATTGTGCTACATGGACTGAAAAATGAATAGTCTTAAGTATGAGCTCTCAGTGCTGCTACTAGTATTACATTCGCCAACTCTACTTTTAAACAAGCATTGAGGGAAGGAAAAACAAAATAGGCTCCTATCTTCTTCCTTTGATAGTGGAAAGGACAAAAAAAAAGTGAGATTCATGAACTCCAGAGAAGGTTCTGAAAACTATGCTGCCAGATGCAGATCTTGGATTTATATCCAACCTTTGATCCTTCTTGATTGCTTCTGTGTTCTGACCATAAAGGTTTAGCATGCAAGGAGACCAATTTAGTATTGAAAGTGCTCTTGCATTAGTGTACATAAAACAATGTGGAAGTGGTTTGCTACCTCTCTCTGCTAAGCTTTTTCTGTTCTCTCCAATTGTACCTTTCCCCCCTTTCAAGACTATCTGAAGATTTTATACAAATTCCTTTTAAAGTCCAGTTCTTAATCTTTATGGTTTTATTACAGTAATTTACTAACATCCCAAGGCTGTTCCTTAAAGACCATTGCCACTTTCCTGAACAGTATAGACAGAACATGCCAAATGTTTTAGTTTATTCTTTATTTGGTGCCAAAGTATTAATATCAGTTATTTTCCCTGCTATGGTGTATATTAGTTTTTGACTTCCACAGCAGCTTTTGTTATTTTTTTGTTCACATTGATTGCTGAACTTATTACAATTTTGATTGGTTTTCATTGTGTACTTTAATGGGCGCACCTCTTGAGAGCACTGGATGTAAGGTGGTGTAAAATGATTAAAATAAAATACACTTTTAAACTATACCTGCTTTTAATCCTCCTCCAGCTAACAACTGTTAGGGAATTCTGGTCTCTTTTCAGATGATTTTGCTGCTGTCCACAGAGGAATCTGTAGCTCACATAAGACACTGAATTGTTTTTCTCTACCAGTATACTTCTTTTTTGCCTCCAGTATCTACTTAATCCACCAGAAGAGAGGTGTGCTATTGAAAACAAAGAGTTTCAAAAACAAAATGTTTTTAATGGGTAAAATATTGGTGAATTAACTGTAATCAGCACTTCCAGTTCCACCCAGAATGTGGCAGTCTTTCCCCTGTATGCTAACTACCACTGCTCTGTAATTTTAACCAGTAGCTTTGTGACATAGTATTGACAACTATTTCTACCTTCCAACTTGCTGTAACTGAAAGAAACAGGCAAGTGTTTTTTTAATCATTAACTGCTGCTCTCCAGGGATCAGTCTTTTCTTTAAGGAAAAGAACATCAGCAGGACAAACTTTCCTCTGGCATATTTCATTAGTGAAACAGTTATTCAAAATTATTTTCCTTTGGGTTCTTTCATGAGAGATACCAGACTTGCAAAATAACTGTGATGAAAGGGCTATGCAGATTCCAGAAATCCAGTGGCAAGCTGGCAAGACCTGCTGCTGTGGCATTTAAGTTGCCCCACTGGTGCCCTGTGGCACAGAGCGGTAAGCAGTCAAAGCTCTGTTCACGACCTGAGCTCAATCCCAATTGGAATCAGTTTCAGGTAGTGACTCAAGGTTGACTCAGCCTTCCATCCTTCCAAGGTTGGTAAAATGACCACCAACTTGCTGGAGGTAAAGTGTAGATGAGTGGTGAAAACAGTGGCAAACCCTATCATAAATATCGTCTGCCTACTAAACGTTGTGAAGTGACATCATCCCATGGGACAGCAATGACCTCCTAAAGCTTGTACAGGGACCTACTTTTTACCTTATCTTCACATTGGTTTTTGCTACTGCTGGCCTTGATTCTATTAATATCTTGCTATACTCTAGTAGCAGTCCTATGGTTATTTACTATACAGAATGAGAAAAAAAAAATACAAGTTACTTTTAGCATTACAAATATCAGGATGGCATGAGGGAAATGATAGCCCTTGTCTTCTCTCCAAACCCCAGATAAGAAGTCGCTTATAAAGCAGGTTTCATAAGAGACTTTATAGTGAGCCTACCACCTAAATAAATATTCTGTCCTAGATACCTTTAGGAAATAACGCCATAGAAATCTCTGTGAAGCACAAAGATATTATTGCAAAGAACCAGAAAGAACTGTAAAAAAAAAAAGGTGTGAATGATCTATGGCTATCTCTAACTGTAATGCATTTCACATGTGTGTGTTAAGTGCTGTCAAGTTGTTTCCAATTCATGGATACCCTATGAATTAAGGACCTCCAAAATGTCCTATCATAAACAGCCTTGCTCAGATCTTGCAAACTGGGCCAGTGGCTTCCTTCATAGACTTACCCCATCCTATGTTGAATCTTCCTCTTTTCCTGCTGCCTTCCATACAGGGGCAGAGTGAGGGGAAACTGTGCTCAGGGCGCATGCATGCCCTGCACCCTGCCGTGGCACTGCCCACCCCCGCCCTGCACCGGAATGCCCCTGGAATGCCCCCACCATGCCCCCTGCACGGCCCAGTCACACCTCTGTCGCAGCTCTGCCCAGGGCATTGTACCCCCTGTTGGCGCTACACCACTGCTTCCATATTTTACATGAAGGTGTCTTAATATTATTTTTCATTTGAATATCATGTCTCTAACCAGTCCTTCTCTTTTATCAGGCTCTCATACATTTCTCTCTTTTGGAACATGTATTAATTCAGAGTCCACTGGTTGAAATGCTAAGTACTTTATGGTCTCTGGTTGGTGTGATCATTCACCAACTTTCTGCCTCTGCACTCAAGCAAGGTTACAGTTCAGAATATTCACCTACTGAAATAGGTGCAGCAGTGGGAGCAGCAGTGGCGTAGGTGGTTAAGAGCTCGTGTATCTAATCTGGAGGAACCGGGTTTGATTCCCAGCTCTGCTGCCTGAGCTGTGGGGGCTTATCTGGGGAATTCAGATTAGCCTGTACACTCCCACACATGCCAGCTGGGAGTGACCTTGGCAGGGCTAGTCACAGCTTCGGAGCTCTCTCAGCCCCACCTACCTCACAGGGTGTTTGTTGTGAGGGGGGAAGGGCAAGGAGATTGTCAGCCCCTTTGAGTCTCCTGCAGGAGAGAAAGGGGGGATATAAATCCAAACTCTTCTTCTTCTACTACTGTACAGTAGGTGAGAAGGAACAGAAAGGAGAAAATAAACTCAAATCCCAACTCAGATTACATAAATTATCGATGAGTTAAAGGCTTCAGTATGGGCCAAGATGGGCTAGATATAAGATATACAAGTTTAATCAGCTTTCTTTCTTGGATAATTCTCTTCACTCATTATGGATTTGGACAGAGTTAGGGTCGTCTGAGTTGTCAGAATTAGGGTTTCCAGGTGGAAAAATATCTGCAGATTTGGGGGGTGGAGCCTGAGGAAGGTGGGAGTTGGGGACAGGTGTGACTTAAATAGGAAATAATGCCACCTTCTAAAGCGGCCATTTTCTCCAGGGAAACTGATCTCTGTTGCCTAGAGTTCAGTTATAAAAGGAGGAAATCTCCAGCCACCACCTGGAGATTGGCAAAACCTGGTCGAATAGCCCATGATCCAGAAAGCAGCTTCATGTTACTTCTTAGGCCTGGGCAACAAGGACAACAACAAAAGGTGAGAACAATATGAGGTTATGAAGGGAAGGGACCCAGGCACAGAAAGTGCTATTTCCTTCAATGTACATGTGAATGTTAAACTGTAATTTCTATATTGTGTAGCTTAGCTATGTAGCCTTCATATTAGATGAACTGCTAGATATTTGGAATTTGGTCCCTGTATCTGAGGTGTCATAAAGAATCACCTTTGAGGATTCATGGCCTACATGAAAAGCTTTTACCATGAAGCCAAGAATAAAGCACAATCCTAGAATTAAAAACTCCATAGTTGGGGGGTTAACTAAACTGTAGTGATTAATATGTTTTGGGAAATAAGTTTAACAGGGCGCAAAACATTGCAGTCAATGGAGATGTCGAAGATATTTCAAAAAGATTTTCAAGGTGAGCGCCCCCTCCTCCCGCCATCTTGACCATGAATAAGAGAAGCCATGACAGCAGCCTGGCATGTTGAACATGACTTGTATGTCTATTTAAAAGAATGCAAGGAACCTGAGTTCCCAGTCGCTTTGGCGATTTTTCAGTACCATACAAAAGAAAGATGCTAAAAGAGAACTACACAGCACAGCACCATTGAAAACTAACTTCTTACAGCAATAACTGAATAAGCATGGGGCTAGTTCACTGCTGCTGAACTCTCTACACCCATTGGGGACACAGATCACTTACAACGTCTGCTGCTTGGGCACTTCTGAACACTTCATAGAATGGATTCTGTTAGCAATTCAGATTTCTTGGCCCTAACCTCCTCATTCTCTGTCTTGTAACACCAGCTGCCTGGTAGCATTTGAGATTCTAGCTGCACACTTCTCAATCAACTCTTTCTTATGACACCTCCATCCACTGGTTATTTTTACATCCTGTTCAGGCATCCAGATGGAATAGCACAGTTGCCATTAATAGAGGATTCAGGAACTTGACAAGTATTCACTTAACAGACATAAATTGATGAGGCAGCCCCCAATTTCCATGCAATATATATTTCCTCTTTGGCTACTCCCCATTCAAACTGCAAATGTGGAATCACAATATATGCTCTAGCACGAGGTACTTCCTTTGAGGCTTCTTTCTCTGCTGGTTACTAATTAGCTAAAAAAGGCTCATGCACTAAGTGATGGATCTTTCTGGATTTCCCCTTGGTATTTAATGTAATAACATTGACACAGCTATTCCATCCACAGATCAGATGTGCTATCAATTCGTATACACTTTATTAGCACATCTGCAAAGTGCAAAAAGTCATTTTGCAATGACAACATTTCTTATTTCTCAGAATTGGTAACAGCTAGAAAATTCAGCCTTCAAGGGCCAAAAGCACTGCATGCCATTAACCTACAGTGACTTCAAATTAAAAGCATGCTGATGTGACGTGTGTGCCAGATATTCTCATCACATGTGGATTATGCTGATTATGCTCCTGTTGATCTCTGCTTAGTCCAAATGGGAAACTGGGGGCTAGGAGGATCAGTACAGGTGGCAGAATCTAATACATCTCTCTTGCACAAAATCCTCATGCTACTCATTTCCTCTCTTTTGTAGCACCTTTAGTGCCACTTCTGGTTTAGTGTGATGGCACAACAGGGTTGCCAGCTCTGGGTTGGGAAATACCTAAAGATTTTGGGGGTGCAACCTGGGGAGGGAAGATGTTGGGGAGTGGTGGACTCCTTCCTGATGCCATAGAATCCACCCTCCAAAGCAGCCATTTTCTCCAGGAAATCCAATCTTGGTCATGTGGAGATCAATTGTCATAGTGGCAGAGCGCCAGGTGCCAACTGAAGTTGGCAGCCCTATAGCACAAATTCCCCCTCTTCTCATGCCATTGTGGTAGTGGGAGGTATAGCTGATACCCCCTCTGGGAACTGATGCCTGTTATGTCAGAAGTGCCTGCCTCCTGCTCCCAGTCTGTTGTAGGGAAACTGAAGTTAAGGGTAAGAAAACAGCAAGCAGTGTGTGGGCCTCAAGTCAACCATCTCTAGATCATACGGTTATCACTGTGGCTCTGATTAAGTTCTTGGTGCTCAGGAAAAAATGGGTTAATTAATATAGACATAGGGTCTCAGATATAAGTTTTGTTACACACACATTGATGTACTTACGTTTCTACCTGTCTAAACCAACTGTAATATATTTGGAAATACATGAGACCTTGCCCCCCAAAAGATATTACAATCTACAGAAGCTTGTCCAAGTAGCTGGAATGTTATTTTTACTGATAAGATACGTAGCATACTCACGCTCAATTCTCTTCCAGGTCTATACCACACAGTAACAAAAGGTGTCATCCCTGTTGCCCCAAAGCAAGAAGATGGATAGCTATTGCAATCTGTACTCTGCCTAGTCTGACCTCAGATGATTTTTGCACTATATCAGCCTAAGGCGCTTCCCTGGCTGAACTTCTCAGCTGGTGAAAAGACAGTAATGATTAATAGCACCCACAACTGCTTGGCAAACTAAGCATGAATGGGGGAAATGGCAGGGCAGGACTCACTGAGTGTTGCTGTTTTGGCCCTTGCACGGGTCTTTCTGAGGGGATGCTACATACAGTGTGAATGTTTTGCCTTTAAATATACAGCTGAACCCAAGCAACACAACAAAGTTCCAGAATTAAAAAAAGAGACCAAGGTGTGTTGATGTTACCTCCAGAAGAGTCTTTCATTTTCTCCTGTTGATTTTTTTTAATCCACAAAATGAAGAGTGAGTTGCACTGGATGAAATGAATTAACTGGATTAGCTGATTTAGAAATTGGCAGAAATTGGCAGGTTGACAGATCTCAACTTTTGCTACTGGTGCAGAAGACCACCCAGGGATTGATCTTTTTTCTGTGTCCATATCAGTTGCCTGCTCATAGGAAATCCGATCCATTTGCCTTGTACAAAAGCTGACAAGTTCACGTCATCTTTAACCATACACTGAAACAGTTTATGATCACAAACAAAATTTTAACTTCTGTAAGCACTGAACAGTTCTGGGGGCTAATTTTCCAGCGTTGTCACAGTAAAAAAACTGGGCAGTTGTGTGTAGTGATTCTGAATTATGTTCCACAGATACAGCCCTAAAAATCCCAAGTAAACCCCTGCTTTCTTGTAGATCCCATTTGATGGTGTATTTTGTTCTGTATCTAAAATTAGACTATAGCTTCCAATAATAGCTTCCAAAAGTACTTGGAACTTCCAAATATAGCTTCCAATAATACTGTCACAAGGTTTTCTCAGTTTGGAATCAAATATGGTATATATTAATACTGCTAGTATATACATAGCTTCGAAATTGTGAAAATGCCACATCAGTTCCACAGATGATTTCTGGGGCTACATTCCCACACTCCTATTGTAAAAACTACTTAGGAAAGTGACTCGTCATACTGAAGGCATTTATAATGTCAGAAAGGTCAGTGGCATGAGTAGGAGATACATGAGTTTTGATAGGTTTAGACCTCCCCTATTCAAGGTCCTAAGAGCATTTCAAGGCACAGATCTTATGCTTGCTATTGACCTTCCTGACACTACAAAGATGAGCATCTGTGTCTGTTTCCTAGGCAATGCACACATTTTAAGAGCACGAGTAGCAAAATGTCACACTGAAAGCTGAACTGAACATAAATGACAAGTTGGGTAAGTGCCTGAGAATATACCATTGAAAATATGACACTGAAAGGCAACAGAATCAAGGCCCCAATGAATCATAAAGCTCATTGAGGCAACCTTGAACCAGTCACTATCCCTTAGCCAAACCTATCTCATAGGACTGTTGTGAGGATGTGAAAACTATATATATACCATGCTGAACTCCTTGCAGATGGTGTGAAATGCAAATAAATATGATGCAATTAAGAAAGAAAGAAAGAAAGAAAGAAAGAAAGAAAGAAAAGAAAGAAAGAAAGAAAGAAAGAAAGAAAGAAAGAAAGAAAGAGTGGAAAACAGTCTTCAAAAACAGCAATATAACACTGAAATAAGCCTCTTCTGTTAAGAAAGTAAAGTCTTCCCAAAACCTTGAGGCATTTGAGGTAGGCAAAATGCTGTTTTTTTAAAACAAGTCCAACATTTTTGAGGACACCCTCTGTCCCTTCCACATGTATGCCTTTGCCATACTATAATCCCTGGCCAAAAATGTTCTTTTTTCCGCTTTAGTCACAGAAAACACTCACAAATATTGCTTTGCCAGTCACTACAGTGGTATAAGGTTATAGATCATCAACAATACTAGCACCCGTGCTATAATACCTTTATCTTCAGGAAAAAAACCCAATATCCTTAGGATCTTTCCACAAGCTTTTCTGATGGAGTATTCAATAGCCTATGCAACAGATGGTCTCAGGTTAAATGGAGGGGGGGGGTATAATGCAAGCCCCTCACAAAAGAAAAGCCAATCTGAGTATGCTCAGCATCTGGATGGGAGGCCTTTTGCTGGGTAACCCCATGGGTGCTACTTTCCATTCCATAATAGAAAAAAGGTGGGATGTAAATGTGGCAATAGATAGTAAGGTTATATTTACTGAAAAGAGCATAAAAAGTCAGGAATCTAATTGTTTCACTGGGATCCATGCAAATATTTTGTTCATGCTGCTTTCTTTCTGCCTCATTAGAATGATCTATTCTTTGAAAAAATATACAAGAGTTTTTACTTCAAGAAGAATGTTGGAGACTGTGCAATAGCTGCTACTTCAATGCCAGTAGCTGCTACTTCAATGCTATCAACTGTCTGCAAGAAAAAGTTTAAAAGAATTGGCTGGATAATCCTTTTCAAGCAGAATTTTCCTCCTGAGCCCTATTAGCTACAGATTAGCGGATGCTCTGTGGAAAGAGGGTTCATATTCTTTCCCTGACTTTATAGGGCAAACAGCAAATAGAAGTATTTTTCCATGATCCCTCTTCCTAATTCAGCATGAGCAGGCATATTTATCACATGGCTTGCTGGGTGAAGCAGAAGGCATCATAAACTGGAAATGCCAGGCTTGGTGCTGATTCCACCTCAGTTGAGGGAACTGAACTTGGGACCTGTGCACAAAACCAGGGCTTTACCACTGACCTGTGCTCTCTCCACACAGATATCAATGATAAATGGCTCAGCAATATCTTTGGGGAGGGGGTATCACCAGTGGTGGGATTCAGCAGGTTCACACCACTTCGGCAGAACCAGTTGTTAAAATGGTGCTTATAAACAACCAGTTGTTAAATTATTGGAATCCCACCACCGGAACTGGTTGTTAAATTATTGGAATCCCACTACTGGGTACAACATCAAATAATGTTGACACATGTGTAAATTAACTTAAACGTTTTTTTTACTGGAACATTATGTGACCATGTACTGGGTGACTTTCCAGAAACAAGTGAGGAGAACTGATCTTGGAATCTGTTATTCACACACATTTTCTGGGAATGAATTGTTGAAGAGACCCAAATAGAAATGTAGAACATAGATCAAATATGAATCTTATATCCTTACCTTCTCTTATTTACTCAAAAGGAGCTTAATTTGTAGCTCAGTTGTCAGAAAGGTACAGAAACACTGGACAGGAGAATAAATTGAGGCTCCAAAGATCCTGTACCAAAGGGAGGCCAGTGGAGTTATTTGCTCAAATGGATACCTATTTGCTAAGCTAACAGTGCAATCCTATGTATAGTTACTCCAGTCTATTGAAATTGAAATGATTACAGTCAGTTTGCAAATAGATCACAAAATCTGATCCTTGGTTGTGAACAAACATGGCTCAACCCAATATTAAATCTGGTGTTCAACTTATAAAGGAAAAAAAGGAAGGGCCAGATGGGGTTTTGCCAGCAATGATACCTCATCCATATAACGCCAGCTTGAATCCATGAGTTGCAAGCCAACAACTCAAGAACCAGATGCATATCTTCAAATTCCACCATGCAGGAAATAAGGGAACCCTGGCTCCTGCAAATGGATACTTCCACAGTTCTGGTCTCCACCTTACCCTTCCCCTGCTGTGAAACACTGATAATCCTACCTGCCATGGCAAATGGGGAAGGATGATGGGCACAGGACAGGGGAGGGAAAGGGCAGCAGGAGCTCTGGCTACCTTGGTTCTTATTGCACTGGGAGATTTTTTTTGGTATACACTTAATGGCATCATTGCACAGTAGGAATTCCATTGTTTCCTCTCACACATCCCCACTATCTGGAAACCTGCTTACATTACAGTCCTAAGAACCCTTTCCTGAGAATAAGCACCACTGAATAAACCGGAGTATACTTTTGAGTGGACTTGCTTCTTGTTCCAGTATTTCAGCGAGCAGAGTATAGGGACATTAGAATTCGTAGAATTCATCTTTTACGGGGCCATTTTTGTGGTCATCTTGAGGGATAGCCTCTGAAAATGTCGTGCAGGGGTTGGCTGAATATCAACCCACATATAGAACTCAATCCTCCTATAACCCATTATTGAAAATATTGTTTGTGATTGGCTGAAAGACAAAGCTAAGAACAGAAACGAGGGAGCTCATTTCTCTCTTGCTGTTCTAACTAGACAATGCTCTTGCCTCCTACCCAAAGATATTTTAAGAAGAAATATTCAAATGCTGTGATACTCCAGTGCTTGCCTTTTGAATAAATCAAAGTTCTTCAAGTTTTCCCTTCTGGTGGCAAGTGTAGGAAACAGGTTATTAAGAAAAGAATACTTTGCTCCCAAATGCCTACTAGTAATTAAAATCTAAATAGTGATGGAACATTTTAGATTCTCTCTCCAGAGATGGCTGGAACTGAAAACAATATTTCCAGAGCTAAGCATTGTCGCCTCAGGCGGAAAGTATCTCAATGACAAAATCTAGCAACCAAGGAAGATCGGAAAGAAACATCTTCCCTCAGCCCTGGTTTTAATGGAGGATGTGTATCCAACCAAGGGAAACACATTTAAAAATTAAAAGCTTCTGTTAGTAGTGCTTGTATAACTGGAAAAAGAAGCCTATGCATAACAGAAAGAGGCCCAGGTATCAAGAAACCTTTTCCAGCCTATTCCAGCCAACTGCATTCAAACAATTATCTAGAGTGAAATCGTATACAGATAGCAGAACATTATGTGAAGTTCTTTGGGGGGAGATGGGCAACTTTGCACCAGTACAGTTTTTAATGGGAAAGCAGTATATGGAAAGAGCTGAATTGCCCTTCTCCTCACATGCCAGCTTCTTCCTGTGTTGCTGCATTTTGTTCACAGTAACCTGTCTTTAGTCAAAGATTCATGTAGAGTGAGACCAATGGAGAACACAACTTCTGTATCTTCTAATTATTGTGCAGAAGCAGAAATGTTGGCAAATGCAGATTGTCATGCTGGGGACAGGGAAAGGCTGTAGCTGTTGAGATTCTCCCTTGCCTGACTCATTCCTGTTGTGAAAAACAGCACTTGCAGCATTAATAACAGAGGTATAACCAGGACACAGCCCTTTTCTCCCACTAAAGCTGGAGGAAAGGCTGGTCCATCCCTTCCCATTGTTCTCTGCAGTCCTGTTGTCCGCTCCTCTTTTTCACTTGTAGTTGTTGTGACACATGCGCAGGTGAGGCAAAACAGACTGAAGGGAGAGAGCAGCTGTGGCTACCTTGTTTCCTGCTTTAAGTGAAAGACTACTGGCCTTTGACAGGTTGCAAAGCATCAATCTTCAACTGGGGGGGGATTGTTAAAGGAGGGTGGGGGAAGAGCATAACCAGGCACTTGGAGTGGGATGCTGATACAAAACACATTGGATGAAGTTGACTGGTCATCCCAAAATGAATCTAATAGAAACGTTCACATTGCTGCAGTCTGTAATCCCCCCTTTCTGTTTTAATCAAGCAAGGTCAACTATGTGAAAAGAACAGATAAAATTTACTGGAGTGCTGCTTTATCAATTTCTTAGTGACTGATTTTCTGCTGGAGGGAGGGGAGGAGTTTGTTAATTCCAAATTATCCAAGTTTCAGCGCTCACTATTTTAAGGCCAGTCTGGTGAAGTTCAGTCTCCCTTGCCTGAAATATTTAAAATATAATTTCTTAATCTATTCTGTGAATGCAACACAAGGATACAGCTCTGAGGTCTGAGGGAAGTGCATATCTCTGACCAACACTGGAAGTTTAGACTGAAAGTGGAGGCTCGTCTATTGCAGTGATTTTTTTGCACTTCAACTGGGAACATGCCTTTCTGCTTTGCATGGTGGATCTCTGGTAGTTTGAAGGCAAATGCAATGCTGAAATGCCAAACCACTCCCCAGATCCTGGCTGAGAAATTTTATGTAAGCCTGCTTGAGGAGAGAAGTGCAACTTTCAAGTGTGTAGCAAAGCCATGAATTTAAAGAAGGAACTGGATGCTGTCATGTAAGCAGTCTGAAATGGAGCTAAACTCCAGTGCTCTTTGTGAATTCATTGGAGCATTTTGCTTGCAAAGGAGGGAAAGCATGAATGAAACATATATAAATAAGCCTATTAGCCAAAAGAAAGAGGGGAGACCAGGCAAGTCACCCTGAAGAGAAGCTCAGTGTCAGAGGATGTAATATTCCCCAGGAATGCCTGATGCTGCCCATTGTAGAAGAGAAGGTGTTAGCTAGGTACACTATTGCTTTGATCCATCACAGTCATATTTTGTTTCATATATTTATATGAATATTGATTAAACTTGTGCCTGAAAATGTTTTGGCCTGCCAGGCTGAAACTTTCATCTGGGCTTTGGTGCTTACATGGCATGTCTGAGGCTGTAGTAAAAGGTGGGGAATAAATCTAAATAAATAAATGACTTGTCTGTCTCTCAGTGATAGGGATCATCATCATCACCACCATCATCAATCTTTACTATGGTTGTAGACTAGTATAAGGTAAATAAACAAAAACTAAAAAGATAAAATACATTAAACTATATATTTAAATACAGTAACTATATATTTAAAAACCTACTGGTAAAAGGAAACTGGGAACACAAAAAAGTGTGGGAACATAAAGCAAATGAGATAAAAGCTTACAAACCATAAAAGCACACAATAACATTGGCAAATTGAAGGCCATAGCTATCAAATCATGAAACCTATTTTATTGCACAGACCATCCTGCTACATACTTCAAGCGCTGTTACACAGAACCTGGCCACACTGTATGTTATGTCAGGATTGGTATCCGTAAGCAGCATGGAAATATAAAATTGTTCTGTAAGACCTGGGGACCTATACAGAAGTAGTGAAGCAGTAATAGGGACAATTTGACATGTATTCTCTCTGTGTGTGTGTGTGGTTATGGAAGTTATGGTGGTCCCTCCCCTTCCCAAACCCTCCCCTCCTCAGGCTCCACCCACAAAATATCCAGGTATTTCCCAGCACAAAAGGGAAAGGGGTACTCATTATACGGTGTTCCCCTTTCTACCTGCCCTGATCAACTGCTGTGAGCCCTTTATTTCTTCCAGAGACACATATACTGCCCTTTTAATCTGAACCTACAGTTCCTTCTCTATACCCTTTTCAACAAAAAGAACTACATAGAATTGTAACTTCATCTGCCACCTGCTGGACCGTATTTATTTTAGAATGCTGCTTAAGTCCTAGTGCCTACCTAATAGAACTTGGTAGGTACTAGAAACCAAGTGGAGCATTCTAAAGCAAAGATGGTCTGGCACATAGATGAAGTTACTTCTTTTTGTTAAAAATGGTATAGATTTGGAGCCTGTCTGCTGGACCCCCCTCACCCCCCTCAGGCTCCACCACCAAAATATCCAGGTATTTCCCAGCACAAAAGGGAGAGGGGTACTCATTATACGGTGTTCCATATAAATATATGAAACTAAATATGACTGTGATGGATCAAAGCAATAGTATACCTAGCTAACACCTTCTCTTCTACAAGTTTTCAGCCAGTCTCACTCTCTGCTGCCTGGTCCTTTTGGTCTCCATCACTATCTTTTTCTTGATAGCTGCCTCTCCTCCTTTGAGCAAGTTAGTCTTCCTTTGGTCTTCCCTTAACAGCTGCCTTTCCTTGTGTCTTTCCCTCTCTCTCTTAGCTGGATCTGCCTTTCATTAGGTCCCAGCCTGGGGGTGAGGAAGCTAATCTCACCTGATGCAGTCCTTCCCTATCTCTCCCCACAACCGCCTCCAGCTGTTTCAAAACTCAACTGGGTGGGTGGTGGTTCAGGGCTCATGTCTGATTTCTGTGGTCTTCACACAGAGATTTAGAAAGTCTTGAGGCACTAATAAGTAAGATATAGATTTTTCCCCAGTTCAGTCTTTCTCTTTGTAGGTAGATGTTTAGATGCAAAACCCCCCAGAAAGAGCTAGGGTCACCAGTCTCCATGTGGTAGCTGGAGTTCTCTCACTATTACGTTTGACCTCCAGGTGACAGAGGTTGGTTCAGCTGGAGAAAAGGACTGCTTTGGAAAATGAACTCCGTGGTATTATACCCCAATTAATTCCCTCCCCTCCTCAAACTCTGCCCTGCTCAGACTCCACAGAGTCCACCCCCCAAAATCTCCAAATATTTCCCAACCTGGAGTTGGCAAATCTAGAAAGAGCTTCTCTACAAAATCCTGCCTCAGTTCTAAATATAGAGTTCTTAGGATAAGGAGTTTGAGCAGCACAATTTGCACACTGAAGATCCCCCATTTGCTACCAAATAGTGATAAATCCCATTATGGATGCTGGAATGTCATAGATCTTACCTTTATTAACTGTGACATAGGGCTGATAGTAAGGAGGGAGAGAAATCACTCAGGGACCCAGGTAGGATTAAACTGAACAAGGCAAAAATTAACGCTGAAAAGTGAAGTGGGTGGGGGATAAAATTTGTAACTCCTGAAGTGGATTGGTTTCCCAAAAGATAGAAGCAAAATCCCCACTTCACCTTGATTCAAATTAAAAAGGACAATAGATAGATGGACGATTTTGTAGTAAGTCATCATCCTATGTTTCATAAGCTATAATGACAGTGAGCAAGATACTTAGCTAGCTGGAGAGCTGGGGGCCTTTCTGAGAGACTATCAGGATACATCACAGGGTGTTGGCCTTGATGCAGAAATTACTAGCTGGATTCCCACGGCAAAGTTTTAAGTCGTAGTCAAATAGGATTAAAAGTTTTATTTATTCAGAGATGGTTCTTGCTTTCACAATTATGGGTCTATGGCTCATGTTAATGTGACTGCAGTGCACTGTATGCCCACTTAAAAATACTCATTTATTTAAGCATTTCTATTCTGCTTCGGTCTCCACATGGATTACAAAGACATTCCAAAATACAATTTAGACGAACAGAAACAATATATAACTTCAACATTCTGGACTGGTCCTAGATTCACTGGCCTAGCTTGATAAGAGCTGAAAGCCAACAATCAAGCATCCTTTAGCTCTTGCCCTCTGGCTTGTGTCTTGGATCATGCCCAGTGTCAAGTATCTGCAACAAAGGAAGGAGTTGAAGCTTAGCCCAGATCTTAATACTCTGGCACAGAAGTTTCCAACACTCCCTACCTGAATAAAAAGGTTGCCAGCAACCTGGGAAAAATCTCCTGCCCCTTTAGCAAAGCCATAATGGACTATTATTTACGGAGTTGCTAGGCTTGGTATGGGGGGCATAGGTGTGTGTTAGCAATGGTGTGATATCACTTCTAAAAGAAAAAAACAAAAAGTGAAATCATGGATCTCTAGGATCACCAGAAACTCTATGGTTGTACCCTATGGTTGTATCATAGAGTTTCTGATGTTTTCATAAAGGTGTAACATCACTTCTGGGTTTTTCTGGAGTAGTAGTGGAAAGTAAGTTGTAGGGATTGGAGCACCTTCCTTATGAGGAGAGGCTGCAGTGTTTGGGACTCTTTAGTTTGGAGAGGAGATGTCTAAAGGGGGATATGATTGAAGTCTATAAAATTATGCATGGGGTAGAAAATGTTGACAGAGAGAAATTTTTCTCTCTTTCCCCCAATGCTAAAACCAGGGGGCATACATTGAACATGCTGGGGGGAAGAATTAGGACTAATAAAAGGAAACACTTCTTCACGCAACGTGTGATTGGTGTTTGGAATAGGAGGAGGTGGTGGTGGTGATCGCCACAGGAGGTGGTGATGGCACTAACCTGGATAGTTTTAAAAGGGGCTTGGACAGATTTATGGAGAAGTCGATCTATGGCTACCAATCTTGATCCTCCTTGATCTCAGATTGCAAATGCCTTAGCAGACCAGGTGCTCGGGAGCTGCAGCAGCAGAAGGCCATTGCTTTCATATCCTGCATGTGAGCTCCCAAAGGCATCTGGTGGGCCACTAGAAGTAGCAGAGTGCTGGACTAGATTGACTCTGGTTCTTAGAGGTGTGGAATCCCCCAACTGGGGACTGGCTGCCCTAGTTATTTATCAGGTAATATTATTTACGTCTGTGCCATGAAAAAGCTTCGACTGTCCCTTTCCCCATACTAAGCAAGCAAAACATTCTTTCTCTAAATTATTGGCAATCTTAATTATCTAATAGGTCAAATGTACTGTAATCACTTGTTCAGTCTTTTTTTTAAAAAAAAGAAAGAAAATGGTGGTGGTGGTGAGGACCAGATGGTGCCATGTTAGTAGCAGAGGGTGGAAACCCATTATATAGCTTGGAGGTACAGGGTACAACTGACTTGATGAAGCTAAGTTGCTCTGGGTCTTATCAGAACATGGATGGGAGATGTCCTGAGAACCCTATGTACTCTTATTTGAGGACTTTCAGTCAAGCTGAGATGTAAATGCAACAAATAGTAAAAATTCACCAAGTTATATCAGCATCAAGAGATATGTTCACAATGCAGATGCTAACAGTTGATGGGGAACAAGGACATCAGCTCTATAGACAGTAGTCTCATCTACAGTTGTTCCTGTTGAGAGGCAGAGCATAGGATTTAGGGTTACCAGCTTGGGCTTGAGAAATTTCTGGAGATTTAGGGTTTGTGACTCAGGTAGATGGAGTTTGGGAGGGAGGGAGCTCAATGGGCAGGTGATGTCACTCTAGGACTTTTATTTCTCGCAGTTTCTAAGGTAAACCACAGAATCCTCCTGCTGAAGCTGCCACTTCCTCCAGAGGAACTAATCTCGCCAGTCTGGAGAGCAACTGCAATTCCAGGAGAGCTCCAGGTCATAACTGGAGACTGGGAACCCCAATAGGACTGGGGCCTTGATGTACAGCTGCAGCATTACCCTACTGTCATATACATACAGCATTGTTAAAATTAGAAGCTTATATCTTATATGGATAAGGTCAGGTTTAATTTATAAAGATGAATATCCAGTTTTACAAACAAACTGGATACATTTTTATTTCACCCCTGTAGCTTTTTTTTCTTTCAATAAAGCAGAGGAGAAAGAGCCCCCCCCTCCCACACACACCTATGTCTCCAACATTTCTGGACATTTTATATTACTCTCTAGAAGTGAAGAGTTTTGACATTTCTGATCGATTTTACATAGCGGGAACTTAGAGTCTATCATGAGAGGCAGCACCAGAAGTCTATTGTTAATAGCTAAGTGGGAGTGAAGCCTTTGAGAACTCTGCGCTTGAGGCATTTGGGGGGTGCCTGTGGTGCCTTCTCTTTCTCCTATGCCTGGCTGATTTCTCCTCCAGTTTTTCATACTGTGCTCTCTTGTCATACTGAGTTGAAAGCAGAAACATCTGTTGGCAAGAGCCCCCCTCTCTGCTCTGCTCTGCCCTCCCCTCCCCTGCCCTCCCCACACAGAAACTGCAGGCTCTCCCCTGCTGCTTAGCACAGCCAAGAGGCACTTATTATTCTGGCAGCTGTTTCTGCCATTAGAACCACAGGAGTTTCACAGAGGCTGCGCTAAGTGACAGAGGGCACAGGCGCTCAGAGGCAAAGAGAAGAGGGAAGCAATAGCAGAGCAACCCTTCACTCTCAAGCTGAGTCTTGTCCTAACCAGTTATAATTGAAACTGGAGATGGTGGTATTGTTTCATAGGCCCAGTCAGTAATTTGCCAGAAGGACCATGAACCAAAAGCATGTATAAAAAAGGAAGGAGGATATTGGAGATAGCCAGGCAGTCTCACTTGTTGTTTGCAGCAACTGGACCCTATCATACTCTGAACTGCTGGAACTAGGAGGATAGGTAATTCAAAGTTTTTTAAAGATTGCATGTGCTCAAACTATGAAGTGGCACAAGTAAACTTCAGCTAGGTTCTCAAAAACAGCAGACCAGGTGTGGAGTCTTTGAAGCATAAACCTGCATGGATAGAGGGACTGTGGCAGCAGATTCATCCTCAAGCTTGTGGCTTGTTGATATCTCTCTGTCCAATAAAGTTTATCCTACTCGTCTTCCAAGCAGCTCAGAGTGGCATGCACAATTCTTCCATCTTTAGCTTAAACTCACAACAATCCTGAGAGGTGGGTTAGGCCCAGCGGAAAAGATAACTGACCCAAGGTCACCCAGGAAACTTACATGGCAGAATGAGGATTTTGAACAACAAGATTGTAACATATGTACCCAACTTTATACAGCTTTTTATCAGGTTGCCCCTTGCCAACCTCCCCCACCTCTGGGATGAAACCTACTGCATGGTTTACCACAGAGCTGGGTGATCTGAAAGGCCTGGGAGATGGCTTGGTGTGTCATATATGCCCTCAGTTTTATCCTCTTAGCAGCTCTGCAAGGTAGATTAAGTTGAGATACCCGCTGTCCCAGTGTGGAATTCAATAAACTTTATGACAAAACTGAGCTTTGACCCATATCTTTCCAGACAAGACTGGAACCAGGGATGGACAGAAGCTGCACCATAGACCACAGTGCACTCTGAATAATTTCTGGTTGTACCTGTTCACATAATACCTGCTGATGCTCAGATTCTTTATCCAGCAAGACATTTCTATATCTTTAAGAAAGTGGACACTATCAGTCAATTCACAAAGACAAGATATACCTTGATTGTTGGTTAAGACATTAAGAGATAATGTTAAGAGTAATTATTCTCAGTTCATGAATTTAAAACGTGAGAGTGGACCCTGTGAATTCTAATAGGAAAAAATAGGCCACACACAAGGTCCACCCATGACACCACATCACAGCGTCTCTCCAGGAAGATTTATCCTAGACACTTAGCATAAGAGATGGATGACTAGTCCAAGATATAGCTGAAGGGGATTGGGCGGAGGACGACTAAGAGGATGATCTTGATACAATTACATAACGTAAATTTAGGGGGGAAGGGTGGAGTCCTAAGTACAATTATTCAGAAATAAGGCTTCCTCCTGAGCAAGTATGTTTAGCAATGCTGTTTGAAATTGTCAGATGACCACATAATTTATTTTTTAACTTCATTTATAACCTTTTTCTCGCCAAATAAGGCTCAAGTGGTTTACAAGATTCCCACTTTCTCCATTTTATGTTTATAACACAACGCCTTTCAGGACTGAAGGCAATTTAAAACATGTGCATGCACAGAATATCCAAAAGTGCCTGTCAGGTTGTAACCACAACACAACCTGCTGGTGCTCAAGAGCAAGCTCAGGTGAGGCAGGCCCTTGTGACCACCAAGCCACCAAAGATTGCCTAGCACATTTGTTGGTCTTGCTTCAGAGGAATAGGAGCTGAACATGGGGCGGGGGAAGTCCCCAGAAATTCTGTTCAGGAAGAAAATTGTACACAACCCAGACACCTTGCTAGAAAAAAAATGGTTACGATTTGCTCTTTGTGTCGTTTGGTTTACATGCAGGCAACTGGTCTCATTCTGAATACTCCACTTCATTTGTATCCCAATCCTTGAATTTTTAAAAGTGAATTTTTATCCTACACTTCCCCTGAGGAGTTCAGAGTAATGATTAGGGATCTCCCTTCCTCTATTTTATCTGCACAAGGTTACACAGTAAATTTTCTGGCAAACAATGATTTGAACCTGGGACTCTCATAAGCATAAGCATTAAGCATAAGCATTTTATTGTCATTGTGCAAGCAACGAAATGTCTCTAGTCCAAGTCCAATTCCCTAACCACTACATAACAGCTACCCTTGTATATCCCACCCACTACAGATGTTAATTACTTCAGTTATACCTCTACATCATTTTTGAATAAGTTTGTCTCATTTCATCTTCCATGAGGTTTTACATGAACCTCTCACAGCATTTGGGAGTTTCTCGCATCTCTGCTGATTAAACTGATGGCTTTTTAGACAGGGTCATTAAAAAACTGACTTCTCTTTGTGACATTCCCCTCCCGCACTATTCTGTTGTGTTGTGTATATAAACCAGCCTGATTGATGTACACTTCTTATTCATGCGATGAAGTGAGCTCTGACTCACTAAAGGTTATGTAAGAATACATGTTGTTAGTCTTCAAGGAGCTGTTAAACTCCTGTTGTATTCAGTGGATAGTTACCTGGTGTTACCTCAGCATCAATTCTACCTCATGCATTAGCACCCTGTTTTATGCCCTTGCTTGTTTATGTTGTGTTTGGCAAGCTACAGCTGTCCTGTGAGTCTGGCACCAGTACAACGCTGTATGTCATGAAGACATCCTGTGCACCTCAGCCTAACCCAACAGAGGGAAAGAAGCAGCAGTTTGGCATCAGGAGCTGCATAATAAATATATGGCTCTCCATTAGGATTAAAAAAAAATGGGGAGAAGGATGTGTCGGTTCAGAAAAGGGGATGTTTAGTACTCCAGTGGGGACAGCAGATTCCTCAGACATACAACTGGAGTGAGCAGAGGGGCTTTGCTGTGTTCCTTTCAAGGCCTTGCTTAATTAGTGTGTCTAACATTAAAGGGACTTCGGGAAGGGCGGGGGGGGAAGACAAGTCAGTCTCCAGCTGCCAAAAAGCTGTAAATTACAACAAATGCCAATAAGTCATTAGGAAGCACAAGAAAAATGTGGGGTTGCCATGGCAACTGACATTTGCAGCATTCGGGCGGTATTCTGGGGGCTGTGTTCTCTCAATCCTCAGGTGTGTGCAGGAGATAGAAAGAGGAGAACAGCTCCCAGGCATTATACTAGGGGTAATTGGGGGTGGGATAAAAGGATGAGGGATGTGGGGGGATGTTAAAATACACCAGTCTGAAAGGGAATTCACAGTGTAGATAAAGGAACATAAAAGGAGAGTTGATGATCTAGTTCTACTGGACAGCCTGGGGAAAGGAGAAGAAGCACGTCAGCCAACCTCTGCTTCCAAATGGGCTACAGGATGGTGTATGTGCCGAAAATGTCAGCTACTTATTAACTCTGACATACGTGTTTTCTTGCACAAGGTGGGAAGTATGCTAGTTTCATCAAAACTTCAAAGGGTATGCACAGGGCTTCCAAAGGAGGGCAAGAAACAGAAGGAATTTCAAGAAGATGCTGGAGGGGCTGGCTTCAACTGTTGAGCTGCCCCAAATGCCCTCCTCCTCATGCTACCCTGGCAGGATCTAAGGCAGAGGTGTCAAACTCGTGGCCCTCTGGATGTTCATGAATTACAATTCCCATCAGTTCTCCCAACATGAGCATTGGTTATACTGGCAAGGGCTGATGGGAATTGTAGTTCATGAACATCCAGAGGGCTGCGAGTTTGACACCTGTGATCTAAGGGGTTCCTTCTGCAAGCCTTCCTTGGATCTTTCTGGGGCAACATGGGAGAAAGTGCATGCCTCCTCCTGCCCCATCAGGGACCAGTGTCCAAGCCAGCTGCAGAAGCACCGCCGCATGTGCAGCCCAGCTTGAACCACAAGCAGCCCCAGTGCAGGAGAAGAGGACAGGTGTAAACCCTAGTAAAGAACCTCCTGGATTCAACCTGCCATGGAACATCAGGGCCACACTAAATAGGCTCTGCACAGACGATGGAAGAAGTGCACACTTTCTGCATAAATGGCACATGCCCCAATCCCCAGATGTGATTGTGGCACCAACAGACAAAGAGTCACATCATAAAAAAAAATGTCTCTTATAAGGGTGAAGTTTGAGATTGTTAAATGTACCAACAAAACTGATCAAGTGAACAATTAATC
The DNA here is from genome assembly GCF_021028975.2 of Sphaerodactylus townsendi. NCBI lineage: Eukaryota > Metazoa > Chordata > Lepidosauria > Squamata > Sphaerodactylidae > Sphaerodactylus > Sphaerodactylus townsendi. Next base: position 86,098,362 of record NC_059429.1, read on the forward strand.
TAGATGTGAAACTGTAAAACTTATCTTTCTGTATCTTATTTTATAGATCATGGCCTGGCAATGTTGTCTGCCTAATGTTTTTAGTTATTGTATTTTATTTTATTGACGCTATCTAAGCAATATTGTGTAGGGGTTTTTTTAGGAATTGGTTTTGAGATTTGTTGTATAAATGCTTTTGAAACATCTGTATGTGAGAACTGGGAGCCATACAATAAATAAATAAATACTCTGTCCATCACTTCCATCACTGATGGTTTGAGTCCCTTCATTTGGACACTGAGCCAGCCCTGGATGATGGGGAGAACAGCGGGTTATTCTTGGGGAAGGTGCACCTCACATCTATGTAATGACCACTTACCTTTCATCTTTAGCTCTCAACTTACAGCACACAGGAATACTGTGAATGGCCATTATATATTGTTCCCAATGGCTGGAGTTTGACATTGTAAACCAGCATTCCGGTTTTTGAGATGCATTTTCCCAGACCTTAATTCAATTTAAGAGCATGAACCTCAGCAAGGCTGGCTGCAATTTGGGGGCTTGTGGGCACTAACAAGAATAAAACTTGCATGAAAAAGCCATATTCCAAGGCTGCCACAAGTACCATTCCAGAGAGACTACTTATAAACAGTGGGTGCAAAACCCTGGGCACATTCATGATTCTTTTGCTAGATTCATTCATTTGTTGTTTTCTTCTAGCCTGTGATAGATAGTTTCTAGTATCCAGAAAGGACCGAATGGACTTGTTTGCCGTCTGCAAGCAAGGCGCCAGAACAGTGAGCATTTTTAAACTTTACTGAATGCATCCAAATGACAAAGGTAATTTTATCTTTACATTACTTTACCTTATTTGGGCTTATTAGCTGCCCTATACCAGCCAGAGGCTCAGGGCAGCTTGTACACAAACAATATACTATACAATAAAGTTACGGCCCAATGGAATTAAAATCAATACGACTAAAATCAAACAATTTAAAAACTTTGGGGGTAGAAAGTTAATTACCCTTCTGAGGATAATAACAGGTGCAAATTTGGATTGGATTTTGGTAGTGATTTTACAAATGCACATCCCTTCCAAACACAATAATATTGCTCTTTCTCTGTGCTCTTTTTGCGCTGGCACATTTATCTTTATGTAACACAGCCAATCTATGCAAGAAAACAGATGTGCTCTGTTACAAGGCAATACATGCCAAAAGAGTGTCATGCTTCCCCTGAGACAAGGAGTATTCTCAAGTTCTTGCACCTCACAGAACTTCTGTCACCCAATGTAAGCATCATATCTTCATGGAAACTGTACTGATCACTTCCACAGCAAAAGAGGCATATGTCTGTTTTGAAAACTGGAACACAAAGTCAGCAATTAAAGGCTATAATGAACCCAGTGTATAATGCCTATATGATAGCCTAGGTCAGTAAGTCTACGCTGGGTTCCTGGGTTAGTGTGGTTAGGTCTCAGATACTTGTCTTATCAAGGAAAAAGAACTACTCATCTCTCTTTCAGTCCAAACAAACTGTAAATATTATTACTGTATTTTAGAATAAGCAAATAGCTAATAGTTAAGCAAATAGTTGCAAAGTGAGGAAAGGAAAATGATTTGCACTTATCCCATACAAGTTCAGCTTACTCCCTATTGAGGCTATTTCTAGTGTACGTAACAAGGGGATCATGTGTTATGCAACACTATCAAATATATGACTATCAACGTAAAATCAGTATTTGAATTGGTGTGAAGTTAAATAGAAGCAAGCCTTTATTGGCATAGAGTGGTGTGAAGTTAATACTACCCTGTTTCCCCGAATATAAGACATCCCCTGAAAATAAGACATAGTAGAGGTTTTGCTAAAGTGCAAAATATAAGGAATCCCCCGAAAGTAGGACGTAGCAAAGTTTTTGTTTGGAAGCATGCCCGACGAACAGAACACAGAAAAATAAGACATCCCCTGAAAATAAGATATAGCGCATCTTTGGGAGCAAAAATTAATATAAGACACTGTCTTATTTTCGGGGAAACACGGTATACACACATATAAAGCTTGTTTTTGTAACAGATGCTTCCCTGGACTGTTTACACCTTGTAATTGCTTTTTTGTGGGTGCAGTTTTCTTTGTTACTACACTCTACCTTCCCTTTGTATTGGGTACCTACCTGGAGGCTGGCAACCCTATCATGAAGTTCTACATAGATGTATCTGGTTCATGCTGCTGTTGCTAATGTTCTCATCTGCTCTGTCATGGGAGAATGAGATGTCCCATTCTTTCCACCTGCTAGGGAAGCCACCAAATAACTCATTCTCTCTCCACCACCCCCTCCCAGCAGCCAGAGTGAATTATGAAGATCTTTTCTTCAAGTGAAAGAGATGGAATTGCCCTTCATGGGTGAGGAGTTCTATTTATTCTCAGCAAATTCGTTTCCACTTTATTTTAAATTAAACTGTCTTGACTCTCACCATTTGGAACCTGATGATGAAGGAGGAGCCAGGGGAATGAGAGTGAAGCCTGGACTGGTTTTTTTCTCCCTCCTAAAGATCAGTTTGAAAATTAGGACCCACGCAGGCTTGTGTTCAAGTATGCTTGAAGTTTAGGGAACAGCAAGCAAGAGATTCTGGGATGAGGGAGGCAAAAGGCAGTGGCGGAACTGCCAGAGGGACATGTGTGGTCACATGTCACTGGGCGCCACTCATGTGATCATGTGGGAGGTGCAAAATTGCCCCCTCACCACTCCACTGACGTGCCCACCTGGCTCCACTTACAGCAGTCCAGCTCCCTACGTGCCGTCGAGGGCCTGGGAGTTGGGTCTGGGCGGGGAGTGGCACTTGTACAGTGCTAGAGGTGGGAAGAGGTTGGTACAGAGGCCGCCAGGCTGATCCCTGGAGCAGGGAAAGTTCATAGGAGCTCAGTGAGGGCAATGTTGGCAGGGAGCCAAGGAAGGAAACTCTGGATCCCCACCCAGGAGGAAGAAGGCAAGGATTGCAGGCAAGACAGGCGAGAAGGGAGGCCCAGGAGAGCAGAATTGCTATTTATTGACCTTGATGGTGATTATAGAATGTGCATTATAAAAAAAGAGAAAGATCTGCTTGGAAGGACTGTGCTGCACCCAAACCCAGGCAGAAACATTGAGGTTCTCCTCCGCTCTCTGTCCTCAGCCTGTTCCCTCCAGGCAGGAGGCAGCCCCTGAGGATCATTTTCTTTCTGCACAGAGGAACAGGAACTTGGGAGAGCAGTTTGCACTGCCTCTGTTGGAAGATGGCGAAAAACTGACCGGAGTGGGGGTTGCAGGGGGCCATAAGTGGGGCTGGGCGGGGGGGAGTGCAGGTGGACCATAAGTGGGGCCAATCAGAGTCTTGAAGAAAGGGTTTGTGACTGGCTTTGTGACTCCAGTTGGCCCAGGAAAGGTAAAGAGGTGGAGCATTTTGGGCTGCCCAATGAGATTCTGACTGGCTGGGGGACATTCTTCATGGCATGCCAGTTGTGTAGGACATTCCAGATCTGCCAGCTATTCCCGTCAGTGGACCACCCACAGACATAAGGGCTGCTAAATGCTTGAATCAGACCATCAAAACCATGTTAAAGAAGCTGGCTCATGAAAGGCTCCAGAACTGAGACCAGTATGTTGATCCACTCTTGTTTGCCCTGTGGGAGACTCCATAGTCCTCCACAGGTTACTCCCCTGTCAAACTAGTGTAAGGATGGAGACCTCATGGACTGTTGTCAGTATTGGAGGAGCAATACAGACTATCAGTGGAGGTGACAGAGGAGGAACCCACAGAATACCTACAACAACTACGAGACTGTCTCCAACAGGCTCAGCACTTGGCACCCCAGACCTGATGCAGGCCCAGCAAACCCAGAACAGTGGTATGACCAAGGGGCCCATGAGGGGATGCTGGCCTAAGGGGCCCTGGTCTATATGGGGGTGCTAGGCAATGGCCCAGGAGATATGGTGCAAGGACATTTCAAAGTAACCAGGGTGGTGCAGCCCGTTTCGTATGAGGTCCAGTGTGAGCCAACCTGATGGCAACAAAAGAAGATACACATCAATGACCTCAAGGAATGGGTCTCCGGGGATGAGGTCCAGTGCCTCCTGGGGGCCGACCCCCTCGAACTTGGAGATGGTGATCTCCCATGGAACATAGCAGCTCCCATCCATGAGATACTTCAGCTTGACAAAGTCCTTAGCCTTGACCCACAGAGCCAAGTTAGTTGGTGGAAAGACTGCCAGGTGTTTTTTCAGCTACCAGACCACACCATTTGGACCACCCATGGCAATATGCATCCCACCAGGGATGGTGGCCTGATAGGTCTGATCTGGAGACCTATACCACATCAGCCATAGGAGGCAGTAGAATAAGAGGTGCGATCGGTGCTCAAACTAAATGAGACTGAACCCTCCTAGAGTGCCTGGAGGGGCACCATACTAGTGGTACTGAAGTCAGATGAAACCATTCAATTTTGCATCAATGATCGAGAACTGAACTAGCTGACAGCCTTCAACACCTGTTCCATGCTGATGTGCTGATAGATCAGCTAGGGGAAGCACAGTACCTGTCTGTGCTAGGCTTAACCAAAGGCTCCTGGCAGATCCTGATGGCCAGTGAGGACACAGAGAAGACAGTTTTCACCACTCCTCCAACCTGTATCAGTTCTGCATGATGCCTTTCAGGTACATGGGGCAAGGGCCATGTTTCAACAGGTGGTGGACTGGGTCCTGGTGCAGTGTCAGGACTTTGCATTGGTCAATATTGATGACATCATCATCTATAGCCAGTATTAGTAGTACCACTTACACCATCTAGAGCAGGGGTAGGGAACCTGCGGCTCTCCAGATGTTCAGGAACTACAATTTTATTTTTATTTATTTATTTATTTTGAGTTTTTTATACCGCCCTACCCCCGAAGGGCTCTGGGCGGTGAACAACAGTCTAAAACATACAATCAAATCGATTTAAAATAGATACAGCGTTTAAACATATAAAACATATAAAACAGCGTCAGCAACAAAATCCAATTTTAAAAACCTCCGCAAAGGAGGGGGGAGGGGTCCCATAGATGGTGGAGGGACCCTAAAACAAGAACTAGAGTAGAAGGGGGGAGGGAGGGGGGCACACATCAGCTGCTGGACACTCAAAAGCTCAAGGAACAACTCCGCCTTTACAGCCCCCAAGTGAATTACCAAGATCCCGCAGGGCCCGACAGCTGGAGGAGAGTGTTCCACCAGGCAGGGGCCAGGGTCGTAAAAGCCCTGGCCGAAGATGATTCCCATCAGCCTCTGTCAGCATGGCCAATTGGCCATGCTGGTAGGGGCTGATGGGAATTGTAGTTCCTGAACATCTGGAGAGCCGCAGGTTCCCTACCCCTGATCTAGAGGCTGTGCTCTGTTCCCTCGACACTGCTGGCCTTTGAGCCAACCCCCAGAAGAGCCATGTATCTAGGCTATGTCATTGGGCATGGACTGCAATGACCAGTCCCTGAGAAGATCGCCTCAATCAAATGGGTCTCGTAGCCATGGATTAAGATGCAACTACACCAGTGCTTAGGTCTGATATGCTATTATAGTAAATTCATTGCAAACTACGTGAGTCATGCCAGTCCCCTCACCAATTGTTTGAGGAACAACCAACCGCAGTGCCTACAATGGACACTGCTGTTTATGTCATTATTCAACAACTAATAGCCTTTCCTAATTACCATCTTCTTGTTGTGTCTACTTTGGTTTCTGATGAACATCACCTCATAAGAAACATTCTTTTAAAAAACCTATAATATTTTCTCCCTTGAGTTTTTCTAGATTGGTTTTCTTTTTCTATCATAACTACCAAATTACAGAAAATTCTCTCCTCAGGTGGGGAAGATGATTTTGAAAAATGATTGCCTTTTTTTTTCAAACTTCTCTTCTGCGATATGCTCTTCCCAAAGACATAGTACCCAGAACACTTGCAAATGTTAAAAGAAAACCCTTTCCAGTTATCATCAGTAACAGAAATTTCAGAGTCCAGCTGTTATCATCAAGATAAAATGAAGTTTCCTGTAAACATTCAGGCCTGTCCTCAGCAGTGACAACTAGCACAGCACTATTGATATCATGTGACCTATGATTGCAATGGAATCAAATGGCTTTTTAATTGTTTGTTGTGCATAAGGTCAGATCACAACAGAGATCTGCTGTGAAGCCTGCAATATGCATGTTGTATATCCAGAGTAATTTCAATTCTTTGCCTAAGTCTGCTGAGTAGACATCCCCATTTTATGAACCTTGACTACATTTTTTGACAATGAACACAATTCAATTCTATTTCAGGTTTGTGATGTGAAATGGCTCAGGTAGCCTGATCTGATCAAATCTCAGAAGCTAAGCAAAGTCAGCCTTGGTTAGTATTTGGATGGGAGACCAACAAGGAATCCCAGGGTCTGGGAAGGTAACGGCAAACCATCTCTGTTAATCCCTTGCCTTGTAAACCCTACTGGGTTTCCCTAAATCAGCTACAACTTGATGGCTCTGGACACACAAACAATTTCCTAAGGTCTCAAACCCTGAAATCTGTGATAAAAAGATCTAGCAGACCCAACTACATAACTGATTGCTATGTAAGCACACACAATTGAACACTGCATCAATAGAGCCCAAATAATAGTGTTGTAAATTTTGAGAAATATTTTATTTCAGCTGAAGCATTGGTGATCTCTCTCTCTTTAAAAAACAAAAGCCATACATAAGGACAATGGAATATATTATAATTCTTTTGTAGTATTTTCAATTACTCACTGTTATGATGTATCTAAACTGAAATTGCCTTGATCTCCTTTTCATATTTGATGCTTAATGTTAATATCCTTTCCCCTGTATTGGCAAATCTGTCTCAACTTCTTTCCCCTGGGTCCTTATTTGTGCTGGAGAAGTAAAAAATACTCTCTGGCTTGAAATCAATAGTCTTACACTGATCTACCCCAGCTGAGGATCTGTCTCACTGTTCCACCAAGTGAATTGTCTTTCCCCCCTCCCCTTCTCTCACTTAACAGGAGGTGACATTGCCCTTTCATCCATCTCCTGTGAGAAATTACAGGCATTACGCTCTGTGTATGCTGTCTGGAGCCATGCACATCAGTTTAAATCTCCTCCCACATGGGTAGGCTGTGTGCAGCTGGTTTCCTCTGATGTTGCACATGGTATTCAAAAATATCACCCCAGCTTGTCATTAATTCCTATCGAGCATCGCTGTTCCTAGAAGCCTGTTTGTGTTTATATTTTTATATAATTAGTTCTCTTTTAAGTATTTCCTTGAAGCACTGGGGGGTGGGGCGGCGGATTATATATATTTGGGACTAGAAGCAATTTTTAGCAGCTGAGGATCATACCCCTCTCCAAATTAACATGCAGATGTGCCCTAAGTTATTTCTTGGCTGAATTTTGATATTCTACCTCAATTTTGTGCCCACAGAGAGTTCATATTTTCATTTTTCTGTTGATAGTTAAGTGATTCAGCAATTTAGGGAAGTATCAGCAGTGTGTCTTGTTGCTAGGTTTCCACTATGTGCAGTATATTGCAGCTGTTGTTTTTAAGAAATTGCTTTTCCAGAGGTAGAAATTTCTGTTGACTATTTGGTGAGCTACTTTTTGTGCCAGTTTAGTGTTTTTTAGTCTGAAGAAGTATCTGTTCATTCAACCATGTGTTGCTGTGGCAGGGCTGGGTATTTCCTGGGTGACCTATAGTACTGCAGCTCTTAACCATTTAGGTAAGGGTCTAGAGTCCATTGTTTCCATTTCCCCAAGCACATGCAGGGTTCTCTAGTCCAAGGATGTAGTTGATGGCACACTTCCTGCCTCATGACCCACAAGTGACAGAGATTTGGAGGATTTCTGTAGAGTTAAAATAGGGAAATATGAAGCTAGATCTACTACCCAATCAGTTCTCCAACTCCAAGGAGAAAGATTTCCCTTCTGTAAGAGTCAGGACACTCTGGGTGGACTTCTTGATATTGGTTATTAGGATCACTGATTCCAGGCACGATCCTGGGGCCCTTAAACTTTTGATAACAGACCTGCCTCCTCTTTAAGCTAGCCTCTAAAAGTCAGAAAGAGGGTAATTAGGACAAACATGCCTTCACTCCAGGCAGCAGCAACTTCTCCAGCAAGGGTTAACACGCAAACTGCAGGTGGCAGAGAAAGTGCTAACTAGCCCAGGGGCTTGGCTCTATTACTGTTACTGTTACTCTTACATCACATTTGCCTTGCTTGCTTGCCTGTCTATCTAATCCCTATGGAAAACCATCTAGCCATCTACATAGCATCCACATGGAAAGGGGATATAGCCCTGCTTTGTATGTGGAAAGTTCCTGGTACAATGTCTGATATCTCCAGTTAAAAAAAGATTAGGTGAGAAGTGATGTGATATGAAAGACCTCAACTTGATATTCTGCTGCCAGGCTGAACAGACAGTAATGATTCTGATATAGACCAATTGTCTAGTTCAATATAGCACAGCTTTATGTTCTTCAAAAGTGCTGATTCAGAACATTCCAAACCCTTCTGTTTAAAAACTGTAATTTTGCCATATTTTCCAATCCTGAAATTATGATTGCATAGCAAACATAACATGCCCCAGCTTTCTATTGTTTCATATTAATGGAACACAGGTTGGAGGAGGAAAGATGTTTCCTTAGATCTTAAGCAATAATTGAATGTAGTCCAGAGGCGGAGCAAGGAGAAAAAACCCCCGCACCAGAACGCCCCTTCCATGCCCCCTCCATGGCCTAGCCACACCTCTGCCGCAGCTCTGCTCGGGGCATCGCACCCCACCCCACCCCGTTGGCACTACACCTCTGATGCAGTCTCTATACTGAATGGGGTACTGATTGCAGTAGTGATATCTAGCTATAATGTTTTGCTTCTATCCATTACGGTAATTCTCTCGGAGGACTCCTTGAAATAATGCATGCATGAAAGATATTGTCCTGAGTTGTACAAATGGAACAAATATTGATTATGGTCCTAACAACAGTGGTACAGATCTACAATCATTCTACTGTAACTATTTCTATACCTAGCTGGCCTGCTCCATAAACTGTCAAATGTTATTCTTTCAACACCATTCAAACACCATTCTTTCAACACCAACACCTTGCTAAACAACAACAAAAAGTTATATAATCTAGTGTTGAGAAAATTTAAAGTTGAATTGTTAAGGGAGAAGAAATACAGTTCGTTTACAGTCTACATAAATTTATGAAGTATTGGCATAGCTGAGATGGTAGTTCATTATTAAAAGAAATTGTATTAATTGGATATTTATTTTTATTAGCTTCACAACATTACTTTGTGTGATTTAGAAATATTGGAATGTAATTAATTTAGTATTTGAATAACTGGGAGAACTTTAAATATTTATTGTTCTTTAAGTGTGTATATAATTGTTTTTAAGTTGTTTTATATGCATGTTCTCATTGTTTTATTTAAAATTACAATAAAGATAAAACATAAAAAACCCATCTTGCTAAACTGCTGAATCATTTGATCACATTTCAATTCTCTTGCAAGCAGAGGCGTAACTAGGCAAAATGGAGCCAGGGGCAAAATCTGAGTTTTGTGCCCCCCCCCACTGCCCTCCCCCCACAACTAAACAACGATTTTTAACTAGGTCATTTCAAAGTCAACATCACATTGAAGAACATGCCCCAACTCACAAATCTGAACACAACAATGGTCCTAGGATCCATTGGCAGAGCAAGCTGGCAGGGGCTGGGCTGGGCAGGGCTGGGAGAACTTGTTCTGCCCATGGATGCTGTGATCCATGGGCAGAGCAAGATGGCAGGGACTGGGGGGTGGGGGAGCTGGTTCTGCACATAGATGCTGTGATCCATGGGCAGAGCAACCTGGCAGGGGCTGGGGGGCTGGGAGAGCTTGTTCTGCCCAATGCCCGTCGCTTGCCCTTGCAGGAAGAGCAAGCCCATATTGCTCGCCCTTGCAGGAGCAAGCAGCAATGGGCCTTTCCCAGCCCTGGATCACTCCAGGGCTCAGAAAGGATTGTCGCTTGCCCTTGCAGGGAAGAGCAGTGATGGGCCTTTCCCAGCCCCGGATTACTCCAGGGCTCAGAAAGGCTCATTGCTCGCCCTTGCAGGTGAGAGCAAGTCAATTGCTCTCCTTTGCAGGGGCTAGTGGCGATGGGCCTTTCCCAGCCCCAGCAAGAGGCAGAAATGCCAGCAGGGGGCCATCACTGCACCCTGAGGTGCCTGGAAATGTGGCAGCACTCCCATGCCACAGCTAACCATGTTGACACAGCGGCGGTGTGGTGGAGGCAGTCCTGGGGGTGGAGTCAACATTATTTGGCTTCTACCCCAGGTTTGTGGTCATCATTTGCAGCAGGGTTTGTGGCAGCCACCTTTTGTGTGGCTTAAGTTCATACAGTCCAATGGAAGGCTCTCCACTGGTGGGGCGGGGGGGGGGGGCGGGTGGAGGTTCTTTACCTTTCCACACCACCAGAAAGTAGCAGGGTTGTGCTGTTCCAGTACCATGTTTTGCTGCCAGGACTTTGGATGGGGCTGCTTGTCTTTTAACATGCCCAACATTCATTGTGGTTTTGGGATTTCAATGCTTCTCCAGCTTTATGAATGCCTTAATTCATTCTAAACTTATTCTATTTCCATAACCATCTGACTCATTGAGTGAGTCCATGGAAATCCTCACATATAGCTTCAGCTGTATATGGAGTTGGGAATTATTCATTGTTCTGTTACCAAGGTCTCTATTTCACTTACCTTCATCACTTTTACTTCCCATTCAGAGTTTCTTCCAAGTGAAGCCCACACTTACACAGTTCAATGGGACACTACCGTCTAGAGTAGTGGATGGTCTATATGGGACTAGGAGGAAAAATAAAAATAATATAACTGGGACCAGACAGTTGTTCTGACCACAAGCTGTTCCCCATTACCATCACAACTGCTATGTGCTAGACTTCTGCTTATATCTGCCAGTATTTACTCATGCTCTGCTGTATTCCTAACAGGCTGTCTGAAAGGACAGTGCAGTGTGGATGGAGAAAAACAAAGAAGCCTTCCAGGATGAAACAATCCATTTAAACTCTCGCAGATGAAGCTCAATCTTCCAGAATGACCCTTCTCTCATGCCCTCTCCATGGGGATCAACCCCCCCTCAATTTGTGAACTTAGCTTGCAAATATATATGCTTAGATTATGGTGAGCTGGGATGGAGGCATAAGATAGTGCCATCTGAATGATGCACTCTACGAAAAAAATATTGTGAGGCAGCTCAGTGGGAGAGGAGGCATTTATAAGAGCAGGAAAATATTAAAGTCTGTTATCATTTTTCATTGTCATTTGTACCTAATTCAGCTGCTTTCGCATCTGCCACTCCATTTTCAACCCATTGTACTTTGTTGTTGTTATTTTTGAAAAAGTGAAATTGATTTCCAGAGACCTCCCTGGCAGCGCAATCCTCAGCCCTCCTGCTGTTTTGTATCAGCAGCAAAGTAATGGGCACCATTTTTCACATGGTGGAGGTGGTGTGCATAGCTGGTGTTGGTGCATAAGTGAAGAGCAAGAGAGAAAGAGACTTTGGGTATGATAAGTTACTGCTTTTAAACATAAACAGTTCCTGTTAATTTAACTTCCATTTAAAATAGAAAATGGCACAGGAGGAAATTCAGCATTTGCCAAATAGAGAAGGACAAATTCAGTCAAGCTGGGTAAAGCAAATTTATCTGTGGAGCATCCCAGGAGGAGTTTTACAAACAAACAGAGAGTCAACAAAAAAATTAAAATGCCATAAAGATGTCTGCAAAGCATCACTGAAATCCTCTTTGTCTTATTTAAACAGTAGCTTAATGAAAAGGAAGGCATAGCAGAAGAGCTCAGTACTGGAATATAATGCTCTCGGGTAATATAGGCGCAGTTTGCACAACAGACATTTGGCACTACTCAGCCTTAGGTTGGTGTCAGAAGGAGATTCATTCCATTCATCCAGGTAGTATCACAGTAGATCTGAGTTGGACCTCGCTGACTCATCACTTCTTTAAAGTCCCACAGACAGCAGGAAATTCTCTACCAAGAAAGCAGAATAGTACAACCGGGTAATTCACTGCCTATTTCAGATTTATGATTTTGTTGCTGTAGTGCTCACAAACTACTCCTGTCCATGGTCCAGGGCAGATATGAGGGTCAAAGACCTGGTTAGCATTGGGAAGAAGAAGAAGAAGAAGAAGAAGAAGAAGAAGAAGAAGAAGAAGAAGAAGAAGAAGAAGAAGAAGAAGAAGAAGAAGAAGAAGAAGAAGAAGAAGGAAGAGAAGGAGAAGAAGAAGGAGGAGAAGGAGAAGGAGAAGGAGAAGGAGGAGGAGAAGGAGAAGGAGAAGGAGGAGGAGGAGGAGGAGGAGGAGGAGGAGTTTGCATTTATATCCCCCCTTTCTCTCCTGCAGGAGACTCAAAGGGGCTTACAATCTCCTTGCCCTTCTCCCCTCACAACAAACACCCTGTGAGGTAGGTGGGGCTGAGGAAGCTCTGAGAAGCTGTGACTAGCCCAAGGTCACCCAGCTGGCATGTGTGGGAGTGTACAGGCTAATCTGAATTGCCCAGATAAGCCTCCACAGCTCAGGCGGCCGAGTTGGGAATCAAACCCGGTTCCTCCAGATTAGATACACGAGCTCTTAACCTCCTACGCCACTGCTGCGTACCTAATCAAGTGACAAGATGGGTAGATGGAGATTCAAAGTGCATCATGAGCAAGTAGAGGGAAAGCTGAACTCTTTCCCTTGCCTCAAATGACTTGGTGCTGCTTGCTTTCCCTGGATTCTCCCACTGAGAAAAAATGGCTGGGAAAGAGTAATTTGGGGGAGAAAAGTAAAGTTCAGTAAAGGGTTCAGCATAAACATCATCCCATTTTACATGCTGCATTTGACTTCACCCCTTATTGGACTGAGCTCCCATCACATCCAATTTGGGCCTCTACAGATTATCTATGTGGGGAAAAAATAAAACAAAAAAATCAAAGTGAGAAAACAGGACCTTTCACATTCCGTTGCCAGTCAGAAACGGCACATTAGGTGTTTAAGGGCAAGAAGGAGAGGAGAAGAAGGGAAGAAAAGGAAGTTATGTACTATGGTTTTCATAAAAAATACTTGTCTTGCCTTTTATTACAGGGGTAAGCAAAAATAGGTTGTGGTCCACCATCCTAGTAGAATACCTAGCATTTGTTGATTGTGGGGATTTTTTTTCCCCAAAGGATGTCAGAGTAGATGAACCTTAGTCTGATACAGCTGGGCATTTCTTATATTGAATATATTTTGAATCAGATCGTTTGTTTAGCTAGGTCAATATTATCTATACTCGGTCTGGCAATCATTCTCTCTAGGATCTCAGGTAGGCAAAGGTCTTTCCCCCACACCTGCTACCTGAGATCCTCTTACCTGAATACTCAAGAGATTCAGGCTTCTGCATGAAACACATGTGCTCTGCCACTGATCCACGGCCTCTCCTAAGGATAAATCAGGCCTAGTGAGGAGGGGGGAAATAGGGGAATAAAATTGCAGGAATCTTTGGTCAGCCTGGCTGGGGGTAGAAATGGAAAAACCATGTGATTTGTTTTCATATGATTTTTGGATGGGTCAAGTTTGGGCAGGACAAGGGGAATTTTTGTCTGTGACACCTGTGGTTGCTCTCAGCAGGTCTATACAAAGTCAGGATTATTTTGCAAAGACTGCTTGTGCCCTAATGGCTATGAACCCTGGAATATGCATTTCTTAGCCAAGAACATGGGGCATAAATAATTTAAACTAACACAGCGGTAGACCACAGGGATTCTACTTTTTAAAGAGACCATGAAATCCTGAAATCAGCCCATCCTTGTTATATTTTACTCATTCTTACCATAGCGTTTCAATATATTTACGTATTTCAGTTATTGATAGGATGACTTTTCCAAAGGAGATTCATAAGCATATGCAGACCAGCATATATATATCATTTAAGGAATAAAACCACATAAATCATTACCATCAATAGAGGGATATCATTAAACATCCATCAGCAAAAACAGTCTGAGTTCAAATTTAAACCCTATTTTACCCAGGATGGAGACACACTCTCTCAGTAATGTGGGGAAATTAGCTTAGAGCAGACTGCTTATTGATGCTGCAAGAAACTGGGTAAGGAAATCTTTAATACCAGTGTAAATGAAGATTGGCTCTCAGAAGAAAATCCACAGAGAGGAATATGATGTAAATTTGAGTCTTTACTGTAGGGATAAAGGGTTCACAAGCATTTGATTTAATTCAGCAAACATGCACACACAGAGTTCCTAAGATATAAATAGATTGGAAAATAGATTTGGAATAGAAAGAGGGTATGGGCTATATGGGTGATACAACCTGATATTGAAGTGAAGAAAATCCAGGGTTCACAGCCAAATGGCTAGCAGCTGATTCTGAGGGCCGTTGCACGTTTGGGTACAGCAACAAAGATGGAAATGGTACTGGACAAAGGTTTTCTGGGGGGAGGTGTTGAGACCTTTATACCATGGACGTAGGTAAGGGGGGGTTCTCGGGTTTGAAAACCTCATTCATTTCTGAAGCTCCGCCCCTTCGTTTGTGGGTTTTTAAAACATTTTATAATCCACCCCAAAACAACATCACTTTCAATGTTGTTTAACTAGGGACCCCAGATTATCCCTTTAAGGTGGATTTAAAAGGAGAATTTGGGCTCTCTAGTTTAAATACCATTGAAAGTGATGCTGTTTGGGGTGGATTCCAGCATCACAGCGGCTGCCCGGGGGAGGGGCGCAAAACTCGGATTTTGCACCAGGCTCCATTTTTCCTCTATGCCTCTGCCCAGAGGGGAGGGGCAGGGGAGGGCAGGGCAGTGGAATCTGCCATCCCCAGCCTCGGAGAGCTGCTTTTATAAGTGCTAGGCCAGGGGCGGGGCTTGGGGAGGCGTGGTCATGCCTTAGGGGCGGGTGGTGGTGTGGCCCCACCCCCAACCCCCCATAAAAAATCTATACCTACATCCCTGCTTTATTCAGTAATGATCCAACTCTGGGGGTGTCAGGTGCTGCTGTGGATGTTGTCTGTGGATGTTGTGAAGAAGAAGAAGAAGAAGAAGAAGAAGAAGAAGAAGAAGAAGAAGAAGAAGAAGAAGAAGAGGAGGAGGAGGAGGAGGAGGAGGAGGAGGAGGAGGAGGAGTTTAATTTATACCCCCTTTCTCTCCTGTAAGGGGCTTACAATCGCCTTTTCCTCCCCCTGCCCCCCACAACAAATACCCTGTGAGGTGGTTGGGGCTGAGAGAGCTCCGAAGAGCTGCGACCCGCCCAAGATCACCCAGCTGGCGTGTGTTGGAGTGCAGAGGCTAATCTAGTTCCTCCACAGCTCAAGTGGCAGAGTGGGGAATCAAACCTGGTTTTCCAGATTAGAGTGCACCTGCTCTTAACCACTACACCACTGGAGTTCACTGTAAGGTGGTCAAGAGAAGTTAGTTACAGAAGGGAGTATCTGGGTTATGATAATCAGGGAAGGCCATGACATCAGGAGTTTTAAGTAGTATACCTTCTACTCAAAGTACCAGCACAGAGAAGCTAGCATACATCGGCATACAAGATATAGTTTCTAATAATTAAGCAAAAAGGGAATAACTAGTTGCTTAGACTGGATGAAATATCATCTTGTATTCTTAGCACTCTCTCTCTCTTTCCCTCCCCCTTTGGAAAGAATGAGCTTAAACTGACAGGACACTAGGGATGCTTTCTGCTTATTTCCTGTCATTCCACAGACCTTTTCCAAATACACAGGCTGTTCCTTTCTTTTCCAGTTGCTTGGTTAACTAAGGAACAAATCCCAGCTTTGTGGGCTGAGTCTCTGTAACCCCCAAAGTGTTGTTCCTGATCCTACACCATTTTGTGACACTGATCTGTAAGGCTTGCAGTTGCAGATATAAAATTTTCCCTGTCTTCCCTTTCTGACTGTGTCTCCTTGACACTTGTCACAATAGAAGAATATGATTCCATCTGATTGCAACATAAGGAGTTTTATGGCTGTTTTCACATATCTCTGTGTTTTTTTTTCCTTAAAGACTGCTGACCATCGTTCACATCACTTGTTAACTAATATGTTCATTATCTGGAATTGTGTGCGTGTTAGGAAAGCAAGGGGAGAAGCGTTGCTTGTAACCACTGGCAGATCAGCTGGGCAGATGCGACAGAGACACAAAAATAATAGTTTTAACCTACCTATTGCAGAGAGCCTGCAAGGGACAGATGAAAAAGTTTGATTTGTATCATCTGGTAGCTGGGAGTGTCTAGAGTCGACAGGAAGCACACCAGCCTTTATGCCTTCTATGGGGCAAGGGAAAAACACTGTGTATACTACCTGGCAGGCCAACAAGATGCAGAGATGGGAAAATGGAAACAGGCAACCGGTCTTTGTTCTTTTGTTGACAGGTCATCCAGCAGCCCTGCAGATACACTTGGGATAACACAGGCAGAGGCCAAGGCTCCCAACAGCAATAAACAGAAGCGCACCAAACCAGATGAGATGGACGTGAAAGATAGACACCCCTTCTCATGCAAGTGTAAAAAAGAGAGGGATGAAGAATGTACTTTTAAACAAAACTAAAGTGTGTGGTTCAGGGAAGCCCTCCCCCCCCCCTCCATTCCATATCACATTTTGATGCTCCAAACATTTTTTGCTAGATAAGGTACAATTTAGGAGGTCAGCTAGGCTGGGGTGGGGGAAAGAATCGAGTGCAGCAAGGGAGGATGACAAGGAGGCCATCCTTTCCTCTTCTTTCCCATCTTCTCAATTTCTATCAAAAGAATAAGAAACCTTCCACAATTTGCCGCTTAAGGTCTCTTGGAAGTGAAGGAAATCTTACTAACATGCAAATTCATGTCTGCTTGTGCTTACTCTAAAATCTGAACATTTTAGGTGCCAATGGAATTAAGATATTTTATTTGCCTGAAATTTAAGTCACAGGCTCCTCTGGATGAAGGGTCCAGTCTCTATTAATGTAATTCCTACAGGATGTTGGAGAGAGAATTATTTATGCCTGGTAATAAGCTTCACAGAACAATATGAACAACTATTGCATTGATCTCCTAATATGACTAGCTTTACCTCCAGTATTAAGAGATTCAAAGTGTCATACAATCCCATCAAATACGAGTTCTTTAATACCCTTACCATACCATCCAGGTGTTTTTCCTGCCTTCTCTAGATACCCTGTAGGAGAGAGTGTTTTTGACTGCCCTGCTTTGTTGCCGTCTGCTGAAGATGTGGGTGTTCAGAAAGATTTGTTTTAGCAAGCTGGCAGGATAAGTAAATGCTCATTAAGCTTGTTTGTACCAAAGTTCAAAGCACATCCCATCCCACTGATTTCAGTAAGTGTCATTAGTTAGTTAATTTAGCACTACAAGCATGATGCTACAACACTTTGTTGGTTCCAAAGATCAGTATGTGGAAATCATTGCAGTTATTATATTAAACACATTTTTATGTGAACAGCCATCCAGCAAATTCTAATAATGCACAGAGAACATCACTTTCTTGCTATCTATATATTTTATGAAAAAAAATGTTGGTCATAGAGAAGAAACCCAAGTTCCTTTCTAATGAGGAAAGTAAAAGAACCATGTCAATATTCATTATATTTTTCTCCACTAATTTCTCTTTTAGTTTCAAAATGTATGGTCAGTGCTTTTTCATTCAATATTTGTTAATTTAATGATACTATTTCCATTAGTTAAATATTCAAAATTGAATATTTGCTAATGAAATAATTCGCCAATCTGAAATCCTGGAGAGTCTCCCAAGTGTACTCAAGAAGACACAAAGAGCAAAAAAACCCCAGGAAGCTTTTATGATGTATAGTTGCTTTTTATGTTGCCTTTGCTAGCTTAGTAATGTCACAGTAGGGCTTTGGTCCATCTGCCTTCTCTCCTGCTGCCAAACCAATATTCCATAATTGAAGCTTCATCTTGGGGTGATGATGGTTGCAGCTGTTAAGCAATATACAAAATTTGATTTCCAGCCTCCTTCGGGTGGCATGTCAAGTAAGAAAGGGTGAAGTGGCCAGTCCACAAGGACACCCCTCTCACTCTTGGAAGTATTGGAAGTGGGAGAACATGGACTTAAAGTTAAAGACCCAATGGCATATTTTCTTGGCAGGTTACTTGGAATAACATTTTCTCCATCAGAGCATTAAGAGCAGCATTCCAGGAAGAAGAAGAAGAGTTGGATTTATATCCCCCCCTTTTTTTCCTGTAGGAGACTCAAAGGGGCTTACAAACTCCTTACCTTTTCCCCCTCACAACAAACACCCTGTGAGGTAGGTGGGGCTGAGAGAGCTCAGAACAACTGTGACTAGCTCAAGGTCACCCAGCTGGGGTGTATTGGAGTGCACAGGATAATCTGAATTCTCCAGATAAGCCTCCACAGCTCAAGTGGCACAGTGGGGAATCAAACCCAGTTCCTCCAGATTAGAGTATACCTGCTGTTAACCACTATGCCACTGTGTAGTGTCTTATGTTTGATAGCAAAATTGTAGACTAATTCTACAGCATGGGTTAGTTTTCATAAACTGACTTAAACTTGAGTATTCTGTGCAGCCTAATACAACCACTGTATCTTTAAAACAAATAGCTCAATTTGTACCTTGTTTTAAATCAGCGGTTCTCAACCTGTGGGTCGTGACCCCTTTGGGGGTCCAACAACCCTTTCACAGGGGTTGCCTGTTGAGGGGTGCGGTACTGAAGCGGGGTTCACACCCCAGATAGCAGGGATGCGCAACACTCACACTGGAACACACAGCAGGAACTGAGACGCACACAGCTATATCAGCTTCCCAGAAGCGGTCCTTCTTTATTAGGTTCACAGCAATGTTGCTCCCTCTGACAAAGTGCTTCGCCAGGCGACAAGAAGACAAGAGTCTCACAGTACATAGCACACTGCTGCATTATATACATTTCATCAACCAATCAGAATACCTTTCCAATTAGCTCCAGAAAGAGGCTGTCATAAAGAGATGGTCATATGACACCTGTCATTTAGATTTTGTAGATCAGACATTTGTCCTGACATCGCCTAAGACTCTCTGCATTAGTGTTCTCCATCTGTAAAATGGATAAATGTTAGGGTTGGGGGACACCATAACATGAGGAACTTTTATTAAAGGGTCGCAGCATTAGGAAGGTTGAGAACCACTGTTTTAAATTAAACTTCATACTAAAAAGGGGGGAAGGGGGAGTCCTGTTTGACCAGACCAAAAGCCTATGTCAGTGGTGGCGAACCTATGGCATTCAGAGCCCTCTCTGTGGGCACGCGCAAACAGAGTCGCCCCCCTCCCCCACACATCTAAGCTGGCCTGGGCCGCTGGGATTGATTATTAGCATTAAACCTAAAACCTACCCTGTTTTTCCTAAAATAAGACATCACCTGAGAATAAGACATAGTAGAGGTTTTGCTGAAGTGCTAAATATAAAATATCCCCTGAAAGTAAGATGTAGCAACGTTTTTGTTTGGAAGCATGCCCGTCGAACAGAACACCAGAGAATGCAGCTGTGGAGCGGAAAAATAAGACATCCCCTGAAAATAAGACAAAGCTTATCTTTGGGAGCAAAAATTAATATAAGAAACTGTCTTATTTTTGGAGAAACATGGTAGTTTTGGGGAAGCAGTGTAGGTAACCCTGTTAAGTGCTGTTAAACCCCACTGATTTTCATGAGAAGAACTAAAGCATGATTCTTTACCTGGGAGTTAGCTTGGTTGCTGTCAATGGGGCTTGCTTCTGAGTAAACCCTTCTAGGGTCGTGATTCACCCATTGGAAGAGTTGCACGGTTGCTTCAAAGCAAAGCCACTGACTACCACCAAGCTTACTCCCGAGTAATGCACATCTAGTTTTTCTAAACTAAAACCTCAGTATTCAGGTTAAATTGCCGTGTTGGCACTTTGCAATAACTAAGTGGGTCTTGGGTTGCAATTTGGGCACTCGGTCTCGAAAAGGTTCGCCATCACTGGCCTGTGTAGTGCAATATTTTGTCATGGCTACCTTGGAAACTTGCAAGAACAGCATGAAGGTCACAGTCCCAGGTTTTTCCCCTTTATCTGCTACAGATGAAAACTGTGATACCATTCTGGAACTGATATCACTAGCTCAAAGAACTGAGGGAACTTCACTTTCAGTGTCCATTGGTGGAGTACATCACCCATGCCCCAGTGCTTCATTTATGATCTACTAGAATATGGGTCATTTTAGGCTAACTCTCTGACTGTCCACAATTTTGTGAAGTTCCCCAAGCATGTGATAGGAAAGATGGGCACAGAAAAGTTTGGATATTTCCAAACTTACACAGAAAAGTTTGGATATTTCCAGATTGTTAGGGCAAGACAGAAAATGGCCAGAGTCTCATTACATAGCAAATCAAAATGGCTCTTTTAGAATTCATTTCTCATCAAATTTAGATTGTTAAAATGGAACCAGTGTGACAGAGTTTTACAGATACATTTTTTGGAAGAGCAGAATAATTTTGTATCTTATGTTTGAAGTTTTAGCACCAGTTCAACTCAAAATTGATGAAAAGGAAGAGAAAAGAACAAAGTCAGCCAGCTATTGCTAGGTGTCCTTGATCAAGTAAAATTTTGGAAGGGAAAAAATATGCTCAGTGCTAAACTCTGAAAAACATGATTTCATATTACAAGAGGCTTATTAATTGTAACAGGAATTGCAGAAGTCTCTGTGGGGTCAGTTGATAGTCTAAGTATTTCAGACTCTGAAGGAGCTGGAGGGGGATACTGGCATTAAGGCCAAGTAGAACTACTGAATAATTTATCATAACTAAAATGATTGGGGGTATCTGTCATGTTTCTGGTACCTATCATCCCCTTTTAAATGTGAGTACATCACTGGCTGGAAAGATATTTAGGTCTGCCCTCTGGATACTCATCATGGGAAATCCTTAATTCTTTCTGGAAAAGAATAGTTTCTGCAGATTCACAGATTTCTCCCACTGAAACTTGATGAGAAGCTTCATGGACATAAAACTCGAAATGGATCATCAGAGTTAAACTGTATTCATTTTGGATCATCAGAGTTAAACTGTATTCATTTTGGAATTTAGGAGGCTTTCAAAAAATTTTCCAAGACAATACACTAGCGGATTTCCTCATTTAAGCTTTGAATTGCTGTGCTCTTAACATGCTAGAACATCATAAATTTGACATTTAGTTACATTTAGTTCATTTATATTCCAATGGGAACCCTAAGTAGCATATGTTGTTCTCCTCTCTTCCACTTTATCTTCACAACAACCCTGTGAGGTAGGTTTGGTTGAAAGTATGTGACTCGCAAATCTACCTGCTCTGACAGTGCTGCAGAGTGAATGGAAAGTGAAAGCAAGGCTCAAGGAAATACAGACATTCACCCCCATCATGCAGCAGACATCTTGTGCATAATCTGTCAGGTCTCATGTATGTATCCTTGTGTATTCTTCAGTCATGATAGCATATGTATATATAGTGCACGCTTCTATGACATGGAAATGATATCTCTGTATAAAATTATGAAACGAATCTTAAAAACTATAAGGAATGGGATGGAAGGCAGTTACAAAAAATGATTCAAGCCTTTACCGGAAGGAAAGATATTTCATGTGCAAGACCATACAGTTCTGTTTCTGGCGGTTATCATTAGCTGACCCAGGCTCAGCATCAGGAACATACTTCAAAAATCATACAGGCTGCAACAAAGTGAATTTTTTAAGCAGAAAGGTCAACCTCAGTGACGAGAAAGAAATATTCATATATATTAAATATAAATGCATGAGCAAATGTGGTTCAGGTACAGAGTTCTGTGTGCAGTACTTGGCCCTGTCTTGCAGTCGAATTTTAAATGCCTTTGAGAGCACAGTGGTGTTGGCAGATAACTTAGAAAAAGAAATGGGTTTGTGAAAAGACAGGAGAAGCCTCACTATACTGAGTGCTTGGTCTTTATTTAGCCCTAGCAGGCTTTTGCAGGAATTTTTTATGAAAACCTCTATGAAAACCATCCAATTAATTTTGGAATGGATGTCAAGTTCTTCTACAGTAACAATGGCACAGAATTTACATGGCCCAACATTAAAGGAGCCCAGATCAATGCACAGAATGAAGTTGCCCACCACCAACCTTCTCTTCTGGGCATTTTCATTTATTAGCTTAGTGTCCTCATTACACTTCTTGCCATGGATCATCAAGGTGTCTTAGAGTGACTGACCATCGGTCCACGTAACTCACTAGAGCCTCAACAGAGCCTATTTGGCAGCAGTTCTCTAGGTCTCATGCAGAGGAAGGTCTTTATCAGTGCTGGCTGGTGGAGATCTTTTAATGTGAGGTGCCAGGGGCTGAACCTACAAAACCGAAACCTACAAAACCATGGTGGCCACAGCTATTCTTCTATGGGTTCATTACATTTTGTGCGGGATCTAAGTTTCTTCCTCTGTTACTTATTATATGTTAGCATTCCTCACATATAGCCACAGGCCATTACAATCAATCACAAAGAACAAGATCCACCAGACCACGGCCACACAACCTGGAAAACCCAGCACAACCAGTTGAATCCAGCCGTGAAAGCCTTCAACAATACATTAATCACAAAGAAGATAAAATGTAAATCATAAATAATATCTTTAAAATGACCAAATCTCAAAGTACTTCTCTTATTATCGGCCTGAACCCTGCACAGACTTTACAGTGGAAGGGTATACACCCTGCATAAACACAGGTCCCTCTGTTTAAAAGAAACAGCCAACTCTCACTCACTTTAAAACTTAAACTGGGAATCTGGATAAATGTGGAGTTTAAGTTATGCATGGATTATAACAGCAGAATGACTCAACTGGCATATAAAGACAAATGTATACACTGTACATGGTATCGTATACCATTCATTGTACAGGAATATACTTGTACTTTGGAATATCCTGTTAAAGGGGCACTTTTTTTGTACATGAGCAGACACTAGTACTAGCATGCCCCAATTGTTGTCTGACTCTAAAGAATGCTACTCTTGTGTCAGCTAGTGCATACAACAACATTAGCCTGGGTGAGCAGAAGCAACACACCTGAGGTCACTTCTATCCACTGACTTTCCCCTCTGGCAAAACAAGGGGCTTGAACAGACCCCCATTAACTTCAATGCCTGAGTTGCACCAAGATGAAATCGGAGCAATTTTCTTGACCATTTATTGCCTTACTAAAACCCACTCATTGGAACAGCCTTTTACACAACCTGCAATAAATACATTTATCGCAAAATACTCTACCCCATCAACAACTTCTAGACCTGAACATATATTTCACTGCCTATAAACTGATTGATGCCCTGGAACTGCTTCAGGCTTTTAAACAGCTGCCCTCCTGCTTATTTTCTGTGGCCTGGAAAAAAGGGAGAGGATTGGTGGGCACAAACCAATTTCAAAATAGCTTATAATGCAGGAAAGGGGAGGTACACAAGGAGAGGGGGATTGTGCCAGTGGGATTGGGGGAGCATCAGTGGTCACAGCACACTTATCAGTGCACCTCAGGAAGTGAGGGGTGATTACTGATATGGTTGGTGTAAATCAGAGGACAACAGAGAATTAAATAATTGCGAATCTTCATTCTGTGAGTCAATTATCAGAAAAATGGGAGTCATACGCATCAAAGATTCTGGCTGAGTGTCCATAGTGGAGTTCAGGTGAACTACTTTGACTGATGCTTGACTTTCAAGCATGGCTGCCCCATAAAAAATGATCATTAGGTGGCAAACAACTCCTCTCCCTGCAGAGATTCTATCTGGTGGACACTATACTTGATCTAGGAACTAGGAAGACAACATTCACAGCAAGAAGAAAGAAAATGATTGGATCTGGAATAGGGGTTGCTAGCTTGTATATCATTTTCAGATTCCAAATCCGTATTTTAACACCTTTGGGTAAAGATAGCTATATTCTGTCTAAGAATGGTATCTCCTGTTCCTATATAATAACTGTCCTAATTTTCACATCACAGCAGATGGAAAAGTAAGCAAAGCAATCACACAAGCACAGGCGACATTCTTGCATGAGGTCTCACTGTCCCAGAGCTATTAAGAAAGAGATATGGTCATTATATCAAAATTGTCTATTGCAGTCAGGAGAGAGAGAGGGTGTGAAGAAGGACAGAGCTAAGAAAAGCAGGAGCAGTTCCCTTTGCAGAGCATGCAGTTGTTTACCACAGGGTCCATGTAAGGGATGAACCAATTATCTACAGCAAGGACTGATGCTTTCCTGTTTTGCACTTCTTAAATTCTTTCTTCTAATGTCATTTGCTTTTTTTTTGCAACTGAATGTGGATGCCAGACAAAACTGGGTATCTATGGAGATAACCAAGCATTTTTCTCTAATGGATATAGTTGTTTAAAAATAACACCAAACAGAAAGATGCTGGTCCAACCCACCAAGCGCAATTCCTGTGCAACCCTATTCATTTCCTTGAGAATTGCTCAGTGGTAAGATTTGAGGGGTTGAGTTATTCTCTTAGGCTCATTCCGCACATGCAGAATAATGCACTTTCAAACTGCTTTCAG
Organism: Sphaerodactylus townsendi; assembly: GCF_021028975.2. Classification (NCBI taxonomy): domain Eukaryota; kingdom Metazoa; phylum Chordata; class Lepidosauria; order Squamata; family Sphaerodactylidae; genus Sphaerodactylus; species Sphaerodactylus townsendi. The sequence goes on from NC_059429.1 coordinate 86,122,936, forward strand.
TGTTCTTTGAAGCTGTGCGGAATGGCAAAATCCACTTGCAAACAGTTGTGAAAGTGGTTTGAAAACGCATTATTTTGCGTGTGCAGAAGGGGCCTTAGATAGCTTTATAAGCCATGAGCTCCAAAACAGGATGCAGTTGCTTTTTGCTTTGGTTGGTTTGTAAAGGAAATGCCTACATTGTTGTGAAAAGTGCAAGATTTATCTCCTTGGGATTTCCTGGGGGGAGTGAGTTAGATAGTACTCCCCCCTCCAAAAAAGAGGGTAAAGTTACTGGCCAGAGAATGATAATGTCATTTTTAGAGAGCCGCCCAGCAGAATAAGAGAAAGTGGTGGAGGCAACCTTCTCAGAGGGGGAAACAGAAGGAGATATCATCAATCAGTGCTCCTGAAGCTCACACCTCATTGCAAAGAGAGTCCAAGCGAGGCACAGCTCTCCATTGTGCTTCCAGGCACAGGGACTAGATTGTAAAAGCAATTGGCTGCACCAGAAACTTTCCACATGTGAGGAATTAATTAGCAAGCCCCTGTAAGAAGACCTCAGGTACCTATGGGCCAAATCCTCCTGTGACTTAAGGCAACAAAAAATGAATAGGTTGAGGGAAGAAAGACTGATTTACACCAGCTGAGAATCTGACATTATTATCTGCTCAGCATTATGAGGGTACAATGGTACCAGTTCCAAAGGAATAACCTTCTGACAAGGATTAATTTTAGCAAGGATAGCACAGGAACACATTACAGTATAGCAAAACAAACAAACAAAAAAGATAATGCTTTCCAAACATCAGGATATCACTGTGGCGTTTAGAGACAGAACAATTGATCAAGTATGTAAGGTCCTTGACACTGGAGATCATAGCTTTTCATTAGAGTGCAGAATAAATTCTTTTGTTTTTATTTTAAATATAGTGCAATAATAAGCATAACTCAGTGACACAGAACTATCAATCATATTGTTTACAATAAAGAAAAATAGTAATTGGCTATCATGCCAGTTATCTTTCCATTAGTGGACCAATAATATCCAATACAATAATCTTCTTATATTATCTCAGTTGACAAAAGTTTGTTATTTTTCTCATTTCATCAACAGAATCATTGAGATTAAGAGGCAGTGATTTTTTTTTCAAAGTTGATTATTAATAGGCATTATCTTCACACTAAGCAAATGCACACTGGAGAGAATTCTGTGCTGCTTAAGAGTTCGTATTTATATTCTCTTCCTAGCTTTCAATAGCTAGTGGGGCAGCCTGACTCAGGGTGGGGGGACGGGGCAGTGTTGAATTGGCTCTTGGAGTGAATTGGGACTTGCACTGGTAGGGAGGGCAAACAGGGAGGCAGGCTGGTGCTGTGGTGTTCCATGGCACCCAACTCAGTGCCGACCTAAAGGTGGACACTGGTACTTCTGGGGGCAGGATAGGGGCATTCTTGGGGGCAGAGCCAACCTTAAGTCAGCTTCCACTGGGCTTTCATCCCAGGAATACCCCCACTGTAGCCTTCAGACTTGGTGGTCTAAGTCCCTTTGGGGCTGTGAGGGTTTTTGAAGCAGCCAGGATGTTACTGATCCTCGCTGACTCACTAGGTCGCCTGGAAGTCCTCTGGAGGCAGCGTAGTAATGGCACCAACCCCAGCTGCTGGAACCATCTGGACTGGGCTGTAAAACAAGTATACCATTGCTATCCAGAGCAGATGAAGAATCAGTGGTATGCTGCTTCAAAAAAGATGCTTTCAGACAACAGAAAAATAATTCAGTCTCTGTGTTTACCAAACAAGTAGGTGACTTTTACTAGTCTTGTGCCACAAGGAAATTATGGAGCTTTCTATCATTTCTTGCTCATTTCAAAAGTCCAGAAGACAGAATATTAGAGATATTGTCATGCATAAAGTAAAATCCACTTACATTCTTGGCTAAGGATTATGAATTCAGGAATTTTTCCAACCCCTCCCCTAACCTCAGACTCCTGGGCTTCACAGTGTCTTCTAGAAAAATATTTCCCTGATTGACAATTCATTATGTGACTTATCCAGTCTGATGCCCAAATGTCATTAGGTGTTCTTTGGAAGTAACATCTATGTGATTCTAAAAATCATGATGGTCTCATTGATACAATACAGAAATTTGTATCTATATGCCAACTCTTTGCTGAACTGCACAGTCTAATGACAGCAACTATATTTTTGTCTCAGTGAAATGTTTGTCCTTTTCTCTATATCAGTTCCATTTCTGTCAAGATGCCTAGACTGGCTGCAAAACAATTCTACTGCCAGGAGGTTTCAGTAATATATGGACCTAGTAACCATGGCATAATTTTTGTATATTCTAATACTAGTATTACAATTCATGGAATTATTTATACATACACATTCCACTGGTGACTTTTGTTTAAAACCTTCACTATGGATTTAAGCAGGCGGATAGCTACAAAGGTAGATGGATAAAATGATGTGTTTCTCCAGATATTTGCTTTCTGATTAGTTTGAAAATGCTAGTATTACTTATAGAATAATAAAACCTTCAAATTCACCTAGCTGTTCATGCTGATTCAGAGTTTTGGACTGAAAACAATTTCCATTAGAAAGTAACATTTTTTATTACCCTCAGAATGCTTTCAATTTTTCTCTGGACTTATTATCTGAATGTTTTTGGCAACTGAAATTGTCTTCTCTGTTGTTGGTTTAGAACAAATTGTGTTCTCCAATGTAAAAAAAATGATGCACTTTCAGAAACAGCAGAATATTTCAAAAATAAAGAACATTCAAAGCCACAAAACAAAAATCTCAGTTTAGAGTGTACGTGTGAGGGACGGAGGGAAGGAGGGAGGGAGAAAAGGGCAAACAGACAGACAGAGGCAATACATTGATGGGGTCAAGGGAACCTTGATATGGATAAATGTGCATAAACTTTTCTCATTGCGTTTAATAGTATCATTTGGTGATTGTTCCACATAATTCTGTGCATTCTGTGTTACCTCCTCAAATGAGGTTGTTGCCCACCAGCTGGGAATTACTAACTTCCAACCTAGTTTTAAATGCAGAACACAGCATGAGATTATTATAGGCTAACAGATCTTACTGAGGTTGTTATTTCCTGGTTGCTTACTGAAATTTATCTCCTTTCCTATGCTCATTTCATGACTCCCAGCCATATCCCCAGGCTCTCATAATTCCTCTCCTGCTTCCTATGCAGATAATTCAGATGTGGGATCTGCAGCAGACTCCTTATCTCTACAGAACAGAACAGAAAGAGCCTCTTGGTACCACCAGAAATTCAACAAGTAGTCATATCTGTTCCACCTACATCATCATTATAGTCTGGGTGGACTAGGACATCTCTGGCTACTGGTACTTATAACGGACTAGCTATCTACCTTTTTTTAAATTTCACCTTCCTCCAAGGAGCTCAAGGATACATACATAGATCTCCTCACAACATAGGTTAGGCTGAGAGAGAGTGTGTCTCCAAGGGAAATTTGGAGAGAATTCTTCCATAAGATACATATTTTGGTTGGCTGAATATGATCTTGATTGCCAGTAAAAGATTACCACAGAAACAACTATCAGGAGCAGCCACCAGGCCATACAGCGAACTTCATGGCTAACATGGGATTTGAAACCAGGATTCTATAGTTCTAAAATGGCACTTCAATCAAATTATGATTGTGTGATTTTGTACCACATAAAGATCACTCTGGTTTAGTCTTATTTCCCAAGTCACAAGTGCTGTTTTTGCATTTACAAGATCTTGAAGTGGAGTTTGTGAGTAATAACTACATCACTTTTTACCTGGTACCCACACTCAAAATTGATAATATGGATTAAGAAAGAGATTAGCCACTCTGAATTAACAGCTATGCTAAACACACTAATGGTCACTATCAGCCAAAATGGAGTACTCATTCACCTCAGATTTCTGGAATCTGAGAAAGCCAAACATGAGAATTAGGTGCCTGGATTACTGGAAACTGGAAATCATGGTTTGCCAAATTCTCTCAGCTGTCCTCTAGACAGACTATATCACTTAGCAAAAAATCAGAGCCACAAATGCAGAGTAATGAAGCCCTCACAGAATAATATCAGGAACAAAAGAGGACTATAATGCTGCAATTAAAACTTAGATATTTATTCTAAACTGTCAGTAATAGGACTGATGCTTACATTGGTACGGTAGTTTCAAGATCAAATTTAGCAAGAAAGCTCTTTGAGACATCAGAAAGCAAAAACCAGCTGTGATTCCTTTTAACCTCACAGTATCATGTTACAGCAGCTCTAAGGTGGTCACTCAGGAAACAGGAACTGAAACCCCCCACTAATATTCAGCAGTCTCACAGCTGACTCACTGAAAATATTCCTCTGGCACCTTCACACCCATCTTTTATGAAGAATCTTATTCACAGTGGCTACCTCATGATATGCAGATATCTATATAAATAAATAAATGTCATATATATAGGGTTGTCAGGTCTGGGTTGGGAAATTCCGGGAGATTTTGGTTGGCTGAACATGATCTTGATGACCACTAAAAGATTACCACAGAAACAACTACCAGGAACATCCATCAGGGCTGGCTGATAAACAAAGCAGCACAATTGGCTAGGAGTGTGCAGAAAAAAAATCAAATTCAGATCAAATGGATCAGAATTTTTTTCAGGAATCCTGGATACTTCTGATCCCCCATATCAGAAAATCCAGGATTTCTGAAAAAAAATTGGGTCCATTAGGCCTGAATCTGGATTTTCCCCCCAACACACCATGTCTTCCTCTCCTCCCTTACTCCAGTGGTGGGGATGGCTGCCTCAGAGTCCCACATGAAATGTGGAGGTCACGTCATTAAAGCACTGCACCCTCTGCAGCCTCCAAGTCCCATATGGAACACAGAAGCCATGAGGGCCGAGCTCTGAGCAGACCTGCAAGCCCAGCTTGGCTGGGCCAAGCCAGGCTCAAAGCTCTGTGCTAACTGGAGAGGGAATTCTGGTTGTTGGGTTTTTTAAAAATGGGAATGAGGATTAAGCAACCCAAATACTGCCCAAAATATTCAGCATGATTCAGGATCCACTTTTCAGCTCCCTTCAACATTGACACCTTTTGTCCAGTGAAAAAAACCTAAAATACCAATAAGGTATTTGGGGGGGGGGGGGCGTTGGTTCTGCATACATACACCTTCCCTGGCTTCTTGGTCATCCTACCTGTTCCTTGGAGTCCCACTGGCTAGCCTTGCTGCCTTCCTCCTCCTGTAACTGCAGAGAATGTTGGCCTATTTTAGAAGCACCACCTCATCCCTATCAACAGGATCCAAGTGGCAATGGCAAAAGTGGAAAGAATTTCAAGGGAGGCTTCAAAGGAACTCCTTCAGGAGCCTATCCTGGACCCAAATGGAGACTCCAAGGACAAGAGTAGGTGTTTGCACTTGCACATTTATGCTGCCTTGCATCTCACTGGGGCTGTATGGAACACTTGGGATTGCCAAATGACTGAATGGACAAATGACCCCATGTCACTAATCAAACAATGCCAGTAACACATCAATACATGAGAAGGAATCATAAACATGGACATAGAATTTTGCCCTCAGCACATGAAGGCTTCTGTCCATCTACTCATACACCCACCTCACAATACCTAGTTTTATAGCACCGTTCATTCCTTCAATCGTCTTTTCCACACAGCAGAAATAAATGTCCTGCAGATGTTTTTTAAAAATCCATTTTGGCTTTTTGTGTTTGCTCTGCGTGGACAAAAAAAACATTGCCAGCCAAAACCTTTCTTTTGTCTCATCTGCCGCCTGACGGAGCTCTTGTCAGTTTCATAGTTGTGCCTATGCTTTCTCCCACTTGTGATTCCCTGTCCAGCCTGCCACTTGCTGAAGGTTTGCGACGGAGGTTTCCTCTGCTTGCATATCATACATGCACAATTTCACTGTTAAAAGTATATGAATAAAGTTTGTTTTGCCAGGTGATCCTGCATGTTGTTTTTCTTTTTTTGTTTCGAGGGAGAGGCCTGCGAAGCTACGACGACTCAAATATGTGCATATTTCAGATACCTGTGTTTTTTCATCATAGCTTCACAGACATTTCCCTCAAAACAACTACAAAAGGAAAAACAACACCTGCATCGGATTGCCAGGCAAAACAAACTTTATTCAGGTACTTTTTACAGTGACATTGCACGTGGATGATCTGCAAGCAGAGGAAACCTCTGTTGCAAACTTTCAGCAAATGTCACAGACAGGAGGCTCCTGAAGAGGGCAGAAAGTGGCAGACACAGCTGCAGCAAAAATGAAAGTAACAGCTGGGAGGCAGGAGAAATAAAGCATCTCCTGCCTGATTTTGTTCACACAGGTAAGCAGGAGATGTCTTCAATCCATCTTCAGGGGGGAAAAAAAGATTGGTAGTTTAGCAATTTTTGAAAAAAGCTGGGTTGAGAGAAATAAAACGCCCCGAAGACGTTTTGGAAGAGAGAGCTGTGTGAAATTCTTCCCCTGGACACTTTTTAAAATGTCCTCAAGACATTATATTTCTGCTATGCGGAAAAGACCAACATGTTCAAAGCAGTGTACATGGTTCTCCCTTCCAGCCCTATGGAATTAGATGAGATTAGAGAGGGAAAGGTTCACAAACTCAGCTTCATAGCTAACAAGGGATTTGAATCTAAGTTTTCCAGTCCTAGTCTGACACTGCAAGCACTATGCTTCCAAATGTTTCAATTTCATACATTTCATACAGTTCATCCATTTTTTTTCCTTAGAAGATTTGGGAATCACTTGGTTAAACATAGGGTTGCCAGCCTCCAGGTAGTGGCTGGAGATCTCCTTCTATTACAACTGATCTCCAGTTGACAAAAATCAGTTCCCCAGGAAGAAATGACTGCTTTGGAAGGTGGACTCTATGGTATTGTACCCCATAAATCCCTCCCCTCCCCTCCCCTCCCCTAACCCAACCCTCCTCAGGCTCCGCCCCCAAGTATTTCCCGATGTGGAGCTGGAAACCCTAGTTCCACGGAAGAAAGGTTTGAAAGAACAAAAGCATTTGGACTCTATTACTTGAGGTTTCCAGACTGACTTCTGGAATTTGTTGTTTTCTGGAACAGCTACTGAGATTTTATACTGCAAGCATGAGGGCCTTAGGACTGTGCAACTGAACTTGAAAGTACGTGTGGTGAGTCATGCCACAGGCTGTGTTTGAGAGCCCCAGCTGGTGACATGATGTCATCAAACAGTGACACCTCTGATCTGTGATGCAATGAGATGTCTGGGCATGTGTAGATGTAGTAAATGATAAAAAGAAACATGGGACCCCTGTCCATAAATTCTGACAAGTCCTGGTTCTGGAGCCATTGCCAGACCTTGATTCCTCTTCACAAATTACTCCCAATGGGGCACAATTTTACTTTTCTGTTTCCAGTTGACCTCTAAGTTCAAGCATCAGTTGCCAAAGCGAAGAATCTGTATTTATGTTGCTTCAAAACACACCAGCAGTGCTTATAAGTCAACAAAGAGCTATGCATTGTGGCTATGAGAATTAATTGGTAGTAATAAGCAAACACTCTTAAATTTGATTCATGCTAGACATATCTTAAACTAATAAATCTGAGCTTGAATTGACTCAGCCCAACGTAAATTATTATATACTGGACCTAATAAGATAAGGTCCCTTGACTCCCGTGGCAACATTATTGGGTGTGACAAGAGGAGGCATCTCCCCTCTGCTTCCTTCTCACTACATCTTATCTGGTGCTAGCACTGGTGACAGTGAGGCCTTCTGTTGTAGAGCCCCCATGACAATTCCAGCGATTTAGCCAACATTCATGGGAGATATATCCCCCAGAGATCCATATGTGAGAACTTCATCTCCAATAGATCATGGAGTCTAGGACTTCACTGTGGTTCCCCTAAAAGCCAACTAAGGAGCCTGCATATGCACAGTGAGGCCTTCCTGTTGCAGCCCTCTCTATTCTTAGATGGAAAAGGGGCAGCTGCAGTATCTGGCACTGTGCTGAAATCATCCCAAGCTCTTTCAGCCATCAAAAGGGAGTGAACTTTTTTCTGACCCAGTGCTTCCAAAGTATGGAAGTTCTTTTCCAATTCATTTCCTCCAATTCTGAACGATCACTGGTCAATGGTCTTGGTAATTAGTTAACCAATATTCCTCAGGCTTAGGCTCCCAACTGCACTATGGGAATATTTTAGAGTTCAGCTCAGAAGCACCTTAGAGACGAAAAGGGTATCAGGATATAAGCTTTCAAGAGTAAAAATTCCCTTCATCAGACTGACAAAGAGAGCTTTGGCTCTCAAAAGCTTATACCCTGACACTCTTCTTAGTCTCTAAGGTGCTAGTGAACTCAGATCTAGTTGTTTTACTGCAAACCAACATGACAACCCTCTGGAACTATGAAGACGATGTTATTCTACCTTGCACAATTGTTGTAAGAAATACCAAAAGAATGGTCTGGTTCCAACATTTGTACTAATGGAGAGAAGACAATTTTTGCTAATACCCTTCTCTCACTGCAGATCCCTGTTTCATCCCTGAAGCTGACCATGAGAGTCTGCTGTCCCCCCCAGCAGCAGCATTTGGAGAGCAGGGGCAGAAGGAGGGAATTTCTGTGCTGATGACGGCAGTGCTTTTCATCAGTGGAAAATTAAGTCACACTTCAATCCATCAAAAGAAGGGTGCTTTCAGCACTCAAAAAGATCTATAAATGCTCTAAATATTTTTAATTAAGGGTGATGGAACAATTTTACTCAACCATATTTCTAGCCTGTAATGTCTATTAGTCGCAGCAAATACAGCAATCCTCAGACATACTCATAGGACAGCAGTCAAGTTTAATAAAGAGAGAAGCCTGGAGACACAAAGCCTCTGAGCATAGACAGAGAACAAGAACTACAAGAGAGCAACAACAATTAGCTCACCATAAAAAAATCAGGCTTAATAAACATCAGGTGTGCTGAGGGAACGGTCATACTTAAAGAAACATGCATCACATCCCCCTTTTTACACACAGAAATAAAACATTGAAAAGTAAAACATATACAAAAGATACTTAAAAGGACACATCTTATACAAATACTACAATTGTCAAGGTCTATATCTTTCTAGTGAAAATACGTGTCTGCCATAGGATGTTACATATCTGGGGAACTTTTGTTCAGTTTGCAGAACACGTGTTTCACCATCTCTACATCATTCACCTGTCTATTGTCCTCTGTATTCCCACTGGACATATTAGGGAACTGACCATATTGAGTGCGTGCAGGCCCATGTTGCCTTTCACCTCTATCATCATCTCCTGATAACCTTCTTTTACATCTCAATTTACACCTTTTATGTCAATAACTACGTCCATCAGGAGTCATCACCTGATATGTGTGAGGTTGATCACACTTTTCTGTTACAACCATCCCTCATTAGCTTCTACCCATACAGAGTCTCCTTCTTGTAAGGGCTTAAGGAGTTTTGCTGTTCAATCATAAAAATATTTCTGCCTTTTTTGAATTCTTTGAAGATCTTCTGTCACTCCTGCAGGTATTTTAGGGTGCAGCAACTCAGTTGTTATTGGCAATTTGCTTCTCGTTAGTCTGCCCATTAACATCTAAGCTGGTGAGTATACTGTTCCTGTAATGAGTATATTATAATATTCCAACAATGCCAAATATGGATCACTCTGCTTTTTTAAGAAGTTGTTTTATAGAACAATTGGCTCTCTCAATCATGCCATTTGACTGAGGGTACCCTGGGCTACTAAACCACCATTCAAACCCCCCATTCCTGAGCGAATTGCCAAAACTCTTTACTTGCAAAAGGCATATTGTCACTCACAGCCATCTTAGGAATGCCATGTTGAGCAAATATTGCTTTAAGCCTGGCTACTACAGTTCAGTCACAAACTGTCCAATGGTATCACCATATCTCCAAGAGTGAATCCCAAAAGAACAGTGTTCAAATATCACATTCTTTCAAGGAGTGCAGTACTTTTTAAACTGCTCAAGAACTCCCCATACATCCTTTGGCTGGCCATCAGAAAAAAACAAATGTATTGTAGACCAACATTGCTTCCTCTCCCACACAGTCCAACAAAACAGCCACTTTCCGTTTGTATAGAACATTATCAATACCAGCTGCTGTCAGATATAGTTGAAATACTTGCTCCCAACGCTTCCAATTTTCAGCCAAGTTGCCTTGCAATACAAGAGGATGCGGGGGTTGAAAACAGTCCATATTCTGTCACCAAGTAATGTCTCTTAGTTGCAGCAAACACAGCAGTCCTCAGACATGCTCATAGAACAGCAGTCAAGTTTAATAGAGAGAAGCCTGGAGACACAAAGCCTCTGAACATAGACAGAGAACAAGAACTACAACAATTGGCTCACGATAAAAAACCAGGCTTAATAATCATCAGGTGTGATAGGGGAACAATCCTACTTAAAGGAACATACATCCCATAACCTGTTCAGTCTGACAAAATTACAAAATTGGTATAATGAAAGATGTCAATATTTAGACTTCTCAGTCATTGGGGCCAACAATGCAATAATCTATTTCACTCCCTGAAGCTGAATTCTGTGAATCTCAATAGTTTGCACCATGGAAACAACCCAAGATGGTGCAATCAATACCTCCTGCTCACACTGTCTGTAATCTTCTCTTAGACCAATACTCTGCTACAAATAAAATGAAGTCTTCATTTTAGTGGCCAGATTTTTTCAAATATTCGAACCAAAGAATGTCCTTACAATGGATATCCAAAATTGGATGAATGTCAACAAACATACTGGCCAAATGTATAGACATATATGTATTTGTTTTGTGCAGCCAAGTCACAGCTGACTTATGGTGACCCTGCAGAGTTTTCAAGGCAAGAGATGTTCAGAGGCGCTTTGCCATTGCCTGCCTTCACAACACGGCCCAGGTATTCCTTGGAGGTTGCCCATCCAGGCCCTGGTTAGTGTCTGAGATGTGATGAGATCAGGCTAGCAGGATTGACATATGTGTGTAAGCACAGATTTTTCTTCATGTTTAAAATACCAGATTCTGATAAGTATGCTTAGATGACTGTCTCATTCACCAAATTGTGGACCTCCACTGTACTATATACAGGTCAATGTACCCAAGAAGAGGAGATCTGATGGTACACAGTACAGAACTTAGTGGCAGACTTCAGTTTTCCAGTCCTGGATGTTGCTGTCTGACTCTTTTTATCTGAGAAGTAATTGCCAGCATCTTTTCCCACCAGCGTGTTAGCTTCATGTGCAGTCATTTTGTATCAACCCAAAGTGACAACTGTTTTGACCGGCTTTTAACACTGATGCTGTACTAGTATGAGTGCGACAGTGTAAGATGCAAGAACAGGGAGCAGCACAGAAGTAGGTCAACTGAGAGGGGGAGGTTTCCCCAAGGTGAATAGTGACATCAGGTCATGGAAGAACACTGCAGTAGCTTATCATAAAGATGCTGAAGGGAGCAAAAGGGTATGTTTGCCAACCAGAAGATCTTTTAACCAACACGCAGAAAAGCCTTGCACAGAGGAGAAACCCTGGTAGAGGTGTAAAGTTGTGGGTTCAATTTTTGGACCATTTTGCTAGTGAAACTCCTGGTGGCATATCAGCGAGAGTCCCTTTCATGGCAGCGGGGGGCGGGGGGGAGCTCCAGTTTTCATATTCAAAAAATCCCTTCCTACATGTAACAGTCTGAATGGAATTCACTTCACTTCGTGAAGGGACAAGAGCCTGCAAAAGGCAGCATTAGTACCACTTGCTTAGCACAGGGCTACGTGCCTGCTTGCCTTCTGATGCTCTATTTGCCACAGAAGTCCCTATCCATTCGAATGAACATGGGACCCATGGCAGGTGAAAATGAAGAACATTTGAGAATCTCCCCTTTTGCCTGTGTTTCTCTGCTATCTTTCAAAAGCACCAGCCCTGTATTTAGTGCCAGTGAACTGATTTCTCTTTGCTCAAAGATTGAGGCTAACCTAGCCCTCCCTTTTTCAAGGTATTACATTATTTTGACAGTGAGCCATAGATATCTTCTAGAGCTGATATGCTAGAACAAGAGTGGGAGGCATAATGTGGGAGGACCAAAGTTTTCAGTGAAGTTCTGAACAGCATTTTCTTTAAAGAACTGGCTACTGGATGCTAAAAGTCCAGTGCGGATGGGGGTTGAGCACCTGTAATAAACAAGAGCCTGTAAATGTTGTGTTTCCAAAGGCAGCTTTGGACATTTCATGGAAACAAGATGAGGAGAAGCATGAGTGACTTTTCATGCACTTATCTCCACAAGCGTGATGAGCAAGTTCCAGATGTGGCCCATGCATTTTATCTTCAGTGGGGAGATGCATGAGTTCCAGTTATGGACACTGCACTGGAAGCATAGAAGAGTCCTCCTACACCTCTGTGTAATATTCAAAGCCACCTGGACACTCCACTTGGAGACGCCAATAAGACAACTACAGGGCTTCATCAAATTCCTGGGCATCCATGCTAGAAAGGACCTGCTGTTCCTGGTGGGAGACTGTGCTCCCTTGAGACAGAAGCGATCATCAAAGCAGAAGCCTTGTAATGGGGGGGGGGGGGGGGGGGAAGAGATTTTCTATATTCATATCATGCAAGCCTTTTTCACTGGGGATTTTTTTCCTCCGAGAGTTTGACATGTGAAGAAGTCTGTTTTCTCAGCTGGGTCCAAAAGGAGGGAGGGGTGCCACTGGCCTATGGGGTGTGTGACAGGACTTGGGGCTGTGACCATGCCCTTGCCCACTCTGTCACACATCTCATAGCTGCTTTTAAAGGGGAGATCAGATCATTGACCCCCCCAATATAGCAGGCATTCTTGCCCTTTGATAAAAGATTATGGAACGACAGGCACATCTTTATGCGGGGGAAAATAAGGTAACTGACGTGGCCCTTGTATAGTCAGGAAAACTGAGGCCCCTCTGTCTTCTTGATGTGGAGGGCACATGCTCATTTGCTGGTGACCCACACCTTCCCTTCAGCGGGCGCTCCTGCTCAGTTACTAGGGAGGATTGGTTTCACAGCCATTGGGAGAAGGCTGCATGATCGTGCGTAAAAGTGAAAGAAATACAAATTCTAAATTGATCTGTGAGCTGTGAAACCTCATGTGGCGAAACTCTGTCTTACCAGGTACATAGGCTGTGCTGCTTTAGCAAGGTAGGCTGCAGATAGGAAGCATGATTGATAAAAAAAAAAAAAGGAAATGAGGAAGAGTGGAAAGACGGGGAAAGGGGGAGCATACAGCCCTTGCGCTCTTTTGAAGGTGGGTCCTATTATGTGGTATAAACGGTGAGGCTATTCTGACAGCATGAAGTACCTCTGTATTTTTCCGAGCTACCAAAAAGAAAGGAGGAGAGGGCACCCTCCCCCTCCAATCCCCCCGCTTGTTTTACCAACTCTTCGGCAGAACTGACCCATCATCTTTCTTGCTTACAGCCGGGTTCCCTTGGATCAGTCCTTATTCGCATGCTAGCCTGGCTCTTTCTGGGCTGGGGTTGACAGCCAGCCATCGCCCTGGGTTGTAGGCTTGGTAGGGCTGCTGGCAGAAGCAGGTGAAAGGCTTGTCTGCTTGAGCGACTGAGCCCTGCAGGGCACAGACCCCTTGCCTAATGCAGCGTCCATTTCCAGCACTTGGCCTCCCCAGTCCCCTAACTGTCCTTGGTGGGTTGAGTTTGTTTAACCTCTCAGTCCCTTGAGCCTCTAGTCCAAGCTTTTCTCCCAAGAGCCAGACTACGTGGGTCAATATTCAGCCTCTTGTACAGTTTCTTGGGGGTGGAAGTCCAGGCTGGCTTGTGACTGCCAGCACGACCCGCAAAACCCGGGGGGAGAGGCCGAGGGGGACCTACCCTTTCCAGAAGAGGCACCCCGAAAGAGCGCCCAGGCACCCCGAAAGAGCGCCCAAGCACACCCCAGGGCGATCGGACTCGGAGGGTCTGCCCCGGTCGCTTTGGCAGCAGGCATTACCCAGATCAGAGTTTAGCCCTTTTCGCTGAGGTTCCCCCCGGCACACCTGGCGCGAGTGCAGGCAACGGGGCATCGGTCCCAGGGCAGGGGCTGCCTTCAGCATTACCTGCCAGTCTCGAGATCAGCACCCGAACTTTGCTACTGGTCGCCCGCAATCGCTCCTGTCTCACACGGCACGGCACGGCACGGCACGCCCCCCCCCCCATTCACTTTCTCGCACGGAGACGACAGCTTCTGCCCCACGCAGCCCTTCCTTTCCCCAGCCTTCAGCCCGACCAAAGGAACCCGAAAGCAGAACGTCAAGAAAGAGGGTCCGGTGAAGCCCCTGCACCCCTCGCCCCAGCCGCCGCCGTCGCCGCTGCCCAATACACGGAGCTGGGACTTACCCTTGGACTCTCCTCTCCTCTCCGCTGCCGGCGATGCTGGGGTTTTCCTAGCTGCTCCCTGCCATCGAGGCGCGCATCTCCGTCTCAGACGGTCCCTGGAGTTGGCAGACAGACCAGGCGGAGGGGAGACACTTCTGTAGCCCAGACGAAGCCCGGGGATTTCAGACTCCCCCACCACGGGCGAGACGACAGCAGCACCGTCTGCCTTGATCCTCTGCTCTCTCCTTCTCAGCTACTTGTTTGCAGGCTGGAGAGACAGAGAGACAGAGAGAGGGAGGCTGTCATTCCTTCCCCTCTCCCATCTCATTTGTGATCACACACACTCACACAAGCGCACAAACACTTGCCTCTCCTCCCCTTCCAGAGGCTCTCCCCCCTCCTCGCCTCCTCCCTGCTAGATTCACTCACTCCTCCCTCTCGCTGGAGTCTTGTCACTGCAATGTGCCACCCACCTGAATCTGCTTCTGCCTGCTTTGCCACTTAACTCCTGAGGCACCAGCAAGCTCTGCACCGTAAACAACGGGGTGTGCACCGGGGTGGGGAGCCACTTGGCAAGAGCAGGCGGCAGAGGCAAACGGTGTTTGTGTGGGGAGGAGAGGGGGGGACCCTGGCAGAGCTAACGGGCAGTGCGCCAGGATTCAGAAGAGCAGCTGTCTCCATGCAGAAGCTGCCACCTCTGGGCAGAGGAGGCAGAATCCGTCAAACTTGACAGGCCAGTAGCCAGATTTGTGTGTGTGTGTGTGGGGGGGAAGTAGGGAAAATCAATGCAGAACAGCCAAAACATCAATACAGATAGATGCATAATAGATTTGAATGTAATCGTGGTATAATGGTTAAAGTGTTGGACCAGATGCTGGAGACCTCCGTTCAAATTCCTACTCGGCCACTGAAGCTCACTGGGTAACTTTGGGCCAGTCATTCTCAACTCAAGCTATTCCACAAGGTTGTTGTTATGAAGACAAAATGGAAGATGGGAGAATGATATACACTGCTTTGGGTCCCCATTGGTGAGAAAAATAGGGGTAACAACAACATGGTGACAGAGTTGTATGAAATATTAATAAAATATATTTTAAATTTTATAAAGTTTGAACATGTCCTAGTCCTTGTGAAAATCTAAGGAGAAGCTTATTGGATCAGAGCAGTGCTTCCATCTGGTCTAACGTCCTTCTCCAAGAATCACCAATCAGATGTCAAAGGAAAAGCACACATGCAAAGTCCACAGACAACAAGGTCCTGCTGCCTCCTCTCCAGCCTCCAGCAATCAGAGGCATTGTGCCTCTGAACCTGCAGGCCCCAATTAACTATCATGGCCAATAGACAATAGCCCTATCCTTTATGCTGTGGTCCTCAACCTCCCTGAGACTGTAGGCACCTTTGAATTCTGAAACATAAAATGGCTGCCCCAAGAGATACACACACACACACACACACACACACACACACACACACACACACACACACACAAGCTGAAGTGCAGGGGAGAACAGTGGTAATTAAAAAACACATTGAGAAAGAAGAGTGATCAGGAGAACAAGACCAACACAGTGGCGGTACCTCTCAACATTGTTTAAATTGGCACAACCAATCAGAAACCCTGCCGAAAAAACCCTTACCTGGCCTCATCCACTTTCTAAAAAATCAGGAATGTTGTTGATGGGTTCCATGATGCCCCCAGGTACCTCGTTGGGAACCCCTGCTCTATACATTTGTCTAACCCACTTTTAACCTTGTGGCAGTGAGTTCCACAAGTTAACTGCGTGTTGTATGAAGGAATACTTCCTTTTTTGGCTTGAATTTATCTTAGCCTTGAATCTACTACCAAACAGTATCATAGGGTGATCATGCTTTCTAGTGTTACAAGTGAGGGAGAAAAGTTTCTCTCTGTCCACTGCCTTGGCACCATAGTGCTGCCATGGATTTTGAGTACAAAATTTAGATGGAAATGGAATTAAAGGGTCCTTATAGGACACCAAAAGTTGAAAGATCCTCTGTTTTAAAATGCCAGAAATGTAGAAGGTAAAGTTTACCCAGTGGGATATCAATTAGGAATCAAATTTAAAGGTATACCAGGAAGCAATTTGAGCCAAGCAGTAAACATTTATTTACAATATTTATAGCCCACCACCTTCCCCTCTGAGACTCAAAGCAGATTACACAGGCCTTTTGTACACATGTGGTCTGCCTCACATGAAGTAGACATTTCCATGGGGTTGGATTATGCACTCATTTTGCTCTCTTTAGAAGCCACCACACTCTCAGATCAGAGAAGATCTGTGGCTTCCAAAACCAGACAAAGGGCGACTTTTCCTTGCCTTCGCAGAGAAGGTGAAGTAAATCAGGAAGTGTTACTCTTGATTTAGGCTTTCCAGCTCCTCCCCACCTTTCCCAGCCCACACAACAGCTCTTCCAGGGAGAATCTGCTGGGCGTTTTTTTAAAAAAGAAAATTCCTGCTGTGGGTCCATTTCTGTAGCAATAGACTCATGAAATTGACATGATATATTAATCCAGTGATAAACTTCAGACAGCAGCACAACAAAGAAAAGAAAAAGGTGACAGACAACCACTACAGAGCAAAATGGCAGATTGGATTGGTGCAGCTGGGCACATCTCATAGTAGGGGACATCCCTTTCAAATGGAAAACTACAGTAAAACCTTACTGTGAAGCAAACAGCTACCGAAAGCAGTGACTGCATAACAGCCCACAGTGTAATTTGATGCAGTCAATAGTATCAGACATCTAATAAGCAATGTAATAGGACTAGGATTACAGAAATCTGAAATAAAGCATAGAGTATTAGATACAATGTGTTAAACCAGGCAGAAAATGGCAGTACATAAGTAGATGACAATGCTGTGAGATCAGCAAAACACCTACTACACACAATGGTATAGTCCACAATCCTGTTCCTTTGTAAAAAATCTGTTTTATGTAGTTTATAGAAAGTTTAGGAGCCAATGTTTAGGAGCCAATGGTGCAGTGAGGAATTTGAGTCAGATAGCTTTCCAATTCAAGTCCTGGAATGCCCAGCACAGAATATAAAATTGCATTCCTGTGGGAATCCAGTGATCACAGATGAGGGAAGGGCCAATTACTTTCTCTATAGCTAAACTTTCCTTGAAAACTGTGCCACAGCTGTCGTACAACATAGACCCCCAAATGCTACCCTTTGGTCCACTATTCACAGTAGAGAGTGATTTGATTCATAGTAGCAACTTTGCAAATTGTGGATTACAAACTGAGGATGGAGGAAGCAACTCCCAGCAGAGAAATGCTGGGCTGTCATCTATATCTCAGAGCCAGCTTCAAATAATACCACAAAGGCTGATGTGATTTTGACAGAATCAACTTGGATTCTGTCTTTTGCTGCTCGTCTAAGCCTTCTCTCCGGCAAGCTTTATAAAGTCATACATTGGGGTTTGGATGAAATGATTAGGAAATTTCACCTTCTAGTAGTGCAATATGCATAACACAGTGACTCAAAGCGAAGTTTTCAAGCAGCTTATCTCCTTCCTCAACCTCAGAAGTCCAGCATTATAGCACAACTGCTCTGACAAGGTTCACAGTTAAGTGAACCAGAAACTACTCATCCCTCTGAAGATGAATGGTAAAACCAGGGCGGGGGGTACTGAGTTCTCTATTTCTCTGCTCTGAGAAAGCTGAGAGTGAAGGCAAATTGTGCCATGAAGTGAGCGTAAAGTTTCAATGTCCCTACCTCAATTTCACTCACATTCCATGGCTAGTATAAACTTCAGGGGACTGTGGCTATCACCACCCTTTGTAATTAATTGGGATTGGATACAGAGGGGTTTTTTTCTATCCAATTCTAATTCTCTCTTCCCCCATATTATTTTGGCATCAAAGTGTCCAGAGCCCTTAAAAGCTTACAGCATCCTGGTCTGGTGGTCATGGTGTGGCATAAGGATTAGGAGGTGTACTCCTCTTAGGTGTGGATCTCCCCAACTATAATGACCCATTCTAGATTACTACCAGTTGTTCGGGACTCAAGCAGAGCAGTTTTTCTCTGTTGCTGTTTTTCTATTTTTCCCTTTAACTAATGCTCAACTGCTTTCAATGCTCCGGGTCTCCTAGGGAGGCCCGAGCATGTTTAATATTCATAAAGTTACCAAGTAATATTTCCTACACATTTTGCATTGCTTTCCCAAGCCTTTTAATTTGTCCCATTTATGAGCCCATCTCTGTAATTAGAGCACAGGATGGGATGGGATCACCAATGTGGCACTCTGACTCTTGGTCGGTGGCAGGAGCTGGAGGCCTTTTGCAGAATTCAAAACCAAATTCAAGTTTGGAATAACTGTAAAGTTGAGCTCTGCTCGGGGGTCAAGTCCCGTCCTCCTTAGCTGACTGAAATGGCTTTCAGAAGCTGAGTGACTGGGGGAAAGGGAGGCCTGGCCACAGCCCCTCTTTCTACAGCCTGATTGGCTGATGACATGAATCTTGTGAATTCTGTGGGTCCCAAAAGTAAGAGTAGGCACACATTTTGCTTGGCATTTTTCTCGTCATACATCAGGTTGCAGATAGCAACTTGGCTTCCTTCTTGACAAGATTCCTGGGGCACTGGACAAGGGAGGAGGAAGAGGGAACAGGCTCACATGTCGGAGAGCGAGGGGAGTGGATGCAGTGACCTGATTTTGTTGGCAACGCTGCAGCAGCACATTGTTCCTGCCTGATGAGGTCCACATGTTCGCAGTTTAAATGGTTGATGCTGCTGCCCTTGAGCGAGAGATATGAACCAGAATTTTAAATCCTTTGGTAATGAAATGGAAATCTTATTAAGAAACCCATCCATTTCAAGCCTGTCCTGGAAAGGCACACAAATGGCTTCTGGGGGTAACCCTCTGGCCCTAGCAAAAGCAGTGGTTTGTTCTCACATTCTCAAGAGACTTCAAGTGACCTCTGATTATTATTCTGCACTCTGGATTTCTTGGCTTTTCGAGAGGCAGAAAGAACACTCTCATCATAATGCCTTCTAATGAGCAAACTTGATGGCTGAGTATCTTTCAATAGGGGAGTGAGTTGAAATGAGCTACGGACGAGGTGGGGACTTCTGCACATTGTCAGAGAATCCCAGATGTGCAAATAAATAATACTTTGCTTTAAAAAAAAACCCTACTGTAACAGCCTTAATGATGACTAAAGGGGCTCTTTGCTTCCGGGAAGCACAGAATATGTCAGGTGAGTGTCAGTCGTAAGGCATTTGGACAGACTAGATCTAGAAACACTGACTACTTTGAAAATTTATTGAAAAAAAACTAGATTGGAAGATTAACTGAAACTGAATTCTTACACTTTAGGGCTAGAAGAGCATCTTCCTTTTTACTCATCCCTGAACTTCAGCTGTTGGCATTACCAGGCATTTAACTACCTGAGCTCAACAGCAGGTATGACAAAGCTACTCATCCAGAAGGCTTCATGTGGATGAGTGGGGAATCAAACCCAACATTAGAGTCAGCTGCCGTGAAGCATTATACCACTTCTACACAGTCTTGTTGAGCCTATTCATTTATAAGGTTACAGTTGATAATTTAGGAGGGTAGAGAGCAGTTAGTGGCCAAGTCTGAATCCTTGAGGGGAATACTGGTCTTCCCTCTACCTCAGGATTCTTACAGTGTTAATGTGATCTCCTCTGAGTAATATAACCTTTCACTAGTATTCCCTCAAAATTAAGGCTTTGAGACAGCTACAGTCTCCTTCCCCAAGCTAGCCCACTTGATCACAAAAGGCAGGTGCTGAGTCTTCCAAAGTCTCCTGAGACAAGTTCTCTCCCAACTACCACTTGTCAAGTTGCCAGCTCTGGGTTGGGAAATACCTGGATGTTTTGGGGTGAAGTTTGGGGAAGGCAGGGTTCAGCAGTAGGGTGCAATGTCATGGAGTCTACCCTCCAAAGCAGCCATTTTCTCCAGGGCAATGGATCTCTGCAGTCTGGACATCAACTGCAATACTGGGAGATCCCCAAGCTCCACATGAAGGTTATTAACCTATTGACTATGGAGACACAATCCCTATAACCACACACTCACTAGTTTAGCCTGCATATACACAGGCAAACTCTATTATTATTGTTTCATTTAATTTATATCCCACCAATTGCCAACCAGGGTCAGGTTCAGGATGTTTGTCAGGATCTTTCCACTCTCTCTCTTTCTGAAGGTTCAGATTCTAATTCTTCCTGAGCTGACAGCATAACAGTTTTTTCTCTTTTGCTTCCCCCTCAAATCTGGCTTCTCCAGGCCTCTCATGGATCCTGATTGGCTCTGGTTACAGGACTAAAGAGAATTGAGTTTTTTTTCCAAAATAGGGGCAGTGCCTTTGCATATTACAATGCCCCAGCTGGTATTTCCTATTTGGAAAGTTCCTCACCTTAGGCAAGAGGAGAGCACTGCATGGCCAAGACAAGGGTTTCCACCTTCAGCCTAGGCAACAATATTCCTTGTTGAACATTCCACAAACAGCTGTAACTGTCTTGTATGTGCTAGATTCAAGCTGCTTGGATTTTCATGAGTGCAAGAATCAAACATTATTTATCAAGGGACATGGGGGCTGTCAGGGCAGAGGGACTCCGCTGCTATGGAATTACTACATTTGAGTCTCTTTCAGAACGGAGAAACCCAGCAATAGCACTGCTGGTGGTCTATCAGGTCTTCACTAACATAATGAATCCTGGGGTCTCAGGCTTAGTACCACTGTGCACTAGTAATAGCATAATCCTTCTGTTCATTTCCTCATTAGAACATTTTTACAGGTGGTGGCCCCATAGGGGAGGCAGGTTAAAAGTGGAAGAGAAGACAAAGAGAGAATTCCTCCCCACCCCCTCCTGCAGCCCTGCCTTGCCTGTGACTTTACTGGTTGCCAATTATCATGGATTCCCATTTGTCTGTCTACTTGTATGAGAACTAGATGAACTGGCAAATAGGGTAGATGGAGACTAAAATGACTTTTTAACTTACCCATGGAACAATCTGGATGAATTAAGAACCCTGAAGAAGCTGTTAATATAACTCAGCTTTGCATGTTGGTTGTTAAAAAATCCCAGACTTCTACCACTACAAGTGGATTGGTCTTAATGGGCTGAATCTTTGAGTTCTGATGGGAAACAGACCTCAGCAGAATCTGTACTTGAAAATAACTAATACTTTGTAACTAACAATGATTCAGGAAAAGCTTGCACAATTTTGCATGGTGATGTCAACACACTGAGTTTTCCCAGCAAATTATTTTAGTCCACTGAATCAATCTTATGAATGCTCCAGCCTACATTCAAATTGCATCACTCAATATTCCAATACAAGCCAGTGTTCAATGATTTTTCAGGACACATTAAATCATTGTTTTGGACATGCCACACACAATCCCAGTTCAACAGTAAGAAACCACTGGAAAAAAATCAACATACCTTCATTGTGTATATGATGGTTATGAAAAATAACATTTAAATCCATGGAAATTCAGTTGCCTGATGCATCTGGGATAAGTCAGCTGGAACTTTACGACCTTGTGCTCAGTTCTGCAGCCTTTGTCATGGTTATGCAATAATGTTGTGCTCGATGTCATACTACATCATGGAGGCATTTAAAAATGTGCGAGCATTTAATCATTTCACCAAAGTCTAGTGAATTTGGGAGTACACGTTCAAGATTTTAAACAGGTCTTGGCATGAAAAGTTGGTCATGCGATTTGACAGAAGCTTGTTTGGAACATAAGAATAAATGTTGCAAGAATGAAGATATTGCAAGAATTCAGAATGCTTGTTGCCATGGTGCTAAAAAACATTAGAGCACTTTTTGGATGGACATTTAGCAAAATTCACTAAAGGATTCTGAATGTTGTCATGTCTGCTGTGGAATTTTACAATTCTTTCTACTTTAACAAAACTGACAAATTTTGATTCCAATTCTGCTTTTAGGGCATTTGTAGTGCAATTCTAAGCAGAGAACTCCCTTTTAAGCCCATTAACTTCAGCGGACTTAGAAGGGCATAACTCTGTTTAGGGATGCCCTGTCAAGTCAGTAACCCAACAGAAACAGCCTTTGCTTCCTACCTTTAAGTCCCAGTTGGGCAAATTTTCTCCTTGCAAGTTGCAAAACTGATTCTCTAGTATGGCTGTGGCATTTCATTGACCCTTTCTGGCTGTTTATGCCCTGGCTGTGATTTTCTCTGATGGGCTTTGACAGCTTTGACCTCCTTTCAGCAGTAAGTTCAAATGTGGCTTTTGCAACTCATCACAGTGGTACCCTCAAAAACACTTCAAGTCATACTTGTAGGCTGTTGCACAGCAAACAGAGGCATGTATTGCTGGTTATGACACTGAGCAGAAAACATTGATGATGGGGTTTTAATTAGGGCACAGCTGAATGTTTGTAGGAGTTGTTTTTCACACCCAAAGGTGACAATTTGGGAGTGTGAAGTTTTCTCCAAAAGAGCAGTGCTCCCTTGGGGGGGAGGGGAATCACTTTTTGCTGAAAAATTGCAGGTCCCCCTCCTCTCATTTGCCAAGAGAAGTGGATAGATCATGATGAGCAGCACACTGCAGATTACCTCCTTTAAAGTGGCTGCAAAAGTCACTTTAAAAGAAGCAGCTCACAGCATGACATACAGTACAGTCCACTGCCTCTCTTAGCAAAGCTGCTTTGAGAGTCATTCTGACTGAGATTGTGGCATATATATGTGTCTTTTTTTTGCAATGTCTTTTAAAAAGACATCAGAAACAGGAATGAAATAATGAGACTCTGCATATCACTTTGGATTGCCTCTTATAAAATAGCAGCAGCCTCTTTAGGGAAGGGAAGCAATCCTCTGTGATCTGCCCTTTGTTTGGTAAGAGAAGGGCGCATTGGCCTTTATATATTGCTAATGACTGCCTCCCATAAAGTGACCAAAGCTGCTACTTTAGAGGAGGCAACACACAGTGCAATGCAAATGAAATCATCACGTATGTAAATTGTCATCCTGAAAGTTTGATAAAAATGGGGCCCAACATGATTTACAAAATAGCCAATAAGCTATACCTACAATACAGAATTTATCTTTTAATAATATTCCCTCATGCTTAGGAAGTAGGCTGGCTAGCTATCCTTCTGTAGCTGTATGGACCCCCATTCCCTGGGAAAGGGGAATGGGTGGGTGATTCAGAGTCACTCCCAGTGCAAACAGGAAAGAGTGTCAGCATAGTGTTCTAGGATTCACCAAAAAATGGTTTAACTATGTCAATGCTATGCTGTCACTTCATATCAGAAGGGACGTTGAGACACTGGTATGACACTGATCAACTATTTTCTTGCCTTCTGCTATATCCACCTGGACCCAGCTCTGGGCTGGCAACTCTATTAGCAGGAAACTGGTAGTTGGAGGACTGGCCCTGAGATCAAATACATGTGGCTAGTTCCAGAACAAGGTTGAGAGATGGCTGTACAATATCTAGATTTGAATATAGTAGCACCTTAGAGACAAACAAGATTTTGGGGGCATAAGTTTTTGAGAGTCATCTTTGTCAACTTTGGCTCTCAAAAGCTAGTATCCCATAAATCGTTGGTCTCCAAGGAGCTAGTAGACTTTAATCTGGCTCTTCTACTGTAAATCAACATGGCCATCCTCTGAAACAGGTTGTACAGTAGGCTATAGTTGCATGTCATATTCAGCCAGTTTCAAGCCATTTCCCACAAGAAAAATCTATCTGGCAGTGATTACAGCCCACCCCTGCAGACTGACTGGCGCCCTAGGTCCACTTGGATCCTTTTGGGCTGCTATTGCTTGTAACACTGAGCGAAAGCATGCTGTAGTGGTCAGTTGCTCCTGTGCTCCTGTAAGCCATCAAAAAAGGTTTGGGCTGCTTGCTGAATTTCAGACAGATTCCTATTTCAAGCACAGCCAGTTCAGCAGCCTCTCAAATACCGAGTCAAAGAGGGAAAAATAAACCGAGGCACTTGTGAATCCATCAGTAAACCCCTCAAATGTTCCCTGAAATGTAGATTTCATGTTTTTTATAAGTGCAGTTCAAGCATGGCCATCTCCCAGCTATTCAAACGTCCTGTTTCACGCCCCAGATTAATTATGAATTTAAACTATGAAGATTTATAGAAAAGTTAGAAAAAATAGTTGTTGGGGATCCTTTTCTTTGCCTTTGTGTGTTTCATCTTTTTTTAAAAATGATTGAAGTATGTTTCCCAGTGTTTTCTGAATTGTAAAGTGCACCCATATGCAGGAGGGCTGTCTGGAATTTTAAGTATCTGATTGGAGAGACTGATGCATGCATATACCATGCCTACACAATTATGATTGGTACAATAGAACATTGGGCCATGAAAATAAGGGCACCGAGTCCTAAGAGGAGAGTGAATGGGAGACAAAGAGCAGTAGATGGGAGGAGAACTGTAGGGAGTGACAAAGAGAACAAAGGACAAGATTTGGGCCCCTGAACAACCAAAGGGAAATTCAGATATGAAAAGTTAGTGAATTGATAAGAAGTTCTGATGTGCAGAGAGTGACAACATCCATAAGTCCTATTTGTAGTGATGAAGTTTTGCTAGGTGCCCATAGTCATCTTACTGGGAACACTGGTAAATGCTTTTATGCATTCATGATGGCATAACCAGCCAGCCAGCCAGCCAGCCAGCCAGCCAGCCAGCCAGCCAGCCAGCCAACCAATCATCATCATCATCTTCTTCTTCTTCTTCTTCTTCTTCTTCTTCTTCTTCTTCTTCTTCTTCTTCTTCTTCTTCTTCTTCATTCCATAAATTATCATTAAGCAATCAAAATTATTTAATTATGTAATTAAAATATTTACCTTTCATCCATGCTTTCATTCTCTTTCTCTATAACTGTTTGGGGTTGGTGCTAGAACTGTTTGATTCAATATTAAACATTTTGAAGCTATCTGGTTTTTTCAAGGCAACTGGTAGGATCATGGTTAAACTACATTTGATAGTTGTAGATCTATGTTCTTAAATCTGGATCCACTGGAACCTCGAAGGATAGGGAACAAAAGGGGTGCATAGGTCTAAGTGGTGATGTTTCCTCACCCCTTGCCTCTAACCTCCTTGGGGCATGACTTTCCTTGAACTTTTCCTCTGGCTGGACTTACCTATAGGATGAGCTTGACTGAAGTGATGTTAGGGTACAGACTCAGGGGAGGGGGAGGGTAAGTCACATGGTGAAAAGATTTTGTTCCTTGCTTGCATGCCCTTTTTGATCTTAAAATTGGACCAACCCCAAACAGCCATATAATTAAGGCAGATGCAGGTGCACATTTACATCTTTAAATCTCCTGTGATGACATAAAATTTGGCTCTCACATCCTGCTTCTGAAGCAGTGCGGGACATTTTGAAACGCAGGTAGAGCTAGGATTGCCAAGTCTGGGATGGGAAATTCTTGGATATTTGAAGTTGAAGCCTGGGGAGAATAGAGCTAGGGGACAGGAGGGGCATCAGTGGGGAAGAATGTCATAAAACTGGTTTTCCAAAGCAGCCATTTTCTTCAGGGCAACTGATCTCTGCCGTCTAAAAATCAATTAAAATTCCATCTCTCCTGGCCCCATCTGGAGACTGGCAACAATAGCTAACTTCACATAACATGGCAGTCAGTCTCTATTGAAACAGCAAATATTTAATGGTGAGATGTAGGTAACAGTTCTTGGTGCAAGAATAGGTATAACAGACATACAAGTGCTTGTATTTCCATCTATGAAGTACTGGAGGACAGGAAACACTTTTTAGTCAGCATGACTCTAAAACAAAGGATAGATTGTCCCTGCTGCTTTGCTTTACATTTGCTTGTGCTTGACAGTAAAAGTAGCTTTGAGCACTACATAAAGAGCACCTCCATTCCTGTTTCTTTGCTTTTCCATAATTTCCAATGCGCTGCTTTTTTTCCATTCCCATGATGAGAAGTTGGCACTGTGCTAAAAGCAAAGCTGACTTGCATTATTTATTTAGTATTTTATCAGGTTTCCTCAGTCCCCCAAAACTATGATACAGTTTGCTCATGATGGTTATCTCAGAATTCTGCCTCTTTCATTCAGTTGACCATGCCTGTTTAGTGGTGCACCTATTGTAATCTAGGCTCACATGCAAGTTGAAGCCACTCTAGGAAGGAGGGAAAAGGAAAACAAATAAAGCATTGAAACAGCTTTGAGTACTGAGACAAGGCAGGTGGGAGGGCAGTAGCCATTGTGTTCGTACCAGTAAATTCAACCAGGGAAGACTGTGGTCCTGCTTATGGGCCCGGCAGAAGGAGTAACTTTTAAGACTTCAGCAGTTAGTTCCTAATCTAAACTATAATTTACAAATCACCACAGGTTTCTTTTATCTGCAATAATATCAGTTAGCAGCTGGACTAGCAAAAACATGAGTTTGTTTTGAAGAAGAGAATTGTTTCTGCAGAGGAAAACAGCCGCTTACAGTTACAAAAAGCTCCCTCTAGTGGAAATCCTCTGTGACCATAGCACAACAATCTCTGTTCAAAAACACTGGGATATTTTCTTCCTGAACAGCAGGAAATGAAACTGAAAACACTTGCTAAAAGTACAAAAGAAAGAAGGCATACACTCACCATTGTCTGAAATTTACTGCTTGTTTATTTTATTTAGAATGTCAACCTGCTAGTTACAGGATATTGCTATCCTGAATTAACTAGGATTTGAATATTTCAATTGATTAAAAAAATCATTCATTACTGAAAGAAAGATGTTTGTGGAAACCCACACTTACAGTTTTCCAAATCAGACTCTGGCTTTTAAATTATTGACATTCTACAATATTACTACTGTAGTTATTTAAAAGTGAATGATGGTTTGCAAATAGTTACTTACCCAATTCTTCAATCCTGTATGGATGCAGAGTCTCTGAACACATCAAAGGGCTACTGAAGTATTCAATGCTGTCTGTACAGGAGCTCCACTAAAATATTTTCATAAGAATACATGACACATGCATTATTAGTATTGGAAGGCACAAAATTATATCCTACAATTATTCTCCTGGAAAAAAAATTGTCTCTGGGACAGTCCCCTACACATGAAAGAATGTGCATAACAGATCCTTATCCAGACCTGTACAAGTTGTGACCTACTGAATCAAATGTAGCTCACTGCTGTGTACTGGCTACCAGGTGTTTAACAAGCCATTGTTTTTGCAATCCCAGGAAAGTAAATGAGCCATTTTAGCTGTGCTTATTTTTGACAGTATTATGGGAAGAGGAGTTCTCCAAATCTGCATTGAAATAAAGCCTTTCTAAACTAAATGTTACCTAGGCCCCTTCCACACACGCAAAATAACACGTTTTCAAACCACTTTCACAACTGTTTGCAAGTGGATTTTGCTATTCTGCACAGCTTCAAAGAGCACTGAAAGCTGTTTGAAAGTGCATTATTCTGCATGTGCGGAATGAGCCCTAGTGACATCAGTATGATGGGAAGATCATTCCTCCAGAATCATAGGTGTGATTGCACTTATGGTAGGCCTGCCAAGCAACTCTCTCTCTACCAAACAATTTCTTTCTTCAACTTGTTAGCATCAGTGAGAGTTAATGTATAGCATGCAAACTTTTATAACTCAGATGGGCCCAAATCTTCCAGCAATCCTTCTAGGAGGAAAGAAAGTATTGGCATCACCTGTTGTCAGAGGTGTAGCACAAGGGCATTCACATAATAGCACTGGACCACACTTAGGACTAGGAGAAGCATGGGGAAAAAAATCTTTAATTTGGGAAACTTTCATGGAGCCCAGTTCAATATGCAGGTTGCATTCATTGCAGTACATAGGATTGGTGTGCAAGGTTATTTTTAAAAAAGAATTTACATATACGAATGAGTTAATCCAGTGGTGTAGCACCAACAGGGTGGGGGGGCACTACACCCTGGGTAGAACTATGGCAGCGGTGTGGCCAGGCCATGCCCAGAGCATGGCCAGGGCATTCTGGGGTGGGGCTGGGCGGCACCATGGCAGGAGTGCAGGGTGCACATGTGCCCCGGGTGCAGTTTCCCCTCATTCCACCCCTGGGTTAATCTAGCTACTTTCATCCCAATAGCAGAGATTTGAGTCCTGTGTGTACAATGATTCTGACTAGTTTGTGGAAGTCTCCATTTTGTTTATTATGATATTCACTGCAAAGTGCATTCTTTATCATCTGATTCTTTCACCAATGACGTGATCTATTTCTCAGTTCTACAGATGTGACTTGTCAGAAGAGTCTATAATTAATATAAATTGGGATTTGGATATAACAAAAATGCCCTTGACCAAGTCTCATATGAGTGAAGAAATATCAAAGCAGTCATTGCTTGAGATGAACTCTATAAATCTGGTTCAACTCCATAAATCTTCTGTTTTGTTGGTCTCCTCTCTTCAATTTTCAAGCATAGTGTCTTTTTGCAAGAACAGATCTTGTCAAGCATCAAAAACCAGTGCAGATTTACAGATGGAGCTACAAGAGATTAAAATGATTTGTTAACGCAGTGTGACCTAAAGACATTGAAAATAGGGAGGAACACAAGGACTTTTCCCAGACTTTCAGTTTGGTTGTGTAAGGCGGATTCCGCATGGGCCAAAATCAGCAATGCGAGGACAGTAAAAACACCATTTTGGGGAGGACTTTGCACAGCTACTGTTGCTGAAGTGAAGCCGCAATGTCCTATTTCCCCAAAAATGGTGTATTTGTGACTCGCTAAATGTGTGAGTCTTTTCAGAAATGCCATTCTGCAACCAGTGCCGAGCCAACAACTGGGCAGGAGGCGCTTCTGCTCCGGCTGCGTTTCCATTTCTCTTTTATTTCTGGTTCACATCTGCGCAGCCACGCAGGTGCACAGGGCCGTATCGGGGTCTTGTGGGATGTCAGCGTGGCTGTGGTGGGTTCATGTGTACATTCCTGCATAACTACACAGGAATGGACAGCCAACAAAAACCCCTGCTGCACCTCTATGCGAAGACGCACAGCCCAGCCCATCTGCATGCTGTCCATGGGGCACCCGGCCATGCAAATGCCCCAAGGCTGCAGTGTTTTTGTTTACCCCGACTGCACTCTGCTGTTTTGGCCTGTGTGGAATCCGCCTAAGTTATACTTTCAATGTGTGACCGTCCCAAGACTGATTTCTTGTGTATTTTATAAATATACAAAAATGCATTGTTTAAATATAGATAGAAACAAAGACACATAGAGCTTCCTGTCCAGTGCCCATTCTTTACTTTCATTATTGTATCTAGTAGCCAAGGCATGGTCCATACAGACACTGAAATCTGCACAAGGAAGCTTAACAGCCAAGACTACCGTTTGTAGTTCTGAAAACCCACTAGAACCTTTTATAGAAAAATCTAAAATGGCAAAAAATGAGGGTAAAAGCACCTTCAGAAACCTTAGCGACATCTGTGCATTTTGAAACATTTTTTTTAAAAAAAACTAGCCCTGTCTTAGCAACCAAAAACACAGGCTGAGATATCCACCTGGAGATCTCGCATGGGAACTCAGAAGTGGAGGTTGGCAGGACAAGGAGGCAAGATTGCCAATTCTCGTCTGGGAAATGGAAATTTGAGGGTAGCATTTGGGGAAGGACCTCAGTGGGGATGTGGTGTCACTCTAGGACTTCCATTTCTTCTAGAGCAGGGATCCCCAAGCTTATTGAGCCTGTGAGCACATTTGGAATTTTGGCGTGATGTGGTGGGAGCAGCAACAAAATGGTGTTATCAGGATGCTAGGTATGCTGAGGAGCAGTGGCTAACAGAAAAAGGTAAATGTTTCTTAGGAGAGTACAGTGAAGGTACAATTGCTGAAAGACAAGGATAAACCATTAAACTAATGGGGTGAGTGCACCTGAAATCAATGCTATGCTGCACCTTGTGTAAAGGTCTGTCAAAACCTATGGATCCTTAAATCATATAATAACATAAACCACTCTTCGGTTCTTCTTTTTCAAATAATGGTTGATTCCCCACGGACAATTAATAGTGTGGTACTCACACGAAAAAACAAGGTTTCAGGCATGCTTCCTCTCTGCTTGAGCGACAAAGGGGGTTTCTTCCCAGTTCTGTCGCTCATCCCCCCCCCCCCATTCTGTGTTTTCTCTGTACTTGCTTGGAAGAGCAACTTTCTGTTTTGCCACAGCTCTTTTTAGTCTCGAGGGGAGGGAAGGGGTACTAATCGTCACTATTTTCCAACCCTAAAGAGTGACGCAGATCCCATCGACCAATCAGCAATTGCTAGGACTTAGTGATGTGCATGCAACTTTTACTGGTTTCGTTTTTGCCTTTTGGGTCAGAAGAGAGCGCAAGTCCTAGGAGGAGACGGGAAAACGTGTGAGCACAGTAAACATGAGATCAAGCAGCTGCTTAAATGATTTGCCATCCTCCAATTTGCCAATCAAAAGACAGGGGTGGACGTGCTTACACATTATGACGTGATCACATTTTTTGCGGGAAAGAAGGGACCTGCCCCAACATGGCATGGCAGCCAATTGGGAGAGGCAAAAAACAGAGATTAATTTGTTGTGGGGAGTGCTGCATTTCCAGAACCCAATGTAGACCTACATGTCTCCGCAGAATAAATCAGAAGTGGAGAGGTTGAAACCCTGATGAAAAGGTGCAGTTTATTTTAAAACTTGGTTTAAACTATGGCCGCTTTTGCATCGGTATTCATGCATGCCTGAGACGGTAAAACACGCTTCAGGCCGCCATTTCTCCGCGATCGGGCGAAGCGTAACGTTGTGCCGCTACCGCTACCGGTCGGCATGACAAGCGGCAAGTTCTCAGAGCTTCAGCCTTTTGAAACGCTGCATTGTGCCGCTGCCGAAGTTTAACGGCAGCTGCCTTCATGTCACCCCCCACCTCGCACTCTTTCCCCAGCCTGGCGTCGCCGTCGATACTGGTCTCTGGCGCTTCGTTTCAGGCGCCAAGAGGGCCATGCGTCCTCAGGCCTCGGGCGACACGCCGAGGCCCGGGACAAGTCGGAACCGGTTGGTACCGGCGCCTCACGCCGCTGCCCAAAGGACCGGCCCATGCGATCTGTCCTTGAAGCGTTCTTTCAGGTCGGGCGCAATGCTGACTGGCTCGCCGCGCGAAACGGCCTATATTAAATTTCCAGTGGGGAATCGACCAACAATTCAAGATGAAATAACTTAAAAGACTGAATACCAATATTTTTCAATAAAAAATTATAAAGTAAACGTTTTCTGTTTCTGTATTATTGTATCATAGACAGTATATAAACCTCTTACAATCTCTGGGCTTCTAATAGAACCTCTGGGTAGGTTATTATTTTGAATGATCATTCTCAAGCCCAACTCCTGGAAGTACCAAAAATAAAGAAACGTTTAAAAAGAGACCCTTTTCATTCCTCCAAAAGAATGCGTCAAATAATTTCTCAGGTCACTTTTATCAGCTTTCTGAGAATACGTAGATGTGCTTAAACTCCAAAAGTTCCCCTAGAGATTGATTGGATAATTTGTCTTCAATAGCAAATACAAATAATTTAATAATCATACAGAAATTATCATGTTAGAAGCGATATTAAAAAACCACATAGGGAGACAGGGATATCCTGAAACTACTTTGCTAGCTAGGGAAGCAGGGAAGAACACATCTACTGAGAAGGAGGAAGAAATTTGACCTGAGAGTACCAGTCTAAGAATAGACAAGAGATGACACAAAAGAGTGGAAGGTCTCTAACCTTCAGCCCTATCTAGCTGATCACTTGCCCAACCCTTGCGAATCTTCTTTTCAGTTACTTTGAATGTTATTTCCAACAAAGAATTGCCCCAAAATGATTGCCACAGGAGTAAGTTTGTCAGCCTCCCACTGGGAGCAGGGGATCCCCTGCTTAGAGCCTCCTCCCCCTGGTTAGTGGGGGGGGGTGTCTTACCATCCATCTGTCCTGCAGGGTCTTACCAGGCACAAATTAAAGCCTGGGTGGGACTTGGTGTCATTGACATGTGGAAGTGATGTCATCACTTTGTCATCAACTTGGGAGATGCAGCAGTATTTGGGCAAAACTCTATAATGAAAACAGCTTCTACCAAATACAAGAACACCTCCCACACAATCAGCAAAACAATTATATCACTTTCCAGACATGCCATCAATGTGCCTAGGCCTCAATTTGTGCCTGGCAAGAACCTCCTTCCCATACCCTCACTGGTTACCAGTAGATACCTGGCAACCCTATGCAGGTGACTGGCACAGCTTAACTTCAGTTACAAAGTGCAGATCCTTATGCTGTTGTGGCAGCTGCTGTCATAGCAACATTTTTTAAAATCTGCACTGTCAACCAAATCTCCAATAGTCACTCAGAAGCCTTGCTGAGCAAAAGCCCTGCATCCATTTGCTGAGCAAAAGGCCTCATTCATTTCCTAAAAATACTTTGTGGGCACCATACTGGGGACCCCTATCCTAGAGTCTGTGATGTACCATAGAAATTTCCTCAGAAGCTGCCGTTTCCTTCTAGAAATCTGATCTCTGTAGCCTGGTGATCAGTTGTAATTTCAGATGAACTATAGGTCTCACCTTGAGTTTGGTAACTCTAATATAAGGAGGACATCCCACTGGTGGAGTGGAAAAAACAATGCTGATTATGGAAAGGGGGAGGTATTGTTTGTATGGAAGAGGGCAAACAATGGCAAGCAGAAAGTGGAAATAATGAGGAAAATTGTATTTCCCTTTCCTTCAGATTTCTCATCAGTCTTGCTCTTGTTAAACATATCTGGAAGAAATATGTATACTCTGGGATGATATCTGTATTTGTTCATATATTTAGAATACATTCAGTACAAGGGCCAGCAAACTTGTGTTATCCAGAAGATAATATTGTAGGGTTTTCTTTTCATTCTAGTACACAAGCACTGCACACTGGGAGAATTTTCAAAGGGTGAAACGCTCTATCTGTGTCAGTTGACTAAGATCTCTCTCTGCGTGTATTTCTGTGAGTTCAGACACTGTTTATTGTTCTGCTTGAAACCTGAAACGTGTGATCTGTGAATGTTAGGAAAGGGTTACTTTGTGTTTTTTCTAATGTAACAAAGTAAGTAAACTAAGTTTCAACAGTTCATCTGAGGGAAAGGGTGGCTTATTTACCAAAAAAGAGTAAAGGACTGATCTTAGTGGCCGATGCGGCAACTTAGTCTCCAGACTTCTCTGCCTACTCTGTTTGGGATCCTATGAACGAAAGTAAAAATAGTGGATTCAACTTAAAATTAAAAATTTCCTTCAAATATTGTGTGTATATAAAGTGCTGCTAAGTTGCAGCCGACATGGTAACTTCAACAAGGCCTTGAAGGAAAGTGAGAAGTAGAGGTGATTTGTTGTTGCTTTCCTCTGCAGAGTCTTCCTGGGTACTTCCAAGTACTGACCTTGCTTAGCTTCTGAGATCTGATGAGATCCTTCCAGAAGATAATATTGGGCACAGGCAACTTCCCCCTCCCCTCAATATTTAAGTTCAATTCTTTCTCTCAGTTTGGCTAGCCATCAAGTGAAACAGCTGAGCTAAGAATCTAGATACCCAGATATCATTTCTCAAAGGCAACATTTAGGCTATGTTGGTGCTATCCAGGGGAAAATAGCAGCCTCACAGAATGTCCCTGTTTGACTGGATAGCATTCCTGGGCTCTCCTCTAAACTTTGACACAGAATCTAATGGAGAATGGCAGGCTGGAGAAGTGTCCAGAGTGTACAACCACATGTGGAAAGCCCTGATCCCAATACAGAAGACTAACCACCACTTACACAAATCCATACAATTACATCTAGTTCCCAATTCTAGACCTCTCATGGTCTAGCTAGCTGATCCACTGGGTTCCTTTAGGTTCTGTGATTGTTTCTTCTATTCTCTACTATTCGGTGGTTACCTTCTATTGCATTGCCCATTATGGGTGGAAACCGAGGGTTTTAAAATTCTTTCAGCATGGTCATCTTTCCACAGGACAAAATTCAATTAAAATACACTTTAAAACCCTCTGAACAGAAGTGGAACGCAGAGCCGCTTCCTAATCCCATCACAAGGTCTGTTATGTAAGTTGCCAAAGCTGTTAATTCAGATGCTTTTCCTGTCTTGGCACTGTCTTCAGGCACCCTCAACTCCCCTCCCCACTTTATCTGGTGTTTCTTTCTGTTCTTCCAACCTTCTTTAAAAGTTTTGTCGACTTCAGTGGCTGAAGCTGTCTTGTGCAGATATCTGCTCAGCACACACGGAAACACACACACCACTGCCTCTTTCCAATTAAACTGGATCAACTAGGCTTAAAGCTGAGGTGCATAAATACACAGCAACTAGCACCGCTTCTCTGTCTCTTCTTCTCCACATGCTATAAATTTAGCCAGATTTCTGTGGTCAACTCCGTCCTCAAGTACACCAGGATAAGTGTGTGTCTATGTCACAAGCTCCTTTCTATAGCTTCCATCTCTCTAACACCCATCTTTTTAATGAGGAGGAAAACAATAGGCAGAGGTAGAAGTGTCTTTGCTCTCAAGGCAATTAGTGGCTAGATTCACAAAAACACTTTTGGAATTAATAGGCATGCATCTGTACTTGTGGCTGTGTGACTATCACCCCAGATTAATCTATGGTTTCCTGGACAAAAACAGGAACAAACCTAGGGTTTTTAGCTACAGGTTAAAAAATTCCTGGAGATTTGGGAGCAGAGCCTGGAGGGGGCAGAGTTTGGGGAGGGGAGGTCAGCAGGAATATGATGCCACAGAGTCCACCATTCAAAGTTGCCATTTTTTTCCATGGGAATTCATCTGTATAGTATGGAGATCAGCTTTAATGCTGGGAGAACTGCCGGCTCCATTGAGAGATTAGCAACCTAGGCAAACTAAGTTCTTGAACTGGGATCTGCTAGTTTCTGCTGAACTCTTGGTCTCATCCGGAAATAGCATGTGAAATACAGTCTACCCAGGCCACTGCCACAGAATAGGAAGGGGTAGTGGTGCCTGCACTCAACATGCCAAGAGGTGTGCAGGCAGTGTCAGAGCACTTGGGCTGCAAGGCAGACACGCTCTGCCCATTGAAGGCTCTGCAGGCAGGTCAATATCATTGTTCCCTTATGCCCATTCTCCTTGTTTTTTAGTTTTTATTTCCTTTTAACATTTACATTCTTATCCCATTTCCTTTATGTTCCCTTACCTTTCTTGTGTTCTTTTTCTCCCCAACAAATTCTTTTAGATATATATTCACTGCTTTAATAGACTTTATTTTTTAAATTATTTGTACCTTACCTATGTTATGCTGGTCTGTGACTGTAACAAAGATTAACTGATTTTTTGATTGACCTACTAATGTAGTTAGGGAATGTTCCCAGGTTGCAGTAGGTCTTATTTTTCTGTTCTAATACCACCATGAAGGGAATAAAACTGAAGTCCCTGGCACTTTAAAGACTAACGACAGTTATTCCTCTCTAAACTGTTGTGTCAGTGCAGGATTAATGAATTTATCTGCTCCACAGAGAACAGAGACGGAGATGGAGGCAACCCTCCTGAAGTTTTGGGCTCTTTTGGGGCTTAGATGCCTGGAACCAATTTGCTTTGGGGTGTGCCAGAATAATTTGGACTATAACTGGGATGTTCATCAAAGCTCTAATATTGGACTGACTTGGAAGTTTAGACTCAATGTAGGCTCAATGTAAAGATGTTGCCAATGTTAAATCTGACATAATTGTACTCTTGGCTTTCCCCTGTTTACCAGGAACAAACCTCATATTGGGGGGAGGGGCAGAGTCCCAATTTGTATTCAAGCTGTTAACCACTATTTGAATTCCCTTCAATCCAATTTTTTTCATAAGATAACTGGACTCCCAAATTGCATGCCTTATGCAGCTCTTTGCCTGGAGTTAGGTCAAAACTCCTTGGAATCAGTCGCTTGGCTGAGGGCTTTTAGATTCTGTCTGCAAATTCATTTTCTCTCAGACTGTTATTCCCTGGTCCACGACCTGCTCTCTGACACCCATTCCAACCCCTGGTTTTCCATAATCGAAGAAAATGGCTTCTATTAGACTGCCAGTGGATTCACTCTGTCTTTTGTCCTTTTCAGAAGCTTATGCAAAATTAAAAGGTCAACTATTGGATAGAGAGTTCTATACCCTAATCACACCTGTCTTTTTCTATCCTATTTAAACAAGGCCACTTGGCACACTCCCTGTATTGCTTAATAAACCCTGTTCAAAGGAGAGCCATAATGCTCGCCAGGTTTAATGTTATGCCTTCCGCCTTGTTACATGGCAGATTTAACAAGCAAGAAAAGTCTAAAAGATTGTGCCCATGTAATGCTGGCTCAGTTGAATCTCTGGCCCACCAATTATTACACTGTTTCAGATTTCAGGAAATCAGATCCAAGTATGTGAATCTTACTCCTTTACACTTACCTGATCTCCCCGATTTATTTAGATTACACTACTTACTGGACAATCCTGACCCTTCTTTCTGTATGACAGTGGCAGACTTTCTCCTGGAAATTACTAAATGCCAGTAGATTTCCTTTCACTTAATATTTATTTCCTGTATTGTATATCTATGTTTTTAATCAGTTTTTTACTATTGTTGTACTGTTGTCTATGCCAATAAAGGCTTGCTGATTGAGATATTGTGCATTGTGTTTTTATTTTGTCCCTGTTTTTTGATGCTCAGGTGACTTTCACCTTTTCAAAGAGTTTAACATAAATTCCTCAGCTTGTCATTTGTCAAAGCTGATCTCCATCCACGAGATATTTAGAACTTAAATCAAGGGCTGGGACATTTTGTCTTTTCTCCAGTGTCAATGCAAAGCACATGAAGGCACCATGCAGTGCGCAGCTTGCCAACTCATGGATTCCAGCTGCTGAGGTCTATTTTGAACTGTTGATAACATATCTCTGGACAACAATCTTTTGCTAGTGTATCTTTAACCCAAAGAACAAACAGCCCCCTAGTATTTAAATGCACAGAAGACAAGCGATGAATGGCAGAGTAAATTAATACACCAACCAGAAGGCAGGGAAGGGCTTTCAGCAATGTTTAAAGGGGTCGGGTGGGCCCAGACAGTGATCTTTGGATGAGAATTGGGATATTACAAACATACATTCACTTTTGTCTCTGAAATGTTAGAACGTTTACAAAATGTGATGGGGGAGGCACCAGTCCAGGGCACAAAGGAGAGGTGGGCTTCTCAAGGGCACAAGAATGCAGTTCTGAAATTCAACATAGTTTGAGACTCAGGGGCTGCTGAATCTGTTCCTGCTGTTGTATTTCCATTTCTGCCATTCTGTTCTGTCTTACTACATTTTCCAGCAGCATACTTTATGATAACTTTGTGGTGTGTTAGCAACACTATGATTAAGCATGAGACTGTCTCCTTTTCAGTTGGTAGCTAATAAAGGTTTCCTCTGCAGCAAAATTCCCCATCCTGTGGATCAGGACTCATAAAGCCTCTGCTTGTGGGTCACAGGCCAGCACACTCTAAAGCAGTGTTTCCCAACTTTTTCGACATCACAGTACCCTTGACCTCACTCTTCATATCTCACAGTACCCCTGGCATCCCCCCACCTTCCCCTCCCAGTGCCCCTGCTTGCCACCCCCTACCTTCCCCTCCCAGGGTGAAGGGAAGCACTGTGTGTGTGTGTGCGTGCGTGCGTGCGCGCGGGCGCGGGAATTGGCTGCTGACCTTGCAGCAGGCCCTGCCTCCTGGCCCAGCTCCATGCCCTTGCTGTGGGAGACACCACAAAAGTGAGGGGGGATGGTAGTGTTGGCACGGTACCCCTGGGACATGCTCACGGCACCCCAGAGTACCACGGAACCCTGATTGGGAATCACTGTTCTAAAGGATGCTCCTACTCTTTGCTTCTTTCCCTTTCTTCTTCCTTGCCAGCTTCTCATCTCCTCTGCCTCTTCATGACAATAATGAGTGGAAAAGACCATGCAGCAATTAGTAACTTCACAGTAGTCGCTAAAAGAAAGGGGGGGGGAGTGTAGAGGGGACACGGAGCTATTTGACATGCCATGGAAAAAACAGAGTGACTCTTCACTGCCATCTACCATCTACATGCATCTCTTCAACCCGATGCCTCCTAAGCACATTCCTCAAACTCCAGCTCTGGCTCAGCTGGCAAAAGAAAAGATGAACCCCAACTTGCTTGAGGTTCATAGCGTGGGCGACAGCAGCCTTTTTTGCGTTATGTTTGTCGGCACCATAGCAAATGGAATGCTGGAATAGATTGATTCCAAGGTCAGAGTTTACATATGGCACCCTGGATGGTCACTGTACAAAGGAAGTTTGTACTTGAGGCTTACGATGCCAAAAAAGTTGGGAACCATTACTGTAAAGGGCATGGAAGAGCTAGAACACAAAACAATAAATTGGAAATAAATACATGGGTTTGCAATTCATTTACTCACTCTCAGTGAAACTTCCAAATAGTTTTTTTAAAACAACTCCTCCTAATCATGCTTAGAAATCCCTTAATTTTGTTATGCTGATCTCAAAACACAGAACACTGCTAAAGTACCTCAGAAATTAAGTGGCACTTGTAAGACTGACCAGGTTTTTGTGAGTTAGATCTCACTTTGAGCTTTGACTTATGTGGCAATAAACTTGTTTGCTTTATTTTAAAAGGTATCTCTTGATTTCTGTTTAATTTTGGTTGAACAGCTACTGTTTGGTAACTCAGTGCAATCCTAAGAACACAGTAAATATGAGGAGGATTCTGAGTAGACCTTCTTAGGACTGCTATATAAAATACTTTGCAAGACATAATTCTTTCACCATATGATTGTGTCATGCAGAAATCTGTTCAATACTGAGAATGCACTGTGCCATCATAATAAACTGATTTTTTTTCTTTTGAGATTTCCTTTCTCCAGGTTTACATTTGCTCATAAGTATATGAATGAAGGACTTACATTCACACAGCCCTTTGAACCTATAGCCGCTGCCAGTCAATCTATGCTGACTTCAATCCATGCTGCCTTTGGCTTAGTTGATTACATGCAAGACACTATGAACTGGATGCGAAACAGATATACTTTTGACCCCCAAACACTTCTGGGATTGCTGCATTTATGATCTGATGCCAAACATTCTTCCGTGTTAAGTTCAGCACAGGGCAAATTAATATCTATGACTGGTTCAGCTTATGGCAGGATGGCTTTAAGCATGAGCTGATTGAAAAATCACTGCCACAAGGTGAAATAGCTATGTGAAGCAGCCCTAACCATACAGAACCAAGTGGATTTGAATGACATGCTGGCCAAATTTTCCTACTGATTCAATGCTTCTGATACTGACAGTAAGGGCTGTTCAACAGTGAAATACACTCCTTGAAGTGTGGTAGAGTGTCTAGAGGTTTTAAACAGAGGCTGGATGACCATCTGTTGGGAGTGCTTTGGTTGTTGGTTCCTGCATGGTAGCGGGGTGGATTTGATGGCCCTTGTGGTCTCTTTCAATTCTATTATTCGATGACACCTGTGGACATCCATGTACCAATCAGTAGTGGTATCACACCCATGGGGCAGGGCGGAGCATGACGCTCCAGGTGGAGCAGCGGTGGAGGCATGGCTGGGCCATGGAGGGGGTGTGGCAGGGGCATTCTGGGGGTTTTCTGGGGTGGCGTGGGTGCAGGCGCTGCCATGGCAAGGGTGCAGGGTACACGAGCTCCGGATGCAGTTTCCCCTCGCTCCGCCTCTGTCAATCAGGTAAGCATAGACTTTGTACATGTGATTAGTTCCTAGATAAACAGTATCAACCTAAACAGTTACATGTTTCTAAACCCAAGACTTAGAAAGATGTCCCTCTATTTAGGATTACACCATGAGGCTGCAATCCTAAGCATATTTACTAGGGGGTAAGTCCCATTGAACTTAATGGGATTACTTCTGAGTATGCATAATTAGACTGCATTGCAAATTAAGGATTTCACCACATGAGCTGGAATTCCCCCACCCCCTCCCCATGTCAAATTAGATGACATAGACAGTGATTGCTAGTGTTGTACTGTCTGGCTAAAGATGGATGCCATAGAAATAAATTGTGGCAAATATATTCCTTTAATATATCAAGCTGGTATGCTGTGCACCATAATGAGAGCACTGAAGAAATGGAAAATGCCCTGTTGCACACTGGGACATAAACCCAGCCCACTTGCCTTGTTTCTTCTTGGATGCTAACCAAGATAGATATTTTCAACATACCAAAAACATGGCAAACCACAAACACAAAGAGGAGAGCAACAACATCAGTATATATATCAATACCTTGAACTGTACTTCATAAATGAAGTTAACAATACTGTTTTCCTGTGTTGAGGTTGTTGGGCTTTTAAAAGCATATAGTAACAGTGCATCATGTCTGCATGATCTTTAAGCGGAGCATACCTCTTCCTTACAATAACCCACTCTGCACAACACAAATAATATGTCTTGTTGATGTTTTTAAAAGGACCGTTTTGGCTGTTTTCTCCCAAACAGCATGAGAAAATTAAGTGTTTCAAAATAGTTCTTTTACCCACTTCCCCCATCTTAGAGCTACTACTTTCATTTTTGCCACAGCTCACGCCTGCCATTTTCTGCCACTGTGGGATTCTCCATGCCACCTACCATTTGCAGATGGTTCCCACAGAGGTTTCCTCTGCTTGCAGCTCATCTGCCTGCAATTTCCATCTTAAAAGTACATGAATAAAGTTAGTTTTCACTGCCAATTTGGTGCATGTGTCATTTTTCCTTTGTTGTGGTGGTGGTGGTTTTGAAGGAGGTGTGTTCAAAGCTACGATGACACAATATGAGAATCGGAAATATGCTCATATTTCAAGTTGTCTATCAAGAAGTATGCTTTCAGGTCCCTGAAATTACAGCTTATCTCCAGAATACAGAGATCAATTTCCCTGGAGAAAATGAATGCTTTGGAGAGTGAAGACTGTGTGACATTGTATCACATTGAGGTCCCTGTCCTCCTCAGGCTCCATTCCCTTATCTCTAGGAATTTCTCAGATTGGAGTTGGCAACTGTGCCCCCAGCTTCCGCTGCTGGCTATGGCCATGGGTGACCTGGCAATCCTAAAGGGGGCAGATCTCTGTTATAAGGAGTTCAGTTAGAATTCCAGAAGATCTCCAGATCTCACCTGGAGATTGGCAACCCTTGACCTACCAGTAACTTACTACCACCCCACATGCATGACTCAGGACGGCTCCTTGCTATTGGCAAGCCACCATATGAAAGCCAATAGGGTTGAGCAGTTAGAGTTTCAGAGCGGGTTCAAATCTGCAACTTCCTCTGGAAGCTCACTGGGTGGTTTTGGACCAGTCACATACTTTCAGACAAAAATACCCCACAGGGTTGTTGTGCTGATTTAGGAAGAAGAAGAAGAAGAAGAAGAAGGAGGAGGAGGAGGAGGAGGAGGAGGAGGAGGAGGAGGAGGAGGAGGAGGAGTAGTTTCTCTTTTATTTATTTATTTATTTATTTATTTATTTATTTATTTATTTATTTATTTATTTTCGATTTATTATACCGCCCCATCCCCGTAGGGCTTTTGCAGGAGACTCAAAGGGGCTTACAATCTCCTTGCCCTTCCCCCCTCACAACAAACACCCTGTGAGGTAGGTGGGGCTGAGAGAGCTCCGAGAAGCTGTGACTAGCCCAAGGTCACCCAGCTGGCGTGTGTGGGAGTGTACAGGCTAATCTGAATTCCCCAGATAAGCCTCCACAACTCAGGCGGCAGAGCTGGGAATCAAACCCAGTTCCTCCAGATTAGATACACGAGCTCTTAACCTCCTATGCCACTGCTGGACAGAAGACTAAAGTAAATTGTGTTAATTCTCACTGTGGAAAAAGATTGTAGTTTTCCCAGGGTAGAGGCTACAGGGGAATGAGAGGGAAATAGAAAACTGAAGACAGGGGGCAGGTAAAGGTCAGTTGTCTGTTTAGTGTGAAGGAGTTAGGGTCACCAACTCCAAGTTGGGAAATTCCTGGAAATTTGAGGGGCGTAGCCTGGGGAGGGTGCAGTTTGGGGGAGAGAGAGATTTCAGAAGGGTATAATGCTATAGATTTCATCCTCCAAAGCAACCATTTGGAATTAGCACTTATCTCCAGATGACAAAGATCAGTTCTCTGGGAGAAAATGTCTGCTTTGGAGGAAGGAGTCTACAGCATTCTATCCTGATGAGATTGCTCCCTCCCCTCCAACCTAACCCTCCCTAGGCTCTACATTCAAAGCTCCAGGAATTTCCCAACCTGGCGCTAGCAATTCTAAGGGGAACTGATCTCTTAAATTTGGTGGTTTGTTGTGATTTTGGGAGAGCCACTGCCACCTCTTCTGCTGTGGGAAAGGGGGAGAAAGTGGACTCCAAAAACGTTGCACTAAATACGTATATGCATGTAGATGACAGGGAGTTTCCCTCTTCATCCCTCATATCTGGGCTGATGCCTGTAGAGATTTCCAAACTCATTCAACCAAGTCAAATATGCAGATCATTTTCCTCATCCAGGGTTATACTGCAAATGTTGGTGGTTTTATGTTTTTACTTTTTGTTTTCCTCTTAGTAAATTGTGGTCTGCCTCCATTCCTGTGCTGTAGCATCCAACCCAGCTACCTCGAGACTTTCTTTTCACCTCCCCCTCCCTCATTAGATGGGGATAGGATATTATGTCCTTTCTCTAGAGACTGCAGCAGTATCAATGGGCAAAAGACAAAATGTGACTGGGGATCTGGTTGTGCAGAAAAAGCTCACAGCAGTGTATATTATTTTGGCATTTTTTATATGGTAGCTCAAGACCAGATGGGAATCGTGTGCATTTTTTAAAAAAAAATCTGCCGTAACAAATCCAATATTTGCCATCTTTTGCATTGCCCCAGTATATAACTTCCCTGCCATCAGCAGCAGATGCTAAAAACCAGAGAGAATTCCAACTGCGCGGAATAGCACTGAACACTGTCTGCAATTGCCAGAGGCTTTGCTTTCCACAGCCGAAACTCCATTGATCAAGTGGCATAGCTGTAGTTATGACCTTGTGTCAAACACAGCTGTGGGTGAGTAAACTTTACACAGCAAAGTGAACTCCAATGAACTGTGTATAGGACTTCATCAATATATATTACAATATCAGCAAGGATTCACAGATGTTGGATTACCATGGGAAGATTGGA
Source organism: Sphaerodactylus townsendi (assembly GCF_021028975.2). Classification (NCBI taxonomy): domain Eukaryota; kingdom Metazoa; phylum Chordata; class Lepidosauria; order Squamata; family Sphaerodactylidae; genus Sphaerodactylus; species Sphaerodactylus townsendi. Next base: position 86,166,383 of record NC_059429.1, read on the forward strand.
GCTTCAATTTGCATCCTTTCTCCACAGAACCAGAACTTCCATAATCACTCTGAAAGAAAAGATGTGATTTCTGGTTGGTTCCAGTTTGTTGGCTGCCAGAGTTACCAACTTCCAGGGTGGTGGCTGGAGAGCTCCCAGGATTACAAAAGATATTCAAACAACAGATATCAGTTCCTGTGGAGAAAATGGCTCTTTGGAAGGTAAACCTTATGGCATTGTGCCCCACAGAGGTGCTTCCCCTCTCAAAATGCCTCCCTCTTCAGACTCTACCCTCAAATCACCAGGTATTTCCCAAGCAGGAATTGGCAATTCTATTATTCTCCTTGTTCTATTATTCTCCTTGGTTCCAGTGTTCTGTTTCTTCTCAGAATATGAATTGTTTTGTACTGCTGCTTGGGAAATCTGTACCCACCCCTGTATTACATTTTGGGTTCTTTTTCCCTTTAGCATGTCTAAAATAGAAAGAATGAATAATATTGGTTGCAGATATCTCTACAATTCTCTTATTATTACATTTATATCATTACTTTGGGGCAGACTGGGAGGCCAAAATGGCTGTGGAAATGGACCCCATGCGGCAGCCAGCCCCTGGCCATCCCGCTGTCTCTGACAGGGGGAGGGAAAGAGCAGGCTCCTGTGTAGCTCTCATTCCCCTGCCTTGAGGCAGTAGTGGCACCTGCCTGCTCTGTACATGGCAGGGACTGCTGGCTCCTATGAGGCAGGGGCTGCCAGTTTGCAGAAGCAGCCTAGTCCTATTTTGTACAAAGTATGGACCACCAACTCATGGCAACATCAGCTTGTGTCTGCACTGGTTCCCACAAGGCAAAACCCATTGGTTTGTGACAGTGGTAGCTCCTAAGTACCCTCATGTTCTAACAGGCTTGGTACATATACTCAGTAGCCTCACTCAGCTCTCACAGTTAGCAGAACCCTTAACTAAAACATAAAACACTCTACTGAGGAAACACAAAGTAAAACCCCATATATTGTCGAAAGCTTTCACGGCCAGATTCAAGGCAAAGGACGAGACCCCCTCACTTCTACAGGAGTCTATGGCATACCCTGCAGCTGTGGAAAAGTCTACATAGGAACCACAAAACACAGCATTCAGACCCATATTAAGGAGCACGAAAGACACTGTCGCCTTAACCATCCTGAAAAATCTGCAGTAGCAGAACATGTCCTAAATAAAACTGGACATAACATTTTATTTGAAAACACTGAAATTCTGGACAATTTGGAAGGTTACTATGTCAGACTGCACAGGCAGGCCATTGAAATTCACAAACACCAAGACAACTTCAACAAGAAAGAAGAGACTCTGAGAATTAACAAAGCTTGGCTACCAGTACTTAAAAAATGGACTGATAACCCCATCCGCAATACAATGCACTCAACCACACCTTTGCATAGCAAGTTCTACCCAAACACTTATTGATTGGTTCCCCACCCTGGGACATGGACAATATATACCCCACTAAACTTTCCCTTCTCACTAGACACAGTGTGTAACAGATTTTTCTCTGTGATACACCTCTGAAGATGCCAGCCGCAGATGCAGGCGAAACATTAAGAACAAGATCTACCAGACCATGGCCACACAGCCCGGAAAACCCACCACAACCAGTAAAACCCAATACCCCAGGCTAACTAGTACACTGGAATTCTTCCCTTGCTAGAAGATAGTCGTCTGTTTTATATCTATGGTCTTCAGCTTGCCCTCTCAATAACCCCCTTTGCCAGTTGTCTCAATCTGTGTATAATTGCTTTCACACACATACACACACACATACAGCTCACAGGGCTGTCACTAGTAGAGCAAGCCAGATTTCAATACACTGACTGCCACTATTCTCCTCAGAGATTATACATTTTTAAAACTCAGTTAAGGCAGAATAACTCTTAACACCAGGAGCTCTAAAGATCAAAAGCATCTCAAATTGGTCTGACAGGGAGTTAATCTCCCCACCCCCCCCCCACCCCCCGCCCGCATCATCTAGCCATTAGGCCAATCACAGTAAAGGATGCCACAACTAATCAGGTGGCTTCTCCTGTTCCTATTCCTCATTCTGAATGGAAACAATATTATTCTTTAGATAGACCTACACTTTTAAAAATCATACACTTCTCTGCAATCCGTCACAACTCCAAACAACATGTGAACTAGGCTGCTGTTTTATCCATTTTACAGACTGGAATTTGAGAATGTGGTATGCTTCAGAGGTAGGTTTCCAACTTTACAATGGGAAATTCTGGGAGATTTGTGGGGGAGGGAGAAGCCTGGGAATGGTAGGATTTGAGGAACCGTGGGGCCTCAGCAGAGTATGATGCCATACAGCCCATTTTTCAAAGCAGCCATTTTATCCATAGCAACAGATTTCTGTTATCTGGAGATCAGTGGTAATTCCAGAAGATTTCCAGCCATGGCCTAAAAGTTGTCAACCCTTCCCTCCAGAGGAATTTAAAGGTGTGAAATTCCAGTTAATCTGCAGGATACAGCCAAGAGAGAACAGTTTAAGTAGAATATCAGGATATGATATGGTCCTGAGACATCCTAACTCCTCTGCTTGATCTTCCCTCTCTGAGATGTAGTGTGTCCCACCAACTGCAAGCCCCATATCTGTTTCCCTCCCCTCTGAGGCTGATTCCACACAGGCAAACAAACACAGGTGTAGGATGCTATAAAACCCATTTGGGAGGGGAGATTTTGCACAGGTGGGGGGAGAGAGCCGTTTCCCTCTGTCTTTTGTCAATGGGGTAAATACAAAAGACCCAGCCCATGCGGAGCAAACTGGAGTATTACCTCCTGGTCCAGCCTCAGCTCCTGGAAAGAAGTGGGGAGCCGTGCGGAAGCAAAAACCAGGATAAAATAACTCCGATATATACGAACCAGGGTCTACCCCGGTGTAATTGTGCAGTGCGGAAATGCTAGTCTGTTGTTTCAGCTCTGGATTCAGCCTAGTGGAACACTCTTTCAAATGAGACCCAGGCTCTGCAAAACTTGTTCCAATTCCACAGGGCCTGTAAGACAGAGATGTTCTGCCAGGCCTATGGCTGAGGATGGCAACAGTGTTCATCTTGGCTAGTCTCCCTTCTCTCCCCTTCCTTCCTTCCTTCCTTCCTTCCTTCCTTCCTTCCTTCCTTCCTTCCTTCCTTCCTTCCTTCCTTCCTTCCTTCCTTCCTTCCTTCCTTCCTTCCTTCCTTCCTTCCTTCCTTCCTTCCTTCCTTCCTTCCTTCCTTCCTTCCTTCCTTCCTTTTCTCTCATGTCTATGCCATTTTGTATTTTCTTTTTAGAATTCCCTGTGATCTTGTCCTTGTTTGTTCCCTCCTTCTGATTGAGTTTGTATTACTTATGGAGTTTTAGGGTATCAAAATAACTGAAATTTTAAAAGTCAAAACCAAAATTGCATAATTTTGGTTTTATTATTGCAGAATTGACTGTTGTGAGCTGCTCTGAGCCAAACTTGACAGAAAAGGGTGGGCTACAAATAAATAAACAATTTCTTTCAGGAAGCAGAGATTAGAACTGTCTTGCTCACAAGTAGGATATTTTGAGAGTGGCTTTGCCCTCCAATCTCAGTTTAAAGTGATCAACTGGAGAACAGGTTGCTGGCCAGAGAAATAGAGATTAATGGTAGCAAACATTTGGCTCCATTCAACTCTGCTTTGAATCACATCACTATGTAATCAGAGGCTCCACCATGAATCTCTTATACCTGGCCATTCCAAAGAAATGTTCCAGACTAAGGAGACAGAATCAGACTTATACATCGTCATCTAAAAAAGGGTATTCTCAAAGCAAAAGAAAACGTTAAACCAAGCCCAGGGCTTGGGAAAAGGAAGGAGAAGAAAGTGCTTACCAACAAGAGTAAACCCACCAAGAACAACCCCTGAATTGAACAACTCCCCCCACCCCACATCTGATAATCAATTGCAACAACTAATATATGCTAGAATTACACAAATTACAAAGGCAACATCTGCAAATTCATAAATGCATGAGGTATATTATATATAGCGGATGGACTATCATACTGTTATTTATAGACTATACTTTTGTAATTTATATAGTCCCGCTCTGTAGCAGATTAATTTGCAGATGCTGCCTTGCCATTTGGTGTTGCTTTGACTTCGATTGGCTTTGTTATACTGCATCCCCCTTAAAAACAGACTTGTGCCATGAATTCCCTAACTGGCTTCAGGCAAGCCAGCCTCAGCTTCTCCTACCCTCAATATGGTGATAACAGTTATCCATTACTACTTTACAGGTGGTTATTAGGATTACAACAAGATAATATACAGGAAGTGTATGTATGTATTATTATGAGTGGTAGTGTAGAATACCTCCTTCTTTCACCCCGGCCCCCCTCTCCCTTGAAAATAATTTCTGCTCTAAGCAAAACTGTGGAGAAAATGCTTTACTATGCCTCAATCTTAAAATCAGTCATGGCTGCTGGGGCCAGCTGAAATGTGCTTCACAAGACACATCCAGCTGGCAAGCTGGGAGCTGACCATTTGATCTCTTAAATCCCTTTTGTACAGGGTGGAAGTTGGGGAGGAGTGGCTTAACCAGATTTTCTGTGGATGTCATGCTGCAGGGAAGTGCTCTTGGATGCTTATAGATACAGTCAGGCCATCTGGCCCTACCAAGCATACTTGGATTTTGCTCCTATACAAGAAGCAGAAAAAGAATAGAGGTGTATGGAAATTTTGGGAGACCTAGTTTGGTGTTGTAGGGTGGAAAAGCCCCACATGTACATACAGTGTCCCTCACCTGCAGTACAAAGTCTTCGGGGCAGCTGACACTGCATGCATTTCAGCAACTAGATACATATGCAGCAATGAGATTTTAGATTACCACTTCTGTGTGGAGTGTTGCTGCTGCTGCTGGGAGCAGCTATATGGGAGCAGTCCCTAGGATTTATCCTTCTCTTCCTTTAGGAATTTTAGGCGCCCCCTTAAAATGTGAATGGATCTCTTTTTCTGCTACCTTCTCCACAAGTACTACCCAAGGTTGCCATGACTGGAAACAGCACAGAAGAGGTGCCCCCAGTTCATGAAAGTAAGAATGTGTCCTCTCCTCGCTGGAGGTTATGTTGCCGTTGCAATCATCTACGTGCTGGATTGCCTTTTCCTCACAGGAAAATCTAGTTGTAAATTATTACTCTAAATAGCTCAATGATTGCTCAGTATCCAGTAATGAAGCTTAAGATATGCAATCAGTCAATCACTAGTCAGGAATCAAGAGAATGAAAGCTGGGCTGCCTGATTTCTAGTTAGATATAGGGAGAAAAGAAGCACAAGACTTCTCATATTTACTCGCAGTGCCTAATTGCAGCAGTTCCACTGAGATGAGGTGAATGTTTACATTTTTTTTTAATCCAGTGGCAACGACTGAGTGTATTGAGAGCAGGCGAGTACAGTCCAAAGCATACCCCAATCCCAGCAGAGCATGTCAACATTACTGTGAATAAATTAATTATATTGTGCTTGACCCAGCTAAGTTAAACACATTTAAACCTCATTGATTTTGACTGGAAAGTTAAGCATATAACTATCTCCCCTTAAAATCAATAGATTTGGAGAAGTGTTTAATACTGGCTGAATAATACCACGTTGTCCCACCATTTCCTTGGTGTTCAAGGAGTGTATGTTTTTGTATCTTTGTTTGTTTGTTACTGACTTGATAAATTTTAAATCCGCTTTTACTAGTAGGTTTATGCCATAATGCTGAGATGTTTTATCAGTTGCTAAAATTTATTGCAGTTTTTAAATGTGTGTATTTTTTAAAAATGTGTTTATACCATTCTAGCTAGTGGGAGACTGAAGCTGAAAGGCAGCAATTAACAGTGCAGTCCTTAACAGAGATACACCCTTCTAGCCAAAGCCCAGGGGTTTAGGCTTGCTACATGATATAAAAATTAAAATACAGAAAGGAAAAATAATTGAAGATTCATAATCTTGGAAATCACAAGGATCAAGACAAAACACATCCCTAATTCATGACTTCATTTGAAAAGTGAATTAATGATGATGGGGATAAACAAACTAATGACTCAGTCCTGGTTCTCTTGTTCCATACTCATCCTTTTGAATATAAAGAAAAAATATAGTCAGTCAGCCTTCTAGTGATGCTTGCTAGCCCTTTGCTGCGATTCACAACAGAACTCAAACCTTCAGATCAGGCGCTGCGGTTCATTGGCAGAATGGTCCCTTTCAGAAATCTCCAGTTCAATATTCTCAGGTGGCATCTATTGAGCAACAGCTTTCACTGTCTGATACCTTATGACTTCAAGAAGACAATACTGAGCTATAGGGACCAATGATCAAATTTGGTAACATAGCAGCTTCATATTTCAACAATTGATAAACACCTTTCAGTCAACCAGTGTGATATGCTGTATGTTTCTAGCACAAATGCCATTTAACTCCATTTGTAAGAACTGGAATGTGATTTAAGTAGCGCATAGGCTTCTTGAATGGGAACAGATCTCACCCGAGAAAGAGGGTTTATTTATATACGGAGACTGACACAGGCTTGCTTTGCTTTATCCTCTTTTTCACCAGCCTTTTCCAGGGAATCCTGGCTGCCCCTGTACAGGCTCAGGCAAGCCAAGACAAATGAATTCAGAAGCTTTTAAACCATAGCAAAGACAATCTCATTTCTATTCACATTCAGAAATCTTTTTATGTTTTTTATTGATTTAATGAAATACGAAGCAGCTGCATGTGGAGCGAGAGGATAATAAATAGAAAAGACTGCAAAAAGTCCTTTCCCAGCACAACCAAGGCCTCGTCTCCCCCCCTTCTCCCCTGTGAAGAATAAACTGAATCACCTACCAGCAGCACCAAATAAATGATTGCAGGCTTGTCACTTGTGTAGGACAGAGTCATAACTCATATACCCCTTGCACACTGCTGAGTTATGGTCACCTTCATGCCCCTGGCAGAGCTGCCATACTTTACCCCTGGCATTCAGGGCTCCCAGTGTGGTTAGTTTTAAGCAAAGGTCAATAATCCTGCCTCCCTTGGCAACAACACAGAGAAAAATGGACTGTGTAAAATACTGTCAGGCCAGGTCTGCCCAGGCTCAGAAACTTACCTCAGTCAATCTCAGTAAACAGATATTTTAAGGGACCTGCTGTGCCAACTTCTCTTTCACCTCTTTCTCTTTTTGCACACATTCTTTTTGCTCTCTTCTCTCACATCATTTCACACCAGAACCATTTCCAGGACTACTCCTTAATTGTTCAATAAAATGCTCAGCAGTGTTGGAATTGTAAATTTAACACAGGCTCTGGGGGAAGCTTCCTGCATTCAGTGCTTTTCAAAACAGATTACCCTGCAGTCCTGGTTGGTAGCCCATTGGCTTCAGTGTTGTCCTATGACCTGTAGTACAATGAGGAACCATTTGAGAAGTCTGGAGGAGTCATTCAGTCATGCTGTCCAACTTTGCTTTACAAGAATGACTGGAGAATATTAGAGCTCTCCAGGGTTTACCCGGTTTGTTCTATGACTTGCACTTAAAGTCAGTCACATGCTGAATTTGTTGTTCTCCGCTACCATTGAAACAAGCCAACTATGAATGGAAATGTCCTTTTAAAAACCACCAAAGAAGTCTTGTGACATCATAAAGATTAATTGATTTATGGGGGAAAGCCCAATACTTAGCTGTAACATCTGCATATGCACAGATATCAACAAAACCTGGCCTGTGTTCAGCCAGCAGCCCTGTGGGTTGCCATAGCAACTGCGGTGCATACCCAGGCATCCATCTAGAGATTAAGCACAGGTCTGCAGAGGGAGCCAGGAAAAGAAGGAGGATGCAGACATAGCAGTGGCAAAAGGAGGATAGGGAAGTAATTGTAGGAGAGAGGAGTACTGGTGAGAAGTAGAAGGAAGGCAATAAGGATAAAAGTTTTATTTCCTCTCTGAGTCCTCAAAGTTACCCCTCATGTTTCTATATGAAATCCAGTTTTTTACCAGATAAGCACTGTGACCTCTCACAATAGCAGTAATTGGTAAAGTGCAATCTAATCCTCAGGGCCACTGTGGCCATGGTCGGTCAGTGTAAAGCAGTGGCACTGGTCTGACCCCTATGGACATTCTTGAGGGAGGAACACAACACAGGCATAGACTCCATAGCAACCTAGGCAATACCTACCAATCAGTCAGCTGCATCCAATGACACCCCTATGAGTTGAACACACAGGTGCAGTCTACCACCATCAGCCAATATGGCCACTGCCTCTCAACATTACTTCCTCCAGAGGACAGGAAGGGAAGACCAGCAACAGCACAATCCTAACAGAGGCATGTGGCCTGAGTCTCTCCCCCCCCCCCGCAATATCCCACAGAGAAGGGAACCTACATGGCATACAGGATGCCTACCCATCCCCCAGTAAGGGTCTAATTGGCAGCAAGAGTAGTACTCACATCCAACCATCACTGATTCAAGTCACACATACCCTTCCTCTGAAGAAGGAAAAAAAACCAAAAACAAAATAAGAATACCGAGGCCAGGCTTGAACTTACAGGCCCCCTCACCCAAAATGAACAGTGGGGCAGCTGCCAGTCATATCATGCCAAACCCCAATCAGGCTTCATCCCACCAGGACAGTGACCCTACCAATAACTGCTGTCAGCATCCCTGCTACTTAAACCTTACTCCCTCACAGCTTGACCAACATGTTCCAGCAAGTAGGCCCCATCACATGACACAAAGCAGACTGTTGGATAAAGCTGCCCCATACACACACATTGCTAGCCTTGACTGTAGGAGCATGCCTTGTGGAGGCAGCAGCCCAGATGCATGCAAAGGGAATGGGGGAGGCATGGGTTGACTCCTGGGCTGAGATCTCTACCCCTAATGACCTATCAGTGCATGGTTGCTCATTTGGAGTGCATCGCTTAACCTGGGGGCACTGGCACCTATAGGGATTTTGAAATGAGACATGCTTGTCACACAGCAAGGAGGTTTGCTTTCCCCCATTAGTAGGCTTGCCAACACCCAAATGGGATCTGGAGATCTCCAAGAATTACAACTGATCTCCAGATGACAGAGATAAGTTCTACTGGAAAAAAGTTTCCCACCTCCCTCCTACTGTAGCCTCATCCCAAATAGCTTCCCCCAGGGTTCAGAAGACTACCAGAAACAGCACTGGTCGCAGTGTCAGGATCTGCATTAGGAGAGACGAGTTAGTTAAAACCTTTCCTTGTTGCCCTCTGAAAGAAATGTGGTCTGTGGGATATGAAATAATTGGAAGAGGGAGTGCTGAGGGGGTTGTGATCTTGTGCAGGTGATAACTGACTGGTTTTGTGCAGATGATGAAAACTGCAAAACCTGGCCATCCACAGACAAAGCAGCAGTCTCCAAATACTTGTGAGGCTCTCCTACTGTGCAGAAAATATGATTTTGTAAATTAACCAAAGGAAACAAAATGAATCCTCAAACTGGCCTGATGAGGATTGAATATGTTTCATGAGAGACTGAATGTAGATAGGTAAAGGAACAGGGAGGGAATCAGCCTGTTCAAGCCCCCAGGAACTTGAAGAATCCTGGAGGAAGAGATTTGGAAGGAGAGGACAGAACCCCAGATTTCACTCTTCTGTTGTGATTCTTCAGCCCATCCCCCCATTTATTTGCTGTATTGTTGACCTGGAATAAGAAGCTGATCATAGCTATTCTAGATATTCTTTCCCACTGCTTTGCCAATAAAATATTTGCTGGAATATGGATTTCCAAAGTCCATGAATCAGCTAGGAAGGAGAGTTAGCCCAAAGGTGACTGAAAATATGTATTGCATGTGAGTAAAAATTTAACTGAGACCATCTGAGAGAACTATGATGGTGGCAAAGGAAGTTTCTTCTCCCCCCTATTAAAGCATTTGATGCAGTGCCATCCAGCAGTGCTGTATTATAGATACGACAATTTATTATTAAATAGGTGCTAAATAGGTCAGTATCGACTCATATTGGCCACCTACAGGGAGAAAATTCATGGCCCACTGTGACATGTTTGCTGATAAAAATTGCTTGCATTTTGCATTTGTTGTTCATCACAGCTGGAGTAGTGTCCAAGCAAAGGAATAATTAGCTGACTCTTTGAATAACTTCAAGTTGTTTTTACCCTGCATGGGGGGTGGGGGGGGGGTGGGGGGTGGAAATGAAGAAAAGTTCTTAATATGTGGAATGGGCTCAGCAATCTTCTCATATAACTTGTGACTATGGCCCATGCTCTCTTCAGGCTCTAGCTGTCTTCCCAAGTCATACATTCCTATCACATAGTCATACTCTAGTTCGTGTAATTCCTCATTTCTGTTTCTGTATAGAAGCAATACTCAAGTTAATATGCTTATTATTTATTTACACCATACTTTCCTCCCCAATTGGAATACAAAGTAGCTTATAACATTCTCCCCCTCTCCGTTTTATCTTCACATCAACTTTATAAAGTGGGTTGAGCTGAGTTTGTGGTTTGATGACGAATGGGGATTTGAACCTGGGTCTCACAGATCCTAGTCTCCATCATACTGCCTGTAAGCCTGGTAGGGGCTAAAATATACCTTACGCACACATGGGTCTGCAGTACTTCAACTGAATACTTAAGCATAATAAAGAAGACTTAATGTGCAGCAACTTTTCAAAATGCAGATACTTGGTACTTTGTTTCAGTAAAGAAGAAATGTTCCAAATGTTCCTTGTCCTTTCTTCAATCTAGCAACAGATGGGATGACTCTATGGCACCATTAAGGATGCAGTTCTATGCACATTAACTAAAGAATAAAGGTCACTGCACCTTGTGGGATCAGTTGGTGGATAAAGCAGAATAAGGTTGGGTGCAGAAATATGAATTCCACACGGGTGCATTTATTTATTTTAAACACTTCTGGTATGGTACACCTCCCAAAGGGGATTGTGCATTACGAAAATAAAATAAAACTTTCCATAGAAGCACATGTATTGGAAAGAGTGATGGAAATGTCATATTTTTTGTGTTCATAGTACAGTATTCCTATTTAGGAGAATGAACTTGAGAAAGTTGTTTTTCACATGTTATCACTGCACATTTCTTTGTATAAATCTCTGGTTTCTTTGAACAAAAGTCCCATGTTGTCTGCTAGCAAGAAACACTTCATCTCATTTCTGAAGTTTTCTTTTACAGTATGAAGTGAAGGGGTGGATTGTCAGCTGAATGTTGATGATTAGCAGAGATGAAGTCTCCAGAGCTATATTATCTGGGCCATCCTGAAGGATGCTTGAGTGAGTGTTTTTAGCAACCTCACTGAGATTATCATGGTGAGTAAAATAAGAGTAAGAGGCAAAGCCTGCTTTGTGATGAGAAAAAAACAACTTTCTGAGAAATAAAATGAGGGGGAAGCAATGTGTCTTTGAGCATACCTCTTGCATGTATACTAGAGAGGAAAACAAAATTTAAAAAGAAATTCAATAATGAGACAAATTTGGAAGTCACTGTAAACTTGGACTTTTTTTTAAAAAAAAGGTCATTTAATAAAGGCTTTTGATGAAGTTCAGATATCCTTATCTCAAGAAATATTGCAGAGATAGAAAAGGTACACAAAAAGGAAACCAAAATAATCAAATGATGGAGGTTCTTCTCTATGAGGAACAGTTAAAGTGTTCTTAATTTGAAGGGCGCGGGGAGACTACTAGGGGATAAATGAGCAAAACAGGTACCTCACATTTTGACTGGTATGGAGAAAACTGATAAGAGTCTTTCTTCTTTTACCCAGTCCTAGAACTGAGGTCACCTAATGAAGCATGTTTGGCAGTAGATTCAGGATTCCTCTCAATCCTTAGGAGGCAGCTGGAGACAAACTGAAGTAATTAATACAGGATGTAGTTCATTGAGTGAATTCTGATCTAAAAGATAGGGAGATTGTCTTCTTAACTTGTTTTAAAGGAGGATTAAAATTTCTGAAGGATACTTTATCAGTGGTTGTTAACTTCTACACTGGAGAACAAACAGTAGATAACTGCTGCATTTATGGAATGGGGGGTAGAGGTTGTTCAGTGATACAACATCTTTTCCATGCAGATGGTCCTGACCATCTACAATTTAAAGAATCACATAGTAGGGGATGTGAAAGACCTCTGCTTGAGATCCTGGAATGCCACTGCCTCTCAAAATAGAACATACAGACCTTAACAGACTGATGGTCTGACTTAGGAGAAGGCAGTTTCATATGTTCATGTGTTTCATGTGATTGTGGATTAGATGGACCCTTGGTTTCATCCCATCAAGACCAGTCCATGGCCAGCACTGAAATAAGACAAGATCTTATGCATGTAAGAATTCTTTGTAAGCCTCACTAGATTTGTGGATCAGAGAAATGAGAACACCCAGAAGAAAGCCCAAAGAGACAATTCCATCCAGGAAAATGACCAAATTGGGGAACCAGATGCACCTTGGGCAAACATCGCTGAAATATTATTATGAGAGATAACAATGAGCCTGAGCTGATTCTCAAACCAGATCATGCAGAAGTTGTTTAGTAGCACAAGGCTTTTTATTTCTGAGCCCTATTCAGGAGATTTATCCCAAGTCTAGTCACAATCAGTGACAGTCCCATGGTTATGAAACAGCCTCCCCAAGGAGGGGAGCTTGGCCCCCTTCCTCTCAATCCTTAGGAGGCAGCTGGAGACAGTTTTATTCATGATGACATTTAATTAGTTTTTCTGCCCACCAGCAGTTTTTAATTATAGCTTTTGACTAGTGGTTTTTATGCATGTCATGTCTTTTATTGTGTTTTGTTATTATTTACACTGTAAATGACCTTGCGGTAGAAAGGCAGCGAGTAAATGTTTTGAATAAATAGAATAAATCAGAGCTCCACTGATGCAACAAGAAAGGCGGGGCAACCAGTGTGTGTCTGGGAATTGCTGATGCAACTACTCTATGGACAAACTCCTGGGTTTTAGTTCTTACACACACACCCCTATTCAGTGCTTGACCCTCTAGACAGCTGACTTGCTAAACTTGTTGGCACTGTTAGGCAACTCCCTTGCTGCTCAATAGTATTCTGTCTGCCTTCCAAAGGCTGATTAGGCAAGACCATATCCAGCCTAGACTGGACAACAGGAAATGTATCAGATCCTGGAGGACTTTTATGTTATTACTGCAGTAGCTGCAGATATAATCTGACCTTTCTCAAAGTTTCTTTTCATGTTAATGTAGCTTGCTTAGTAGCTGCATATCTACAGCAGGTCCAAGCAGGAAAAATAAGGGGCATTGTGAATTGATATACATTTGCATAAGACAGTTGAAGATTTGCTACAGTACCAGCAAATAACTAATACATTATCAGGTTTTGAGGCTGTTGTCTTACTAGATTTCTTCTAGAATGCAATGATAAGGAAAAGGGAACACACAAGTCCTTCAATCTATTTACAGACATGATACAATAATTTGTAAGAAAAATGTAGCATTTGCCTCCCACACTCACACTGCCAAAGTCTTGGCCAGAGGTATCCTTCCCAGGGCCATTGCGGGAGAGTGGGGCAGGGGGCAGAGGTTGATACAACCAAAAGCAGCCTCACCCAACAAGGCTAGCCACAAGGCTAGGGCTACTGGGGCAGATCCAGTTTGGCAGGGGCAAGGATGATGCCCCTGGGGACAGTCTAGTGTCTAGTCAGACATTCAGGCATGCTGGAGGCAATAGGAGGTGGGCCTGTGTTGGTGTAAAAATATAAAATAGCAGAGTAAATAATCACAGATGCTGCTGGTTAGCTTCAATAAAGTTTGCTAAGAAAATAGGAGGGAATGGTAACATGGCAGAAAAACAGTCCTCTCCAAGCTGAGCTACATTCTGCATCTACATTATAAGAAGGTGCAACTCGCACACTGACTGAGAACAAAGTTTACAACTAGCTAATGTTTACTAACAGACAACATCATTAACTCTTTCATGATTGAAGAGCTAACACTTGCTATGCCAACAGCCTGCTACAAGTAGGAAGGGCCCAGTGACCCAGTAGCTCTCTGGCCATCTTGCCTAGTTACAAAGAGGAGACCAGGAGTCAGAGAAGGGTGGAGCAAAGACTAGGTGTAGGCAAGGGGAAGTGGTAATTAAGGTCACTGGCCAAAGAGGCACTGGCTAGAGAGGAACCCAGTCTGGAATTGGGTGTCAGTGGGGAAGGGGATGGGTAGAGACAGCACAGGTTAAAAGGGAGACTCCCCATGATGGCCAAGAAGGAGAAGCAGGTTCAATTCAGGGCTATGAGAACTGCTGCTTGTGGAAGAGAGGAGCAAGGTAAAGCAACTCCCCTTCTAATTCTGAGTTCCCAAGAGGCCACAGGTGTCAAAGCAAGATGACAGAAGGACAGTCAAGCGAGACTGTGCATGAGGAGCAACACAGGATTTTCCACTGTGGTAGTAGTACTAGCTGGGACAGTGGCTATTTGGGCACTACATAATCTCCACCTACAGAATGGTTATGCTTGAAGAGTATTTAAATGTCAAAATATACTTCTGAAGTCAGTGAGCATGTCAAAGCTAATTAAATATGTCTGGTGCAGAAAATATCAACTCAAGAAGTGCGTACATTTGACAATTCAAAGCTGCCAATACAATGATGCCAGTTCTTGGCTTCAAGCACTATCCATTCCAGTACTTTGAAAAGGCACTGCAATCAAAAGAAGAAACAAAACAGATGAAGGAAAAGATGCTGCATTACTCGGTTGGCGCGTATTCCATGTTATGGAGATATTTACCATGAACTCAGTCTTGGCTGGAGGTGGGGCTGGAGGAGAGAATTAAATATCATCAGGCATTATTTTTGCTGGATTATGATCATCATTATTCCATGTTCATTATTATACTATTCTTTATAACTTTTAACAGCTATTATCATTTATCATTTATTGTTTATTAGATTATGATGTACAATATTATATGTGCAGTTTTTTCTTCTTTTTCTTCATTTGGTGATATAATTGCAATTGTTGTTTTGATTTTCTTTCATTTTTTTCTGTCTTGTTTAAATCTATTAAAATTTTAAATATTTTTTTAAATGATCAAGTATGTGAGATTGCCTCCAAAAATGGAAGTTCCACAATGCATTCCTGTCTTCCATTCTGCAGTGTCCCTTACGTCCTGATGTAGTACTGGTATCATAGTACCCCACTGACGTATGGAACAGGAGTTGGAAATAATGGATATTCATGAGGAAATGTGAATGCCATATCGGAAAGCTAATGTGGTGTAGCAGTTTAAAAGGTGAACTAGGGTCTGGGAAACATAGGCTCATTCCACACATGCAGAATAATGCACTTTCAAACTGCTTTCAGTGCTCTTTGAAGCTGTGCGGAAGGGCAAAATCCACTTGCAAACAGATGTGAAAGTGGTTTGAAAACGCATTATTTTGCGCATGCGGAAGGGGCCTCAGATTCAAATCTCTACTCTGCCTTGAAGCTTCTTGGATGATCTTGGGCCAGTCGCATTCCCACAGTCTAACCTAATTCCAAGGATTATTGTCAGGATAAAATGGAGAAGGCAACAAAGTAAGCCACTTTGAGTCTCCATTGGGAAAAAAGACAGGATATAAATGAAGCAAGTAAATTAATAAATAATGAAAGTCAAGAACAGGAACTCAGCATGGGGTTGCCATTTCTATCAACAACCCAATGTTTTCAATTACATGTAGGTCCATCAAGAGAGGCCCTGTTTCATGAAGAGCAACTCTTCCTGCCTTCCAGTTCTGTATGCTTGCTAAAACCCATAATGATATAACATAGAAATCTAACTCTTCTAGATGATCCCTTAGGAAAAAAATCATATTGTTTCATTGTTTATTGCACTATAGGGAAGAGTAGGCATACAAAGCCACCGTCAGAGCTGACAATGTTGAGACAGCATCACTATATATCTTTCTACCCTGCAGTGAAGTATGAGCTCAGATAATGTGTTTAAACTGGATTTGATACATTGGCACAGTCATGTGGAGGAACGGCTGGAGTAACTTTCTGGTGGCAAACTGCATAAGTGAGGCAGTTATAAATAGATGTCCATGTTCATGTGAATTGTTGCTAGGATTTCCAGTGTGGGTTTGCCCCCCATGTTCAGAATGGAGGCATTTAGAGGAAAGAAGCAATATGGAATGTTTAACCCTTCTCCAGCCCTAACACTGGCAACATGTCTACCACCAGTGAAGTGCTAGCTACCTAAAACTTAGGGTCGCTTCTTCATTTTTTCTTCTCTGTGATTACTGGCTAACTCTGGGCCCAAGTTCCATTGCATGCTATTGCTCACCTATCATAGAGTTCCTGCTATATCCTAGGATAGCATGATGTCACTTTCAAGTGTGGTCTGGAAATGACACCATCTCAGAGGTGCAATGGCAATTTTGTAATTATTTTTACTCCCGCTAATCTATTGAGTGGTGGTGGGAGTCAGCAATTTTCAGCAAGAGGCTATAGTGGGAGACCTGGCAAGCCTAGCTCTGCCACTTCTTCTTCTTCTTCTTCTTCATCATCATCATCATCATCATCATCATCATCATCATCATCATCATCATCATCATCATCATCATCATTGTAGATTTCACAGCTGCCAGATCTTTAGCGTAGTAGTAGTAGTAGTAGTAGTAGTAGTAGTAGTAGTAGTAGTAGTAGTTGTTGTTGTTGTTGTTGTTGTTATTATTATTATTAATTCAATTTGGTATACCACCCCATCCCCGGAGGGCTCTGGGCGGTGTACAACATCAACATAAAATACAATAACAAGAGGGGTGAGTAAATAACAACCAATAAATGCCTAACATTAAGAACTCAGCCCAATAAACTCTAAAATATTAATTTAATTTAAAACAGCGATTGCTATATGAAATTGGCGTCCCACAAAACCCTTACTTAAAAATCCTCCTAACGAGGGAAGGGGGGGCACGGTGGGTCCCAAAGATGTAAAGGGAACCTCACAGGAGAACAGAGGGGGCACAATTCAGCGAGTGGTCTCTCCAAAGGCCCGGTGGAACAACTGAGTCTTACATGCCCTGCGGAAATTGCTGAGATCCCGCAGGGCCCGGACAGTTGGAGGGAGAGTGTTCCCCCAGGCCGGGGCCAGAGCCGTAAAGGCCCTGGCCCGAGTGGAGGCCAGTCACATCATCGAGGGGCCAGGGACTTCCTGTAGATTGGCCTCTGCCGAACGCAGAGGCCGAATAGGGACATATGGGGTAATGCGGTCCCGAAGGTACAAATTATCACCACATTCTGCTGTATATGTGAATCAGACCCAAGTTAGCTCCTCTGAATATTAGGTTGACTGATGGGGTTGGCCCTGCACAAGCCATGGTAGCCAAGATTTCCCTGCCCATTTTTTTTTACAAAGATGTGGTATGTTCCACCCCACTGCTCCCTGCTCCAGGTAGTATCTCAGCGTCTCATACTAAGATCCCACAGTTCAACTTGTTTAAAGCCTTAAATCCAAACAACACCATTAACATATCAACAGTTGGTTAGTCATTTGGCCTTGGCCCTGCAATGATGAATGAATATTGAAACACATTTGGGTTCGGGAGTGTCATAGAACATTACCTGATGCCAAAGCTCAGACGCGGCTGTAAACCAGCAGGTTAGGAGGGGAGAGGGGGATTAATCTTCCTATGCAGCTACCTTATTTCGTCACTTTGTGGCTGTTTTAAAGCAAGCAATAAAAAGCTGATCATAAATCAGGACCTATATAATAAAATACAGAGACAGCTGTAGTTAGATGAGTCCCACAGGGACTAGGTCCTCCAGGAACTCAAGAGAAGAAGGGAAGTCTCCTCTCCCCTCCTGGCTTCTTTATAGCCATCTCGTGAGAGAAGAAGTAATAGGGGTGAAGAGGAGCTGATGGAGCTGCTTGTTATGTGAACGTGTATTGCAGGGCACAGGCGTAATGCCACAACTAGGTTTTATGGGAGATGCTTTGCATTGGACACATTTTATGCCCCCCCCCTTCCCCCTCATCAAATTTACAGGCAGGCAATTGGCGCAAGGGGGAAATAAACTCTTTATAAGAGCACAATGTTAGTGTTTTGTTTGTTTTCTAATATGATTATACTGCCAGATATATTCATAGCTCAAGTGCTTTCTTTTAAGAGTCAATTTTTTATTATTTTATTGTCAGTCCGAAATTCAATTAAAGAGCTGCCATAGAAATCAAGGTTGGTGCATGTTTTAGGGATGGACACTCATTTTTATTGGACTCAGTTTATTCAGGCTGCAATCTAGCACACCAGTTACGTGTGCTCCAGTTTCATTGAAATCAATAGATGCATTTGCTTTCTCCCAGAATGCAGCCTGCAGGCAAGTCCCAGCTGTTCTGTTCTGTTTGTTTGTGGGGGGTTTGTGCAATCAGCTGCTGATATTCACAGACAGAACAGCATGAGCCACAGTGCATCCTTCGATATGTTACTGGATTCCCCACTCCTGATATTTTAAAGACAAAACATTATAACTCATTACAAAGTGGCACAACATTTTGCTCAAATGATCCAGATGGTTAGTGTTCAACCGGAACCCAGGTTCCCATCTGTGGACATCTGCCACTATCAGCCTTACCTACCTCACAGGAATGTTGTGAGGAGAAAATAGAGGAGAAAGCCTGATGAATGCAACCCTGAGCTCCTTGAAAAAGGTGGTGGTAAATATGGGCTGAAAAAACAAATGGGACCCAAAGTTTCACTGCTGCTGTATCCTCCATTTTGCTGCTGTATCCTCCATTTTGCATTCTTCAAAAGTATTAACAGCTGATTTGGGAAACTGCTTATTTATACCCATTCAGCTAGGCACCATGTTAATTTCACTTGCTGATTTTGACTAGCAGAAACTAAACTGCCTACTTCACTGCATGAGCCCCAGAACCCTCTGCACAATTAGTACCTTCCTCATTTCATTTGCAAACGGCATCACATTTATTGGGAGGTGGTGTGTATATACAAAAGGATGTGAATTCAGTTCAACTCAATTCTGTTTAAAGAGCCCCGAGCTTTCACCTGAAAAGAAAATGCAGAGAAATGGTCAGGTGTTCATTTCAAACTCCCCAGAGACAGAATCATGAGCTTTGGGCAAAATTCTGCTGCAAGCTGTCGAACCTCCACAGGACCTGCAAGACAGAGCCTGGCTTCTCCCCCCCACCACCACTTTATTAGTGTCATAAGGTTAGAAGGCTTTCATATTTTTAATATTTTCAAAATGCTTTAAATTACTTTAATGTTTTTAAATGTTTTTATTTTGTTTTTAAATTGGGATACTTTGGTCTGTTGCCTGGCTCCTCCAGCAAAAGAAGGACAGGCAGTGTGCATCTGGGACATCTGAAACTGGAACGGGTTGGCCAATAGAGAGGTGTGTGGGCAGGCCCCAACTCTAGAGCTCTTAATAGTACTTCATTAACATCCAAGACAAGGTTTTGTAAGTTCAGGCTCAGGTGATTTTTCTATAATAAAGTGTGCTGATATGAATCATATGCCAATGCTCCAAAATTTGTTTGTATTAGTTATGTTTTAAATGGCTTTTATCGTGTACTATGGAAATATTATAAGCCACCCTGAGCCCTCTCAATAACAGCTCCAGAGTCAGGGTTAGGGTTAACCCTCATACATCTCTACTGGCCAACCAGTTCCAGTTCCAGACATTTCAGAAATGACGCATGCTGCATGTCCTTTCATCATAGAGAGCCAGGCAAGAGACCAAAGTATCCCTGTTGCTTGGAGCTTTTTCACAGTAACATTCGTTATTTTTATTTATTTATTTAAAGTATTTTAATGTATTTCTATACAGTTCAGCGTCTTTACGGTGGCAAACTGTCAAAATATGAAAGTGTATATATAGCAATTTAGCAAACCATGAGCACAGAAATATAAACACGAAGGAAGGTCAATGGGGGAACACCATTAGCTCTTCAGGGTTTTTTTTTTAAAAATTGCCTGGGTCAAGTTTGGCAATGCTACCCTGTAGTATCCATAGTGCCTGAATATTAATTGAAAATAAAATACAACTGTAAAATTTTCATGTAGCTCTTTCTAATATAAAGATGGAAAGATGTGAAAAAATAAGTATTTCAATGTGTAATGGCTATGTGGGTTTCTTTCCCCCAGCCAAATCTCTTGGGATGTAGTGAAACCTGCAAGTTGCTGTAATAGACAACATCAAATGGGCAGTTATTGGTAGAAAAAAAATTCTTCATCCTCAACCACCCAGACTACACCTTGAATGTTCAGACTTTCAGTAGAACTGATATAGAATCATAAAGTTGGAAGATACCGCTAGGGTCATCCAGTCCAGCCCCCTGCCATGCAGGAATACACAATCAAAGCATCCTTGACAAATGGCCATCCAGCCTTTGTTTAAAAACCTCCAAAGGAGGAGACTCCACCACACTCCAAGGCAATGTATTTCACTGTCAAACAGCCCTTACTGTCAAGAAGTTCTTTCTAATGTTATGTGGAATCTCTTCTCCTATACTTTGAATTCATTACTCCGTGTCCTAGTCTCTAGTGCAGCAGAAAACAAGCTTGCACCATCTTCAACATGTCATCCCTTCAAATATTTACATATGGCTACCATGTCACCCCTTAAGCTTCTTGTCTTTGGACTAAGCATACCTAGCTGCCTAAGACAATCCTCATAGGCATGGGATCAAGACCTTTTACCATTTTGGTTGCCCTCCTTTGGACCTGTTCCAGTTTGTCAATATTCTTCTTGAATTGTGGAGCTCCCAGGACTGGATACAGTATTCTAGGTGAGGTCTGGCCAATGTAGATATCTATCAGAAGAGAAATGGAATAGTGGTCTTTACTATTAATAAGTAAAACTTTGGGCCAGAATCAGTCTGGAATATGTGCTGACTGCCCAGGCTCTTGCTCAACAGGTACTTTTGATTTATAAGTAAATGATCTGTGTCTAACCCTCTCTTCTCTGAAGAAACTGACTGTTCAAAGGCTGCTGTAAAATTCCTATTGCTTGGGGAAAGGGACATGATGAAACTATATTAATAATGCTGTCTTGTAAGACAGATTTTAAAATGTAGGTTTCAAAATTACTTTACAAAGCTCTACTGCTTATTTATTTATATCCCACCTGTCTTCCATCACAGATCTCAAGGTAGAATGCCCAGTTCCCAAGAGGTCTCCCATCTAGGCACTACCCAGACCAGATCTCATTAGATGCTGAATCATGTGACTGTGCACCATGTGCTGGGACCAATAATATGTAACAATGCAATCTTAAACAGAGTTACCGGTACATCCTTCTAAATCCTTGCAAGAGCATACTTTTCTCTGGAAATTTAAAGATTGTCAGCATGTGACTGCTGCCTGTACCTTGGATCCCAGAATCCTGGCTACTGTTTTTCACTGCGGACTTATATTAGAGCTTATAAAGTCGCAATCCTGGCATCATTTTGCCCCATCCCCCACAATAAAGATTCTGACATAAGCAACTGGGATTTCTTTGTTAAATCTAAGTCTAAGGTCCATTATACATGGATTGCTTTCTTAGAGGTTCTTTGCTCCACAGTGGGATTGTAGTGGGGTCTCCTTGCCTTTCTCCGTTCATACATAAGGAAGTACCCTACTCTGTATGTCTTCCATCACAGATCTCATGGTAGAAGACCCAACTGTGGTGCCCCCACTTCTGGGTTGGTCCCCACTGATTGCAAAATTGCCATTTTTTAAAAAGCCCTTTAATTTTTTATCGTTTCATTGAGTCATCACTACTGCAATGGCTCATTAGTTTTAATTTTTGTTGCTGCCGTTGTTTTTAGAGAAGCCAGCCATCAATCATCTGGAAATGCTTGCAAGAAGCGGGCCTAATTATAGCTCAACCTCCAGTGTAGGGACCCTAGCACCATGGGCTGCCGATTGCATGGCAGTGCAAGTGGGCAATCCCATCCTGGCTTCAACCGCACAGCAACTGTGATCCACCCATAGCTTTTCCTTGCCTGCATATAATGGTGTGCTGAGATGAGCTGTTACTCCACCTGCACCTCCCTCTGCTGGCCAACACTAGGGTTCAAACTGGTAAAGCCCCATGGTAAGCCATAAGAAGTCAGTTTGGGAAGCCTACCCCAGTTTGGGAAGCCCATCATAAGATGCCTCGGAGTGGTTCCCAAGCATTCCTAGCTTAAAAGCCCCTGTTGTTCCTGTTGTTCCAGCCAAAGGGCCTAACCTGTTTATGACCTATTTAAATAAAAATGGCAAATTGAAGCCGGCAAAAAACAAACACACAACCCTTTCATAGCCTGTACTTAAAAAGTCCAAACATTCCTTCTCATTCCTGAAATGACCAGTGAGTCTCACCTTGCCAAAAGAAGAACACAATTTTTGTTAGGGTGTGGGCTGTTGTAAGTAACAGCTTCACATATCAGCTACAGATAGACTAACATGGCTACTCATTGTGATCTAGCATATTGTATGTAATTGTCATTCTAGTCACCAGAGCAGCCATTCATGTATGTGGTTTCCTCCTGACTTGTATATTTCCCATCAGGCTTGCTACGATCCTTTGAAACTGAAGCAGAGCATGATCAGGCAAACGCTTTCTTCATTTTCCATATACACAGCACTCTCCCTTCTGGCTTCTGTGATGCTTTTCCCCCATGGCTTGAAGACAAGGTAAACCTCAACGTCTCTCTGCACCTGCCTGTGCTATACACTTGCTGAGAATACACAAATAGGAGCAGGGCTGCAATGAAGACATCTGGCCTTGAGGTCTAGCCAGAGTCGGAAGTAAGAAGAAGAAACAATAGAAGATATTACTTTCTGTGTTCTTTATACTTTGTTTCTCACATTTCCTGTGTTCAAGTCATTTGCCTCACTGTTCAATTAAAAGTTTGAAATGAGAGAGAGAGAAAGAGAGAGAAAGGAGTATATGTTGCCATAGCAATTCATCTTTTTTTCCCCTTACAGACACACACCTTAAAACCCTGTTGTGGTTCAGCTCTGTTTTTATCTTTAATTTCCATATGAAAGGGAGGTTCCCTGGGCCTTCAGGCACTGTTTGCTCCTAACAATACAATAATGGGCTTGCTGCTTTTAGAGTTGGCCCTTGCAGATGAACAATGATTGCAGAAAAAACTACACAGAGGAAAGTAGCTATTACGAATTGTAGCTTTTATTTTTACTGTACCTTTGGATTTGTTCCAACCATCTCGTTCATCATTAGGAGAAGCATGGGGTTGCTGGCAGGTGCAAATCACAGGAAAAGTATGGTTGCTGGACACTGAGGGAAACATCTTATCTGATGGAGAATTTGGAAGGAGGGGATGTGGCTTATAGCCAGAGGTGGGATCCAACCAGTTCTCACCACTTCTCTAGAAGTGGTTACTAACTTTTTCTGAGTGCCGAGAAGGGGTTACTAAAGCAACCTCCCTGCCCAATAGGGACTGGAGGTGTGTGTGTGTGTGGCGGCGCCACTGTTTGAATCCCGCCACCATCGGAATCTGTTATTAAAATGTTTGGATCCCACCACTGCTTATAGCTAATATTTGGTAGGCAAGGACAATAGTGCTAATACTTTGAACAAATGCCCATTTAAAGGCTCCAAGGGGCCTTTTAAAAATGCCACCTCAGTTCAAAGCAAAGTCTGACTGATGGATACATACAATGATGCCTGTATTTTGAAGCAATTGTATAACCATCTTAAATTTTAGAAATTCATTTCACTGTCACTGTCACATTTGTTTACTAGTTGCCTTTGGGTTCATTACTGCTTTGATCATTTTAAAAATCTGAAAAGCTGATTTAGCTGGCAATGGGCAGGATGAGTGGAGGAGGGGCCTCCTGCCCACCTGCCTTTTCCTTGAGCTTAAAAATCTTTGATTCAGTACAAGCCAGTTTTGGCAAAGGCTGCAACCGTATGGATGCTTATTTGGAAGTAAGAGCCACTGAACCTAAAAGTGTAAAACTGCGCAGAACTGGGCTATATTTGCATTTTTCAACTAATAACCAAACGTAAATATGCAATCTTTGCAACGTGTCTTCAATTTGTTTATTATGAGTATTGGTCCCTTCCTTACTAAGTAGCAATACAGTGCTTCTGGTGTTCATCACTTTCTTTGAACCCCTTTTCATTCTGTAGGAAAGTGAATGAGTGGTAGGGCCAATAAGTGAGTGGGGTTAACAAAGATGTTAGTTGAAATCTGGCCTTAGACTAATTAAGCATATCCTGGAACTGAACAAAATCAGAGCTTCTTCTAAATGTTTGATATTTTCAATAGATTTGATGAAAGGTAGTTGACATCAAGTCCCAGCTTTATACAATTAAAATTCTGCCATGCCCACTGTCACATTAGCAGTCAATTTTTACATTGAACGAAGCGAACCTACATTTAGTTCTTAGATTGTCTGTTGCCATATTGAAACTCAACACTAAGTGCTCTAAGAACTGAAAGCGTAGGTACACTTTGTGTAGTGTTGAAAAGAAAACCAAACAGTAATTATGGGATGCAGATTCAGATTGGAATGGCTTCGATTTTCAACTAAACAGCACACTTTGCTGAATTGAAATGGTTTTGAAAACAGATTACAGTGCCCATAGTACTGATATGAAAACTGAGTTGTGTCATTGAAAACTACTCTTTGTTACCAATGTTGGGTGTCATGTAGCTTGTTCTCCAGCTAGCAGCAGATCAAGCCAACACAAAGGTGCATTTATTCAGCATGATGATGTTACAAAGCAAAACTCCAAATCAAACACTCCTCTCTGTCAGTGATAAAAGTCAGGATTTTTACACAGAAAGCCTACAGCTGGGCTTCTTTTAAAGGATGTGCTTGCAGCAACCTGTGATTTAAACTATGATTTTTAAAAAGTGGTTTCTCATCCTTCCCAGCAGAGAAAGTAGTAGCAACCCCCCAGTTTCACTGTTCTCCAGCCCTGCAGCTGCTGCCTTCTTAAGCAAAACAGATTTGCCATTAATCATCACCCCTGGCTTGGAATATTGCTACTTCTAGCTTCACTAATCCCATTAGCCTTTCTTTCCTGGCTGCCATTATGGGCTCTCATCAGAGGCCTTTCAGAACTCTGGATCAGGGATGCTGTCCTCTCTCTGTGTCTCTGGAAAAGCCATGAGGCAAGCATACCATGCTGCTGCTGCTATTTTATTTAATTGGAATCTTTGTTGAATCTGCTAATTAAGTTTTTTTGCCTAGAACTAACATTCGGCTGCTAATTCCTCACAGGAATGCTCCCTGCAGCATTCACAGAGGTGATGTTCATGGGCAACCTGCCATAGCTCATGAGGAGGGAAAAAAAGAGCCCTTTTCATCACTGGGATGACATTCAGCAGACCCATTACCATTTCTTCTACTGAAGCATTTTTAGCACTCTTGGATAATCAAAAAAAGGATGAAGTGAGCATATCCTGTTTCTCTGAGTTTGTAAGAAATATGGTTGCATGAATGCGATGAGCACCTGTTGGATAGTGCCAGTGCTATCATCCCTATTCAATGGATTCTCATGACTACTCCATACTTCTCCATCACTGCAATATTTTGTGAATATTTTTCTTTTAGTTTTAAAAATAATTTGGAGCATGAACTCTCCTCTCTTGTATCTCTGGAGATAGGAAGGCTCAATAGAACCGATTTCATCTCCTCCTTACTCAATCTCACTCAGCCCTGACCTGGATGGCCAAGGCTAGCCTGATCTCATCAGATCTCAGAAGCTAAGCAGAATCAGTGCAAGTTATTTGGTGGAAGACCACCAAGAAATTCCAGGGTTGCTGTGCAGAGGAAGGCACTGGCAAACTGGCAAACCACCTTTGATAGTCTCTTGCCTTGGAAACCCTACAAGGTTGCCGTGAGTCAGCTGCAACTTGGTGGCACTACACACACACACACACAGAGAGAGAGAGAGAACGAGAGAGAGCGAGAGAGCGTGAGTGTGGGAGTGTACAGGGCTAATCTGAATTCCCCATATAAGCCTCCACAGCTCAGGCAGCAGAGCTGGGAATCAAACCCAGTTCCTCCAGATTAGATACACGAGCTCTTAACCTCCTACGCCACTGCTGCTCCTACAAGGTAATCCAATTATTTCACTTTCCACACATAGATCAAGAGTGGAGTTAGAAGCACTTCTCTTTTCTTCTGTGATGATTGCAGACATAGTGTTGCCATGCCTATGGTTAGGTTCTAGGTAGAACTGAGCTCAGTGTTCTCAAAAGAACATTACTGGTTCCAAATAGAATTGACAACCTCTAAATTTAGGGTGGAGTTCTCCTGAACTCACAAGTGATACCCAAGGCCCACTCTGCATGGACCGAAAACAGTAAAATGGTAAAATGGTAAAAGCACTGTTCCAGGGGTGCAGTTCGGATGGCTACTGCCTCTGCAATGAGGCAGCACCGTGCTCCCCCCACACAACCGGCAGGGAAATGCTGTTTTTGAAACTCACTCAATGAATAAGTCTTTTCAAAAACAGCATTTTCAATCTGGTGCCAAGTGAACAGCACCAGGTCAGAGGCACCACTTTTTGGAGCCTCCATTTTGTTTGCCAACTTACTGTCTCTTCCCTGCACAGCTCTGCAGGGACGAGGGGACATGCCTCCTGCTCTTCAACCCCTGAGGCATTGCTATGGCCATGGGGGCATGTCCCCTCATCCCTGCAGAGCTGCGCAGGAAAGAAAAAGTAAGTTTACAAACACAATGGAGGTGCCTCCATGCGAAGGCATCTCTGTGGGCCACAGCGGCTCTGGGACCACCCGCACAGGAGTATGCGAACAGTCCTGGGGCTCCACCAGCATCATATATGCTGGTGTGCCGCTGCTGCACAGGCCCGTGTGGAATGGGCCTAAGACTGCAGAGATCAGTACCCCTAAAGAAAATGGCAGAATTGGAAAGTGGACTCTATGACATCACATCCCTGCTAAACTTTCTCTTCTTCCAAAACTCTGGCCCCCCAGGCTCTACCCTCAAATCTCCAGGACGTTCCCAATCCCAATTTCAAATTCCAAGCATCCTTTTACTTCATCTGGCTTGCTCCATCATAATTGCTCATTTGTACAGCTCAAGTCACCACTACTGCTCAGCATCAATGATAAAGCATGATCTGGTGAGGGGGGAAAAGCATTCACTTCACCTTGATTTGGCTTGGTGACATCATTACATAGCCAAATCTGATTGGCTACATTACAGAGCCTTGATGCCAAATCAGAGTTAGGGCAATAATTCTTATTGTCACTCTGGCACATAACAAGAATGAAAAACTTGCACCAGACATCATCAGGAAGCACAATTGCTGCTGCTGTCTGGACCACCACTCCCAAGATATCAGAACATTTTGCCTCATCGTTCATGAAACTGCTGAAGGAGACCCTTATACAGCTAAGAAGGTGGCATCATTTTGGCTTTCTTCTAGCATATGTAAGAACAACCATAAGGAAGCAGGCATGAGGGCAGTCCCTACAGCTACAGTTTCCACAGCAGTTGGCCACCACACCTTTTCATCATGCTACCCCATTACATGCTGCCCCATTACAAGATGGCTATGCAGAAGATGGTGTCACAAAAATCAAACATGTGCATGCCCCAGATTGGCTCCATGGGGCTGAACTCCATAACTTGGCTGGAACCTTAGTTAACAACATTCAGCTGGTGCATTGAGGAAAAATGCCCCTGCTAGCCCAATTTCTCAAAAGAAAAAAATGGCTTTCATGAAAAAAAATTCTAGCAACAAGCCCAAATTTCTGGATCATACCCAGAAAATTCTGGCAGGAAGCCCGGAGGAGTGCTTAAAAAGAAAAAAAGCTGAGGGGGGGGGGGTGTTAGAGAGAGGGAAACGATTGGCAGCCAAAGACTCCTTGTTTACCTTTGAGCAAATATATTTATTTGGTATTTTATAAGAATCATGTCCGGGCTGTGTGTAAGTGAATTAAGGAGATTAAAATTAGGTGCTAGCAGAGAAGCACCTAGACTCATGCAAGATTTAGACTACAACCAGCTAATGATACTGATGAGCTTATATGTTTCTGTTCCCCAAAGATCCGTCTACTATATTGGCTTATGGGATCCCTTTGTGAATTTTCCCTATTTGGATCCTAGAGCCAAAAGACCTCCAGTTGCTCAGATTAAAAATACATTTGACTCAGAAGATGGATTAAATGACTTAAATTAAGAGACAAAGGCAATGTTTAAAAGTAGTCCTTCTTTCACCTCCCTTTAAAAACTTGTTTTCCAAGTAATGGTGGGTCCCCTGTCCCATTCATCTCTGGAAAATAATGAAAAATGAGGCAGCTTCTGAGACATGCAGAGAAAGCTGGCAAAGCTGGAAGGGTCCCTTGCCAGTTTTTGGGGAGCTTAAATGGCATTTAATTAGCTGCATTCAGGTGGCCACAATGGAGTTTTGCACAGCGACAACAGTAAGGCAAGACTGCAGTTCCTGGCATTTATTAATTAAAGCAGCTCTTGACAGATACTAATGGATTCTTAATGAGTTTGTTGTTTTAATGTCTTATTAAGTTTTGACTCCTCTCTTTCCTTCCCTGACCACCATTTTCCTGGGAACTTCAACAGACATGAATGAGCTTATCCTCTTCTGTTTTTTTTCTCCTCAGTTGTTTCTTTGATTTTTGGACACCCTTCTTGAAAAGGGGATTAAGCCAAGCTGGATGGATAGGCTAACTCATGGTTGAGGCAACAGATCACTTGTTGAAGAAAAGGAAAAGATAGGAGAGGGTTGCTCTTTCAGCTTGGAATGAATAACTCCCAAGACATATAGCCCATCAGAGTGGCATAAATCATGAAAACTTACAATGGGACGAGGTTCTAAATACCATGTTCAAATTTCCCAGACTATGAACACCAGTGTCTATAAGGGGATAGATAAAGGACTATTTGCCATTGAGATGGTAAAAATGCATCAGGCTGTTCTGCTTTGGTTTGCAGGTAGGAGCTCTTGGGATTGACTATCCTCTGTCCAAAAAAATGTCCTCCAATACCTCATTTCCCTCTATTACCTCATTTTATGCTGCCCAGATAGGGCTAACTGCAGTGAGAAGAGTCCTGGGTAAGATGCCTACCATTGCCCCTCCTCATCACCTCATATTGGTTAATTCTGCACAGCATATGTATAACGGGTTGCAGTCATTATAAAGGAACCCTTTTCCCCATTTGCATGGGTGCCCTTTACCTGTTCAGGCAGCAATCGGAGCCCCAACCTGATGGAATGTTCTGAGTGAAACCAGATCTGTGTGGGATTTGATGCCCTCTCCTCCAATCCCACCTCTCTCTCTCTCTCTCTCTCTCTCTCTCGCTTCTCAGGATATAGTTGTACGTAGTTTCTGGAATTTTAGTATTTAAGGCTAGGTCATTTCAGTCATCCTCTATGTTTTAAATTATTTTAGGTATGTTTTTACTGTTTTATATTGGAAGCTGCCCTGAACCCATGAGGGGAAGAGCAGTATGTAAACTGAATAAAACAAACTCACAGATAATACAGAAATCAATTGTCCTGGAAGAAATGCCAGCTAAGCAGCATCACATCTATGGCATCACATTTCTGCTGAGCTCCCTCCCCTCACCAAACTCTGCCTTTCCCGAGCATCCCTCCCAATAATTTCCAGGAATTTCTCACAATGGAGCAGGCAGTCTTAGCCTATTGACTTCTCTGAGTAAGGTGCAACATTAACTTAAGCAACATTGCTTAAGTTACAACTGCTCTTCAAAATCAAAGCAATATAACTGGTCTCTGTTTTTGGTTTCCTTTGTGCTGCCTTCTTCAGTGGGGTTTTCCATTCTTTTTAGTCTTTTCCCTCTATTGCCTGCTGCTCTCTTGTGCTCATCTTTATTCAGAAATGATCCCAATTTTCTTATGCCAATATTTCATTTGGCTGTCTTGTGCGTTTCTAGTTTGTGTTCTCCCAGAAGCATTACTCATCTTTGTAATAATTCATAACTACAATCAAAAAATGATACAACACAAGAAAAAATAGGTAAGCTCCTGAAAGTGAACAGTTTTCTCAAGGCTGGTCTGAACCTTTATCCCGCTGAAATCAAAATATTGTTAACAAATTGATTTTTCATTGTCTTGTCCATCAGAGGGCAATTCAGGTTTTGAAAATTAGTCTTCCTATAGATAATAGCTTCCCTGGGCTCATTGACTAGAGGGTTGCTACCAAAATTTATCTAAAGTAAAATCCAAAGTGAGCAAGGATTCTTCCTCAGAAGAAATACCTGAGAATTTTTTGGGAAAATGCTGATAAAACTAAGTACAATTCTTGAGAAGGGGGAGTGTTCAACAATCTCTTAGACCATTGCCAGACTTCGCCTACAGTGAGATTATCAACTGTCTGGAGGAAAATGCCCTGTCCCATTAATAGAGGTTTTGTGGAATTTACTTACGCGGTGATGCTATTTACCTCCATGCCATGGAATGCCTCAGTGGCCATTTCTACACATTATACCTCTATTAAAGGGATAGGACTTTTTTTTCTCCTACAGGTTGCCTGCAGACAACCTTAACCTAATTGAAGAGAACTTGGGAGCTCTTGAGGCGTGCCAAAAGTTTCATTAAGATAAGCCAACATTTCTCAGCAGTTTTTCACATGACCTATTGAAAGGATTCCCAGATCTCCCTCCTCCTCCCAGATCTCCCTCCTCCTGACAACTCTTGTTGCCAACCTCACCCTAAGTGGTGCAAGATTTTTTAAAAATTCAAGCATTGCAAATAGTGTACTATCTCTTTCAGGGAAAACTAGGATTTGTTGTCACATGACTCTTGGAATCACCAGAAACTCTGTGGTTTTACCATGAAGTATCTGGTTAAACCTAGAGTGATGTGGTATCACTTCTTGTTTTCCCCAGAAAAGATATCATAACATATGAGATGCCAGCACTTCCTCATGCCCCCCTCCCCAACTCTCAGTTGTTGCATGGTCTGGCAACCCTATCCATTTGAGGGGGCTTCATCTATGGTCAGGCCTCTTAAGAACATAGGAATTAGGGGAACAAATTACAAGGAGTGACCACAAAGGTGGGAATCCCCTGCTCCATTTGTGGATCTAGCAATCCTATGGATAATTGTTCTGTCCCACCATTTCTCATATTAAACACTACCAATTTATTTCTCAAATCCATAGAACTTTCTTCAATCTGTCTTTCTTACTTTCATCTGTTGAATCATCATGGCTAAGTAAAAACCCTGCCAGCCTAAATGTTACAATCTCAGAATTACAGCTGCACACCTTGCAACTAATTTTAGGTTTGCATGAAGCATTACAGACAGTGCAGATTGCTATAAAAGAGCCTTACATTTTGCAAAGTGATTTTTATTTGCAGTCATTATACTGAGGAAGAGGTAATTTCACAAGCATTGAAATTCTGCCACACTGGAAAATAATCTTCCAACAAGTTCAAGGCAAAGAGTTATGTGCTGTAGGAACAAGGAAGTTTTTGAAGTTTCTCATCGGATGACCATATGATATTTTTTTCACCCACCCCTCCCCCCTGATCCATCTCACGTTCACCTGTTTGACAAATTCTTTAGAAGGTAATATAGAAGAACATGGAGAATTACAATTCCTTCTGTTAGGAAGGGGACTGTTGTGAATTGGCAATATGTGTAATTTCAGTTATTCAACATAAACAGGTGCAACTGAGTTCCTTGCTACATATAGGGTTGTAAGCAAATTGCCCTATTGGCTTGAAAACCGGGAGTGGTAGATAGCAGAAAAATACAAGGTTATAGTATCTTTGCACAACCAGTAGAAAACATGTAATTCATGTTTTTGCTTTATGCCTGACTCCCCAGAGGATTAATTAATATCAGATTTTGGGGACCAGTATAAAAACAATTACTACTAACACAGAACTATACTGATATGAATTTAACTCTATTTGTAATGTTTTAATCAGTTTATGGTACAAAGAGAAACCTGCTAGCTAGACTATGGCTAACGGCAACATAGTACCAACCAACATAAGAAATAGTGCTAATTTAATAAGTGTCCAGGAAAACACAATAGACTAAGCATAAACAGGTCACATTAAACATAAGGCAACATACAAGGTGACGTACAAAAAACAAACAATAAATAATGTATCCAAACTGCATAAACAGGAACCATATAGTTCAAGCAGAGAATAAATCCAAGTGCACAAAGCCTCAATTTAGGTAAGTCCTAATTCTTCACTCTCATTGTGGAAACAGGTAGGTGTAGTTCTTCAAGATGTAGTACTGGTTCTCACCCATTTTGTACCAAAAATGCTTCATCAGCTACTGTCTTTTCAGTAATTCTTGTCCATAATGGAAGTTGCCAGTTCAAGCCTAAAACAGCTTTTATGTGATCCCGATGAATTTAGGGCTAAGCTTGTGCAAATGTCATCTTGTACAATAAATGTCAAGTAGTCATACAACAGTATCCTTTGAATAATCAGTCCCCAGAGGATTAGACATATGTACTGTTGGCTTGAAATTCTGACTTCTAGTAATGACAGAAATATAAGAATAGAAACATCTCCAAGTAACAAGAAGTTGTTGTGATTTTTGAATGTTGGGGCCTTAACAAAGTAAAGTTAGTTTCTTTCCCAGAAACCAGGATTATAAACTGGATTAAACTGTGGTCACAAAGGCCAGTTATTGGGAAAGGAAATTCAGTTTAAGATGCTTTCATTTGGATGGTAAAATGTATTGGCACTAGTTCCATCTTCAAACTTGACATGCTGTGTGAGGGGAAGGAAAGGAGAGATGATCACATGACGCTGGCATTATATGTAGAGTTGTGCCCACTATGAACAAATTATGTTTTTCATGACATCTGAGCTGAACCAAAATCTCATAAAATCAGAAGGAAATCTCTATTTTCAAATGTATTTATATGATGACCATAAGAGAACATCCAAAAGAGAAGGAAATGTAGGGCTACACCAAGCAATGCCAGCATACCAAAAAAAATGGGGTGGGGGAGATGCATGGTGATAAGTGAACTTTATATATATGATGCAGTGGAAAGGTTCAGCAAAAAGTAACTCTGATCTGCCTGATGAAGCTTTTACAGTGAAATGTGTAAGAGAATGTAATTGATCATACCAATGGACATGCTAGTAATAGCCACTGATGGACATAACTTTCATAAAATTGTCCAAGCCCCCTTTAAAGCCATTTGTGCAACCATATATCCTAGTGGCCATCACTACATCCACTGGCACTAAATTCCATAATTGATTAATTAGACCAGAATAACAGCTGAGTGAACAAGACCTAAATATAAAGCCCTGTTCTTACATTAATATTCATGATGCATATATACTCTGATTAACCTTGAAATTAACATTAGAAAACAGTGCTGGTTTTCTTAAGGATTCCAAAATGTTATGGGTTCATTCTTTCTTCTTTGTTTAATAGATTAATTAAAATTGCTACTTATGTTTATTATGTTTAATTACATTCTGATTTTTTTTTTAAAAAAACTGCAGTCTTCTATGGTGGGAGTGGGATCGAGTGAAGATTAGCTATCTGACAGGTAGGTCTGTGATGTGCTGTACAGCCACCTGAGAGAGCTAAAAGCCATAAAATTGGAGTTAATACCATGTAGAACTGTGGCCTTTTCTGCATGAGTTGTTTACAACATATCTTGTCACCAAATACTTTTTCAAAAATCTCTCATGTTTTTTCCTTGTTTTGTTCTGGAAATGTTTCCCCTTTATTTTTCTTCCATTGTTTTCACTAGCACTTTTACCATGATGGGGTTATTTGATCCATTTCCAAGCAATCTTCCCTTGAGCATGCAATCATGTTGAAGTAGTCTTTATTTTTCTCCCCCACCAAACTCCTGTCCTTATCCATGCCCCATTTAGTTGCCCAACCTCTCCTTCAGCCATTTTCTCCTCCAACTCATCCTATTTTTGAAAGGAATTTTCAATGTTTTCTCTCTGTCATATCAAACTAATGATGTAATGTTGTGTGAGAGAGATATAAACTAGCATGGCTGATAGGATCAGTTGTGTCAATTTCACATAGAACTTGCAATCTTAAAGTTCAAGCAGAGATACAAACTAACATGGTCAACTGGATCAGTCTTTCAATATTATATCAAACTACTAATATAACATTAGGGCAGAAAGTGATTTTGAAGCTGTGGGTGGTTGAAAAGAATACTAAGAGTAATCTCTGCATGTAATTGGGGAATTCTGCAGTAAAAATTGTGTGTTACTTCGGATCAAATTGGATCAGAAACATGCTTAATTGTGTGGGGGATGGGCGCTACATGTTTCCGTTCCTTCAGGTAATGGCCCCTGCTCCAGGAGCTGTTTTGGCTTCCATTTTGGGTTGATCACTCTCAACAATAGAAATGGGGGAAGAGTCATTTTTGAATTGCCACTTCAGTGTAACTGCATAGTAACACTAGTATGCGTGCACAACAGAAAGGCAAGGTGAAACGGTTGTTCTTTTGCATTATGGATGACATCCCACCACCATCAGGAGTAATACATTTTCAGCAGCAATGTGTGGAATCAATGCAACTGGAAAGACAAGAGTGGAGGGGGGGGGGACCCAAATGACAAGGAGAAAATGGGTGTTCAGAATGATTTTTAAGACACACTGGGAAAATCTGTGGTAAACTGAGCATGTGGGTGTGACGAATAAAGACAGTTAAATGCACTCAAGTAAGTAGTATGCAGACCTTAAAGGGTTAAAATTAGAACTCCATGTTATTGGCTTGAGGGAATGGGGGAGAGTTCTGTAGCCAATGCACAGGAATTCTGGGAGGAGTTCTGTGGAGTTTTTGCTCACAGAGAGGTCTGAGTGGTGATAGAGTTCTGTGGAGGGGTTCTATTTTATTCAGACCAGGTTGAGTGGCAATATAACCAGACTGCTCTGTTCTCTGGCAGTGTCCAGAAGGCTCTGTGGAAGAGGGACTAAAAGAGCAGAGAAAGCAAATCTGTACTTTGTGCCTGGTTGAAAGTGAGAACATACTAAAGCTGGCACAGGGTGGATACTGGAAGTTCTGTAAAGGGAAAAGATCCATTCTGGAAAATAAGCGTGACACTTATGAGAGTAGTGATCAAGGGGGAAAAAAGGGCAGGAATGGTTTTGGTTTTTCTGTACAAAAGTCAGAAAATTGGAGAGAAGCTTAGGAAAATCAACCTGTGACCAAGACAAGATTGTTTTTGGAGAGTGTGTGAAGTAACATCAGATTAAGAAAGGTCTGGGGAAATCCTCTTAGGAAAAGAAGCACTACTATTTGTTTTGTTTTGAAACAACTACACTTATTTAATGAATCATCCTGTAGGGAAACCTGTGATTGTAACCACCGAGAGAGAATGACTGAACTCAAGAGATAACTTGTGTCAAACACAGCAGAAAGCTGTGCCTGTATTTAACTATAAACCAACTTTCTGAGATACCTGATTACAGTTAACTTGTAAATATTTTGAGCTTGCCAACGTCTTTTAGTGTTTTTGAAAATAAAACTTCTTATGTTTGGCTAGCTTTTTGAAAGCACCAAAGGTCTCTTGTGCCTCTATTCATTGTTAAGAAGTCTGACAGGAAAAGAAAAAAGTTTGGGGAATTTTTATCTCGATACTATAATCCTCTGTCTCCACTGAGCATTTTCTTGTTCTCTTATGTAGCTCATTCATGTTGGTAAGGTGGGAAAGAAATGGCCATTTGTGCTACTTCAGTGCCCAAAAACATGGGGCGCCTCAGTGAGGCCTCACAGAAACAGAACTTTGACAGGAACACTCCTGGGAGCGCCTTGTCAGGGCAGGATAGAGGAAGTTGTCATAGCGGGAAAGGGCTATTTTTGTTTATTCAGCAGCACAGAACAATTATGGGGAAACAGCAAGGCAAAGGAATCAGAGACACAGAAGAAAGAGTGGCCACACTTATTACACCACCTTAAACTTTCCTATAAGTGCATAATCTGTCATACACTGCATTTTATACTGCAGAAAGTAACACAAAGCTCAGTCAGTCACTTGGGTGCAGCCAAGGAATGGTGGCCAGTGAACCTAATGTTAGTAGGATGCAAAGCTGATCTTTTTTTCTCACCCCAGAATGACCATGAATTTATTTTCCCCAAAACATAGGTAACCTTGGTCTTCTCAAAAATGACAAGCGAATCTGATGGGCCTTATGCTGTCTAGCCTACCAGGATGATAACCATTTTCTGTGAGCCACTCTGTACCTGGTCCTGCCTGCAAGTAAATTCTCTGTTGTTAGAATGGAAATAGGCATGAATAATGCATCTTTAATGGGATCATATTCTTTCAGTTTAGGATAATAAAACCAGAGTCCAGTAGCTGCATAAAGGCTAAGAAAATTTATTCCAGCATAAAAGAGGAGGCATGATGCTGAATTTTACATCATTTATCTCCCCCCTTGCTTAGAATGTAATGAGATTTAAATGGAAAATACTTTTAACTCCTAAATCTCTGGTCAAAAAGAAACGTATCTCCTGCAGAGGTACTTTGTTCATAAGGTCAGGCATAGAGGGGTAAGGTCGATTCTCCTTTTTCTATACACAGAAGACTTTCATAAAGCCCTGTTGCAAAACTCTTAAATTCCTCTTTTGACTGGTTTGACCCCTGAAAGATCATGGCTGGCTCAAGAACCTTCCTTTGTTATGGGTTAAAAGATCCCTTAAAAGTACTTAGTTGGTACTCAGATATTATCACCTCCAATTGTCTCTGTGCATCTGTGAAAAGGGTTCTGACAGGAGGGCTGTTGCCCAGTGGTGCAGTATCTGCTAGGCATTCAGAAGGTCCCAGGTTCGATCCCCAGCATTTCTGGCTAACGGCATCAGCTGGTATGTGATGAGAAAGACCTCAACCTGAGACCCGAGAGAGTCACGGCCAGTCTGTGTGACAATGCTGACCTGACGGACTGATAGCGAAATGTAGTATAATGCAGCTTCATGTGACATGAGTGCATCACAGGTTACAAGACTAAATGGCTTCTTCATTGGGAATCCCGCTTCTCCATTGTGGATGGAAGGGTTCCTTACTGTGGCCCTCTTGTCATGTTCAGCCTGCCAAACTACATTTGTTGAACCAGTTTCTTTTCTGGCGGGGGGCTTAATAGAGATTGAAAGTGTCTGCAGTTCCAAGTAATTCCATTGTCCATTTCCACAAGCTATCATGCCTAATTAGACAAAGGAAAAAGAGAAAGACAATTTGGAGAGAGAGAGTGAGAAAGCAGGCAGACCAAGAACAGCCAGAGCCTACACACTAAATTAGTCATGCCAGGCACCTGATACCACTGCTTGGATCATGTCTGCAGCTCAATCAGGGTAGGAAGGTCACCAGCAAAGAATAAGACCAGAGAATTGCTTTGATCCTAAGGAAAGGAACACCTGGCAGAGCAATTAATGCTTCAGTCAGGTTTGATAGAGTGAGTGCCTGGGAGCTATGGCACATTGCAGGGACAATATCATCTTGGGGTTGTCATTTTTTCCCTGGCAGAAGCTCTATGACAGGCAGAAACAGTGACAATGGTTTACTGAATGAGGAGACACAGATGGCAGAGAGAGAATGCTTCTTTGATTGCTGCTTGTATGCAACTGTTGCCCTGGCCATTGCCCTGATCTCGTCAGATCTTGGAAGCTAAGCAGCATTATCCCAGTCAGTATTTGGATGGGAGACTATCAAGGGTCCAAAGTTGCTACACAGGAGCAGGCAATGGCAAACTGCCTCTGTACATTGGCCAAAAAAGTGCCACTGTTAAGACCAGGAGCTAAGCAAGGGGGAACTACGCTCGGAGCACATGTGGACCCTGCACCCCTGCCGAAGCTCTGCCTGCCCCAGAACACCCCTGGAACACCCTCTCCATGCCCCCTCCATGCTGCATGCCCAGGGCATCACGCCCCCCCATCCCGTTGGTGCTACACCACTGGTTAAGACCCAGAGGCCCTGTCATGAAAAGAGCTAATGATACCACCCTGCCTTCCTTGCATATGTAACCCCCATGCCCAGAATGGGTTGGCCCAGAATGGGTTGACCCAGTAAGGGGTGGAGACTCGGAGCAGCAGAGAGGCTGAAAGAGCTCTTTTGCAGAAGAACAAGGCTACCAGACTCGGACCTTGATTTCTATAAGCCCTTAACACCTTGTTATGGTAATTTCAGTATTGTTGGGAACTACTGGGAAGGTAGTTGTTGTTTTGCTGTGTTGCAAATGTTGGAGTTTATTGTTTCAGGGTTTCTTTTGTGGTTGTAATGGGTGAGAGTTCTCCTGGAGACCTTCATCATGTTGCAACCTGTTCATCAAGCCCTTGGAGTCTTCAGGAGCCAGCCAACTTGCAAAGAAGATTTGGACTTGGCAATATCAGTAGACTGTAAATAGAAGGACTTGAAATGCAACCTGAACAGGACCTTGAATTGTAACGTTAAATGTTGATGTTTTAAAAGTGTTAATTGTAAAGAAAAGTAAACCATTTTGTTGTTTAAATTTGGTTCTTTGCAACTCATTCCAGGTTCTGCCCCACAGAACCCACAGAAGGAGGTTACACATACTCTCTTTATTTGTTGTATTACAGATTGAGGGATTTGAAAAGCAAAGGGGAAACCCAAACAATGAGGATTCTGAAAGAAACCAGTGCTCCCAGGGTTGAGAGTAACAAGAAGCTGCAGAACTCCTGTACTTTAATAGTCAGCAAAGTGTAATGGCTAAGAGGGACAAACTCTAATCTGGAAAGCCGGGTTTAATTCCCCACTCCTCCACATGACTGGCAGACTCCAATCTGGAGAAGTAGTTTTGTTTCTCCATTCCTTAGCATGAAGCCTACTGGATGACCTTGGGTCAGTCATGGTTCTTTCAGAACTCTCTCTTACTCACCTGCCTCACAAGGTGCCTGTTGTGGGTGGAAGAGGGATGAAGGTGATTGTAAGTCACTTTGAGACTCCTTATGGTAGAGAAAAGTGGGATATAAAAACCAACTTTTGTTCTAATTATGTAAAAGAGAGAATTTTGACAGGACATAGACTGTCATGAGTATGGTCTAAAAACCCTTGCCTTCCTTTGTATTGAATTGCCTAGACCAGGGGCATCAGACTTCTTCGTTATGAGGGCTGGATATGGAAATGTGACTTGGTTGGGCCAAGCTTGGGGTGTGGGTGTCTGTGGTTATCTCGGCTAGCCCAGAACAGCACTGGGGCGGGGGGACGCTGGAATAGCAACCCCGCAATGGAGTGGATGTCTTAAGAGGGTTTATCAGGCCCACAAGCCTGCAGAGGCAATCCCCCCTCCCAATCTTGTATAGCAATCTGGCTCAACAGGCCAGATTGGGGGGTGGGGGGTGTCTCAGCTGGCACATGGGTCTGATAAATCCTCTCAAGGGGCTGAATTCAGCCCCCAGGCCACATGTTTGACACTCCTGGCCCTGAAGGCTGGAACTGTGAACTAGAATCCAGGAGATTCAAATCCTTACTCAGTTATGAAGGTCACTGGGTGGTCTTGAACCAGTTACTATCTTGCAGTACGGCCTGTCCGATATCACAAGATTGTTGTGAGTCTAAAGGGAAGCATATACTCTGACCTGAGCTCTTTAGAGGAAGGGAAGGTTAACAACTATAAGCCTTTTGCTTCAAGGGTATAGAAAAAAAACTTGTAGAATGAGGCTTAGTATTGCAAGTGTTGTGGTAAGTAAGGCAATACTCCTGCCTCCCTTTTCTCATTGTAGATTTCTGTGCCCTCCCACACCTAAATTGTGTTCCTGGAGATCAGTGGACTTCGTGTGTCTGTGTGGTGAGGGGACAAATTGGGAGTATGTAGCAAGAGGGGAGAATCAGCATAAATGTCCCACTCCTTTACTGCTCAGGAGCTATGGCACTTCAGGATCCAAGTCTGAATTTGTTGTCCTTTGCTCATCATGTCATATACCCTGGAGCCTCAAGATGGTAGAACATTCACATTTGCTGGCTCTGAGCACTAATTCTAGGAATCAAGACTTTATTTATTTATATCATTTACAGTCTGCCTTTCTCACAGGAACTCAAAGCAGGTTACACATAGTGAATTAGTACAATCAACAAGCTAGGACATGCAATAATTAATGCATTAGGATAGTAGAAGTTTGGAACCACCAGAAAGAAACAGAGGCATGAGCAGGTATTATTATGGCACATTAAGGGTACAAAAGTTATATAATGAGATCCTCTACTTAACAATATACAAATAATATTGTGACCTCTAAGACCCAATCAATAGTTATCCAAGTAAATTTCAGAACCATTTTGCATGTTGCAACCTTATTACTGACATGAATATTATAATGTTTGCCATTGGGACCTTTTCTCATTGTAGATTTCTGTGCCCTCCCACACCTAAATTGTGTTCCTGGAGATCAGTGGACTTCGTGTGTCTGTGTGGTGAGGGGACAAATTGGGAGTATGTAGCAAGAGGGGAGAATCAGCATAAATGTCCCACTCCTTTACTGCTCAGGAGCTATGGCACTTCAGGATCCAAGTCTGAATTTGTTGTCCTTTGCTCATCATGTCATATACCCTGGAGCCTCAAGATGGTAGAACATTCACATTTGCTGGCTCTGAGCACTAATTCTA
This sequence comes from Sphaerodactylus townsendi, assembly GCF_021028975.2. NCBI lineage: Eukaryota > Metazoa > Chordata > Lepidosauria > Squamata > Sphaerodactylidae > Sphaerodactylus > Sphaerodactylus townsendi. The sequence continues at coordinate 86,206,870 of NC_059429.1, forward strand.
GGAATCAAGACTTTATTTATTTATATCATTTACAGTCTGCCTTTCTCACAGGAACTCAAAGCAGGTTACACATAGTGAATTAGTACAATCAACAAGCTAGGACATGCAATAATTAATGCATTAGGATAGTAGAAGTTTGGAACCACCAGAAAGAAACAGAGGCATAACATAGGTATTATTATGGCACATTAAGTGGTACAAAAGTTATATAATGAGATCCTACGAACAATATACAACAATATAGACCTCAAGACCCAATCAGTTATCCAAGTAAATTTGTGAACCATTTTGCATGTTGCAACCTTATTACTGACATGAATATTATAATGTTTTAAGCCATTGGGACCTTTTCTCATTGTAGACTTCTGTGCCCTCCCCCACACAAAGGATCAAGCACCTTGTATAAGATGCTGTTAGCTAAAGAAGCTGAAAGAGGTCTTGCTTGGAAAGGGGGCGATTTCTGCACTTTTTAGAAAAGTCTGATAAAAAACGCTGTGGAATTTGAGTACAGCCTCTCACCAAAAAGATAAAAAGACAAAAGCGTACAGAAAAACACAGATAAGGGCGAAGTAAAACTTGGTTGATATAGCAACCAAAATCTCTGAACGGGGCAAGATGACATAAAGAATATGCCCAAATATAGAGAGCAAGGTGGATTCAGGGTGGAGAAATCAAATGGTAATGCAGTGACCAAGTCTGTATGTCTTCTTAACCTAACCAATGGTCAGAAGGCAGGGTGGGATGTTTTGTGGAGGAATAAATTATGTTACATTGACACCCAGCCCTTCGAACCTCCTCCTTGCCTGCTTGTGAGAGAGAGTTGCCGAAACTGCAGTTTTGAACAAAGAATAAATCATTTGAACACTGAAGAAATCATTTGGAACTGGTTTATTAACCTGGCAGAACGAGCTTTGATCTGTGCCTAACATTACCAACACAGAAAAGTCATCTGGAATAGTTCAGTTTTGCATAGTTTGTAGAAGGCCAGGAGAGTGAGAGCTTTCCTGACCTCATAGGGTAAACCATTTCACAAGCTTGGCGCTAAAATGGAGAAAGCACGTGTATAAGCAGTTGTTGATTTTGCCCATTTGCAGGTTGGCGCTTGCAGGAGTCCCTGTTGATGTAAGCAGTGGTGAACTGCTTATGTAAGCGGTGGCATATCCCCCCACGTGATGAAATGGCGTCTGCCTGAGCCACCTGCCACAGCACCTCACCCCACCTCCCAGCCTCCCTGCGGGCCAGCTTCTGCTCTTCCCAGGCCCTGGGGAAAACAGGAGAGTCTGATCCATGAGGGATATTTTCTACAAGTTCAACACACATTCCCTGATACCTACTTCTGCCTCCAGGTGCCTCAACAAGATGTCATGATCTATTGTATCTAAGGCTGCAGATAAATCCTATAAGAGCAACAGAGAGGCTTGGCCTTTGTCTGCACTAAGGTGGAGGTTATTAACTAAAGCCCATAGCCTATCCTGAAACCAGACTGAAAAGGGTCTAGAACTGATGAGTTATCCCAGAAGATCAGAAGTTGGTTTGCTATTGCTCCCACAATCAGTTTGCCCAGAAAGGGTAGTTTGGAGATCAAGCAATACTTGACCACATAATTTTTCTGTAGGGATGGTTTTTAAAGTAGCAGCTGAATAACTGCTTTTTTGAGTGGCTGAGGGGACATGCCCTGAGTTAGTGACAGATTTATAATAGGTGTTGAGGGTTGGTTGATGAAGCCCTTACTTGATTTTAGCCGCCAAGATAGGCAATGATCCAAGGAACACATAGTAGCCTTCACAGATCCTAGAATCTTGTCCACCATAGAAACTGGGTTAAAATGATCCGTAAGTAGCCTAGGTGGTGCATTAGGGCTCTCTTCTGGTGTACCTATGTTCTGACTGGCATCTAGATCAGAGCCTATTTTCAATATTTTATCAGCAAAAAACTTGGCAAAAGTATCACATCTGTGAGTGAAGTGAATTCTTGCCTCTAGAAATGTTGCCACAGCACAAGAAACAGCTGTAGGAGGATTTGAAAACAGATGTAGACATCTGATCTGATCCTTATAAAATGCTACTTTAATGGGCAACCTGGTCATACTCGGTTGGTTAATGGGAGCTGGAATTCAGTCATGGACATTAATATCAATTACCCCAATTTGTTATCAAGGTCCCCCTTAAGAGCATAAGAACATAAGAACAAGCCAGCTGGATCAGACCAGAGTCCATCTAGTCCAGCTTTCTGCTACTCGCAGTGGCCCACCAGGTGCCTTTGGGAGCTCACATGCAGGATGTGAGAGCAATGGCCTTCTGCGGCTGTTGCTCCCGATCACCTGGTCTGCTAAGGCATTTGCAATCTCAGATCAAGAGGATCAAGATTGGTAGCCATAAATCGACTTCTCCTCCATAAATCTGTCCAAGCCCCTTTTGAAGCTATCCAGGTGAGTGGCCATCACCACCTCCTGTGGCAGCAGATTCCAAACACCAATCACACGTTGCGTGAAGAAGTGTTTCCTTTTATTAGTTCTAATTCTTCCCCCCAGCATTTTCAATGTATGCCCCCTGGTTCTAGTATTGTGAGAAAGAGAGAAAAATTTCTCTCTGTCAACATTTTCTACCCCATGCATAATTTTATAGACTTCAATCATATGCCCCCTCAGCCGCCTCCTCCTTCCTCTGCTAAAGAGTCCCAAACGCTGCAGCCTCTCCTCATAAGGAAGGTGCTCCAGTCCCTCAATCATCCTCGTTGTCCTTTCTCTGCACTTTTTTTCTATCTCTTCAATATCCTTTTTGAGATGTGGCGACCAGAACTGAACACAGAACTCCAAGTGCGGTCGCACCACTGCTTTATATAAGGGCATGACAATCCTTGCAGTTTTATTCTCACTCTCTTTCCCTAATTATCCCCAACATAGAGTTTGCCCTTTTCACAGCTGCCATGCATTGGAGTTGACATTCTCATGGAACTATCAACTAAGACGCTTAAATCCCTTTCCTGGGTTGTGACTGATAGCACTGACCCCTGTAGCGTGTGTATGTGAAGTTTGGATTTTTTGCCCCTATGTGCATCAATTTTACATTTTGCTACATTGAACTGCATTTGCCATTTCTTAGCCCACTCACCTAATTTATCAAGGTCCTTTGGAGCTCTTTCAAGTAACTCTTTGTGGTTCTCACCACCCTACATAATTTGGTATCATCTGCAACAACTTGGCCACCACGCTACCCACTCCTACTTCCAGGGCATTTACGAATAGGTTAAAGAGCACTGGTCCCAAAACGGATCCTTGGGGGACACCACTCCTTACATCTCTCCACATTGTGAGAATTTCCCATTTACACCCACTCTTTGCTTCCTGTTTCTCAACCAGTTTTTAATCCATAGGAGGACTTCCCCTCTTATTCCTTCACATTAAGGAGTTTCTCTCAATAGTCTCTGGTGAGGAACTTTGTCAAAAGCCTTTTGAAAATCCAATCAGACAATGTCCACTGGTTCCCCCTTATCCACACATGCCTGTTTACACCCTCAAAGAAACTCTAGTAAGTTTGTAAGACAGGATTTTGCTCCCCTGCAAGTTTCATGCTGGACTCTTTTCTCAGCAGGTCTTGTTTTTTTTTCTACATGTTTAATAATTTTATCTTTAATGATAGGATTCCTACTAATTTGCTAGGAACAGATGTCAAACTGACTGGCCTTGTACTCCCGGGTCCCCCCTAGATCCTTTCTTAAAGATTGGTGTGACATTGGCCATCTTCCAGTCTTCAGGGATGGAGCCTGATTTCAGGGATAAGTTGCATATTAATGTGAGAAGATCAGCAATTTCATGCTTGAGCTCTTTAAGAACTCTTGGGTGAATGCAATCTGGGCCAGGGGATTTGGTAGCATTTAGTTTATCAATGGCTACAAGAACTCTTCCTTGTCTACCACATCATCATCGCTTAGTTCCTCAGGAATCGGCCTCCTAAGAAGCTTTCTGTCTGTGCAGAATTTTCTCACCTCTCCTCTTGGGTGAAGACAGATGCAAAGAATTCCCCTTCCTAGATATGTGCTGTTGGCCCCAGTCCATTTTTGGGTCAACTCACATCTTGGCAACCATTTTTAGGAGTTAGCAATGCCTAATTTTGGAGAGAGTGAGATTATGGCTCTTCTTAATAAAGCTATGAATTCCCCTCTGTTTATGCTAATAAGTGACCAACATCTTGGGCAAGAGACCAGATGCCGCATCAAAATTTTGGTAGTCTTCACTTGCTCAGAGGCTGCCAGCTCCAATTTTTCTTGTGAAACATGGGATGTTTTCTTGCCACTAAAAAACACCTGCCTTACCTTTCTTTATTTTCTTGGGATCTTTGGAAGCTCTGCCTAAGTCCCCAGCACTTCTACCTTCCCCCCCCCACCCCCAAGCACCTGCCCTTTGGATCATTCTGGCAGCTCACTTCCATGATAGCCTTCCTGGGTGCGAGAACTCACTCAGGCTCCAATTCTGGATCATCACCCTTCAACATGCCCACCTCAGCAGACAGATGATAAGTAAATTTTTCTTCACTGGACTTGGACTTCTCATTTCTTTTTTTCTCACTCACTTTTCATCTCCCTTTCCCTTTAAATTTATTTCTTGTATCCAAATAAAATCCAAACTTCATTTTGGATAAGATCTGGTTGTTGTTTGCTCGTTACTGGTAACCTAAAGAGGCTTTGCCTGCCCACTGTTTAGGCAAAGATCCTTAAACCACACGTTCTGTTCTGCCTAAATGCTTTGTCAATTTTCCTAGCAAGCCAGGTTGCAGAAGTGGAAAAAAGCTTTCCCCGACATTAATGTTTTATTTGTTGTGGTTCTGGGTGAATGATCCAACCCAAGTTAGTGAGTCCACCTGTGCTAAAGGATACATGTAAAAGGGAGGACATATGGTAGCAAGTCCTAGAACATAAATAACAACAAGAGTTCTATTGAACATGGACAACCATTCAGTCAGTACCAAGAAACTAATCCAGTTGCACATAATTTGAGTCTAGACTCCTTGCCAGCTGATATCAGGCAAGCTTGGGCTCTAGTCATTTGCTCTTTTAGAAATTACCCACCAGTTGTGTCTTATAGGTAAAGGTGGTCCCCTGTGCAAGCAGCAAACCATTACTGCCCCATGGGGTGACATCACATCACAACATTTTCTAGGCAGACTTTGTTTTTGGGGTGGTCATTTATACTTACTTTCAGCAAGCTGGGTCTTCCCCTTTATTATTTCCACTCTTGTGTTCATTGTTATGGAGAAGCTAAAGCTGCGATCTTGACTTCTCTTACTGAATTATATTTAAAAACCCAAAAAGCTAAATGAGAGGTAAGAATTCCATTTCCAGGCAATAAAACAGCCTTGGTTACCAAACCCTTTTTTCAGAGTTGCCAACCCAACAAGGCTGCATTCTCGAAGCAAAGGTAATATGATTGCCAGGTAGGCTGCTTGCAAGGGTGGGGGATAACTACTTCCCAGCGCTATTTATCACCATCTGTCAGTGCTCCCTACAAATGGCTGAGACCCTGCAGAAATGCCGGGTGGGCCTGTCATTGTTGAGCGGGCTGCTCAGCACCCTGATTTATGGCTTTGCTTTTCAAAGCTGCCTGGATTTGCTGAGATGTAAGATTTCACTCCAGATGAGACTTCAGCAAAGAGGTCGCAGGAAAAGCAAAACAAGGACCCACAAGGTGTTAAAATCAAAACACCCGCTTACCTACACACAGACAACTCTTTTTAAAAGCAAAAGGGAAGCCCAACAAGATTACCACTCCCCTCACAGTCTCACAGCAGTCTCCTTTTATCTGGATTTTGAATGCAAAGTATTTTCCCCACATCACTGAGTAGCCTCAGCCCGTTCCAATATGCTTAGGATAAACAGCAGTTTCTACATAGATTGGAGCCCTGGCGACTCTCATTTTTGGAAATGAGCATTGATTGGACATAGTAAATCCACAGTGAGCTGTGATCTGGGTGTGCAGTAAAGTCAGACATCTGCACTACCACCGCCAAACTGCAGTCAACGTAGACTGAGCCAGCCCACATCGATCATATGTGAACAGGTATTTATTTAGGAGATTCCTATTCCATCTTTCGGTTTTAACAAAAACAAAATTACATATGGTATGCACACCCATGCAAAGTAATATACACTATCACAAATCAATGTATCTACCCTTGCATTTGAAGTGTATTCTTCTTTTGTGATCCCAGATACAGTCATTTATACTGATGTAAACTTCTGAATCATCCCCTCTCTGGAGTAATTAAAATATGGCTGGCACCTGACTCATTTGAGCCTGATCTTCTGCTCTGGCTTTGGTAAATGCCTGGCATAGAGCAAGGTATTGGAACAGTGCCTTTGCCATCATTATGGGAATAGGACGAAGGCAATCTGGCACAACTTTTCTTGTTCATTGAACTACAAGCAGCAAGAAATCAGTAACAGGGTTGTTATCTCATGGAGCCACCTTTTCCCTGTGATGCTTGCTGCAGGCACTCCTGGGGAATTTAGCTAATGCACGTATAGTAAAACTGGCGTGGGAAAAAACAAATACATCTCTGTCCTACCTTGCCAGGGAAAATAATGCAGAAGGGTACAATCCAACAGATTACCAGTTACCAAGGACTGGAGACAGAAATATAGTGTGGTAGTTTATAAGCCTCAGCTTCCTCAAACAATGCGATGCCAGCAGGGTTTATGGACCAATTTTACATTGTCATTTTTTAGACTTCTAAATATGTGGGAGTTGTATCTGTACCTGTATGCACAACAAAGAGGAAAAAAGAACTTGTTATTTTTTGTGTTTGTTTTTTATATCCTTGATTGATATTATGTGTTTTTTATAAATAAACCCTTCTTTTGAATTTGAGATTACTCATTTTGCTTTGGGGTACTCTAAGGCTCTTTCCAACCCACTAATTTCAATGCTGCTGGGATATATTAATACACAGAGAAGAGAACTGTGAGTCTTATAAGTACCCCTCGCTTGCACTGCATATGAAAGACAATCACACCTACCAACAACTCCAAGTTTTTGTTGTTTTCCAGGAATATCTGCTCACTTAGGTATAAATGTGTAGTAGATAGATGGTAATTACTGTGGAGTAAGAGCCAGTGTGGCACTTGATTAGCCACTTGGAAAACTCTAGAAGTCTTTATATTCTGTATTCATCCAGTTAAAAAGTGTTTGTTGGGGGACACTCTGTGAATTAAAGCTTAAGGGAAATTCTACCATTTCCCTAGAGCAACCAAAGATGCTCAGAACTGGATATTACATCAGTGCAGGAAATAACTCTACCTATCCATTGAAAGCCAGCACCTACCAAGAGAAGGAAACATATTCAGCAGGTGAATTTTCTAAGTAAGTAAATAGTAGCACTTCTAGGGACTTCTGATCAAAGCATGAAAATTATTTGTATATGAAGACCATTCGAGGATCATACCAATTCTGGCTGGTTGTATATTTGAATAATGGGTCGGAAAACAGTAGACAGCTAGAATTAAAGCAGACTGGGGTGCTTGGGGATGAGACATCACAAAAGACATAACTTGTTGCCAAGGCATCTGCTAAGAACTGGTGCTTACATGCTTTGTTGACATTAGCACTGACTCCTCATGATAGCCAATCATATGCTAGTCAGTATCACTGTGTGGACATGCAATCTAGAGGAGAAGGGGTGGGATAGAAATAGGGAAGAAATCAAATGAAAAAAGCACTGGCAATTGAAAGGGAGAAAAAAGGACAAGAGAGGAACAATTGGGCAGGAGGCAACAAAAGGCAAGCATTGAGAAAATAAAATCTACTCCCTCTAAAACTTGTTCCTTGGGGAGTAAGTGTCTGCTGCCTGCTGAGGCATACAAAGCGGATGAGTGGCTTTCCCACTCCCCTCCATAACCAAAGTGGCTGTAACAGCACAGAAATAAGCATTCAGCTGTCTGAGAATGAAATGCACACACAGCATGAAAACAAATGCTGCTAAAATAATTACAGGTTGCAAGGAATCAATCAGAACTGCGTAAATAGCCTGCAGGAAGGCACCAGACGCACTTGTCTTTAGCTTCACATGGCATAATATTTTCCCTGGTTCTTCCAGAGTTCTAAGTGAGGCACAGACACACACTAAATGCGCCCCTGCCAAAGATTTAGATCTGGCCTTGGAACACTTGGGCCTTTCCCCACTTACCGTAAGCCCCGCGCTACTTGAGGAGAGTAGCGCGGGGTTCCTCCTCCCTCCCCATGGCAGGGGCAGCCAGAGCGCAGCCGCCCCGATGCTGCCGCTGTCGCACCCCCTTAGTGCGCGGCATCCCAGGCGCTCTTCCGAACGGTGCCTTTTGACTACCCCGCACAGAGCGCGGGGTCGTGGGGACCAGAGCAGCGTGAGAGCAGCGCGCGGCATAGGGGGGATGGAAGGGAGTGGGGAAAGGCCCCTTGTTTGCTGTTAGGGGTTTTTGTCCCACCTTGATTTTGCCAGGGTTTGTTGCATGATCTAAACCCAGGAATGTTGAGCTTGGATTGCTGCAGAAACCTATTGAAAAGAGTCAATCCAAACTATGCAAAGATACTCACCTTCAATGTTTGCAGCAGTTTAGAAGCATGTTTTAACTGAAAGTTTAAGGGGATTTTTTTAGAACTTGAAAGGATAAGTGCTTATATAATCCTTTGAAAACAGTAGTATATGAATACCTGCTATATTCATGTATCTGCTGTACGTGTAAATGTATGTATATTTATTTCTTTGGACAGCCTGCTTTAACACAAGCCTGTTTCAAGATACAATCAAGATTTCTTTTTTCCTCCACAACCCTTCAAGGTTTTCAAGGGGTGGTTTGCCTTGTTGTCTGCATCAGCATTGCAATCCTGGAATTGTGGTGTCTCATCCACCAAGGCTGGCCCTGCTTACCTTCTGAGGTATGACAAGATTGGGCTAGCCTGGGACATCCAGGTCCCGGCAGAATTCTACCTTATATTCCGAAATTTCTTTTAGCTGAATCTGGTTTTCAGTGTTCAGGCATGTAATTCATAAAGTCACACTATAAGTGAGAAGGCAGAATCAGTGAAGTATTGAAAATGTTACAGCTTGAAAACCTCATTATAAAACACTTTGAAGGAGCAAGACAAAAACTATATATTGTCAAAGGCTTTCACAGACAGAATCACTAGGATGTTTTGGGTTTTCCGGGTTGTAGGGCTGTGTTCCAGTAGTATTTTCTCCTGATGTTTCACCCGCATTTGTGGTTAACATCTTCAGAGGATCCTCTGGATCCTCCCACCTCACAGGGTGTTGTGAGAGGGGAAGGGCAAGGAGATTGTAAGCCCCTTTGAGTCTCCTATAGGAGAGAAAGGGGGGATATAAATCCAAACTCTTCTTCTTCTTCTACTGAAGAAGATTCTGGGGAAAAATTATAGAAAGAGATTCTCTTCACTTCTAACTTTAACCTTTTAAATTATTTCCCTATATAATCAATATTAAACTGATAAGAACAGATACTACACATCTATATCAACATTTCATTGTTCAGTACTTATATTTTGAAGGTCCTTTACAGATGGTTGTATACAATAAACATTTCTGTTCCATTCTATATAATCAATATGTTAATCAGAAGCTGCAGCACATAGAAAATAAGGGATAATTGGATAATTAGAACCCAGTTTTTGGACTCTTGTTTTCTTGAGACAGATGGTGATCTTGTGTAAACAGTGTGTTCATGTTTTGCTGACCGAAATTCTGTTCTTTTATCTAACTTTGTACTGTGTGTTAAAGTAGTATTAGTGAAGATAAATTGCTAGGGAGAGTGCATGTTTTATATTTGTTTAATATTGCTTCTGCTATCTCTGGGCAGAATCTAGTGAGTGGTATAAGTGCCCAGAAGTTTCTCAGACTGTTACTAAAATCAATTTTCACTATTTCCCCCTTCCTGCAGACAGATGTGAATGACTGTGTCTCATTCACATTCTTTTCCAGTTGCAGACCCATTATTTTATGGAACAACATTCCCAAAGATATGAAGAAAATTCCCTTGCTTAGACAATTTTTAAAAAGCTGCAAAACTGAGCTATTTAAAAGGTATATGACACTACTTTGGTTATTGGGGCATAGCAGGAAACACAATAAATGTGGGCATTATTGTTAATACTAGCTTTTAAAATGTTTAGTGCAAATTATGGTTTTGTCATGTTTTTACCCACCTTTAGCTTCAGTACCATCCTAAGCAGAGGTATACTCTTTTTCATTTAGTTTGGAAAATTCCTCTCTTCCTTGACCAGGCTAATCTGGCTTTGTGGATCCAGTAACCACAGACTAGACTGTTGTAATACATTCTACATGGGTCTTTCCTCAAAGACAGCTCAGACGCCCCAGCTAGTACAGAATGTTCAGCTCCATTATTATCAGAAAGTGTGCATATTAGATCTGTTCTGCAGTTGCTTCACTAATTACCAGTTATTTCTTGGATTCTATTCAAAGTACTACCACCTATAAACTCCTTCATAATCTAGAATTCACAAGGACTTTCTCCCCTGATATGCCCACTGTGATGGACTGCAGAGGAAAAGTTAATGTAGAAGTATAGGTCTGGCAGGCATTATTTATTTACATTCTTTACATTACATTCTTTACATTTACATTACATTATTCACATTCAGAGTGAGGCATAGAAGGTCTTAGGAACAGGAGAAGGCTCCTGATTGGTTGTGGCACCCTGCACTCTAAATGGCTAAAAAACTTGATGATGCACTGAGGGAGGAGGATATCTCCCTGTGAAGAACTACCTAAAGGGCTTTTTGGATTTTAGAGTTCCTTCCTGGTGTAAAGAGCTAACTGCCTCTGAGGCGAGTAGTTGCAGTCAATGGCGTGAATCTGGCTGGCTCTACTGTGTGACAACTGGTGTGCTGTGTGTTAAATAAATGATATACACAGACTGAGAACTGATGATAGGTTACTGAGGGGCCCAGGCTGAGGGACTATATAAATAACAAGGGAGGAATCTTCCATTCTAGTGATGGAAGAATAATTCCTGTGCTCAGTAGTCTATTGTATTGAGTTTTGCTTTATTTTAGTGCAAGAGAGTGTTTTATGTTTTAGTTTTGTGGATTCTAACATAGTGAGGCTTGTGAGGGTATATGTAGCAGCCTGTGTTAGAACCTGAGTGTACTATCCATAAGCCAGTACCATCTTAAGTATTTTAAGCTATACTATTTAGAAAACATAGCATCAATGCAACATGTAAGCTAACTGTGAAACTGAACAAATTTATTAAGCCAGCGCCTTAGCCAAATACTGAATTTCTCTGCCAAAGCTCTTGTGTATATATATATTTCTTCTGCCTCATCTATTCCTTCCTTCCAAGTTATTTTTCTCCCTTTGTTATCTCCTCTATGTTAATAAACCTTCTATTCTGTTTAAGTTTAAAATCTGCCTCTGTATTATTATTTTGTGTGCCTTATTAAGGGGTTTGCCAAAAGGACAGACATCCTTCATCTTCTGGGACAGTTACAGGGCTGAGGGAAAGTGCTTCTGTTTCACTTTAGGCTACCATTTCTTAAGCACCTCAATCCCTGAGGGGGAAAAGGTGAGAAAAATCTGACAAGTCAGTGAGTGGTTTCCCTGCCTCAGTGAGTTGAGAAGGGGGGGAATTCATTGCACCCACTGTAACAGCTGACCTTATCTAGCAAAGTCTGCTGAAAGTTCCATCCTACAAAAAGGAAAGATCAGCAGTTGCCCATACCTGAGCATGTTTTGTAGCTCCCACTTTGTCCAAAGGCCTGCCTGAGGAAGTCAAGAAGGATCTCATAATTCTATCATTCCACAGAATATATAAAATGGAATTGTTCATGGGGACATTTTTAATAACAAAAATAAAATTGCAGTAAAAATGTAATATGCTTTATAAAAGGATAAGGGCTGATAGCATCTTGACAGCACTTAACACAGCCCAGAAAACCCACCACAACAAGGGCTATAGTTTATAACTTAACTTATTGTATACATTTCTTGTTATACTTCATTGTTTTCCAATTCTTATAATCTATTTTTGCATTTCAGGCATGTCCTATTGCAGTACTAAATTTTGTGATACAACTTGAGTCTCAGTGAGAAAACAGAATATATTTCTAAACCCATTGCCTTCAATGGACTTACATGTCACTCTGCATGGAAGATATTAAGGGAGAAAGGGAGGCAAATAAGTCGCATAAATTAAATTTAAAAGTTTCCAACAGGTTAGCTTTAATAGGATTTTTTCTCATATTGCCAACCACTCTCAGTCCACATTGAGTGGAGTTTGCTGCATTGCTCAGGCCACATCTCGGGTACTGCATGCAGTTCCGGAGGCCTCACTTCAAAAAGGATGTGAACAGAATAGAGCTGGTGCAGAAGAGAGTGACAAGAATGATCAGGGCCTGGAGACCAAGTCCTATGAGGAAAGGCTGAGGGACATGGAAATATTTAGTCTAGAGAGGAGGAGATTGAGAGGGAATGTGATTGCTCTCTTTAAGTATTTGAAGAGCTATTGCTTAGAGAAGGGCAGGGAGTTGTTCCTGTTGGCAAAAGATGACAGAACTTGCAATAATGGGTTTAAATTATGAGCAGAAAGGTACTGTCTGGATATTAGGGGAAAAAATTACAGTGAGAATAGTTCAATGGTGGAATTGACTGCCAAAAGAGTTGGTGAGCTCCTCTCCGGCAGTCTTCAAGTAGCTGCTAGACAACCACTTGTCAGGGATGCCCTTGACTGATCAAGAATTTAGCAGGGGGTTGGACTAGATGGTCTGTATGTCCCCTTGCAACTCTACAATTCAGTGATACTATGAGAAAAGTAGGATAAAAAGTACTCAAATAAATAATTGTCTAGGAGCCACAAAACAATCTGGAACACCAAAAGAACACTGTGGAAGTATTAGCTTGCTTGGCTCTGGTTTGCTGATTTCGGTAGTTGCTAATTCTTATTTTGATCTTGCTTGATTTCATGTTGTTAGGCTGATTTCTCTTGTTGCATAAAGTTTATTTGGATTTTAATTAAATGTTTGGTTGGGTTCACTTCTTTTAATAGATTGAAATAGGGAATTCCATCACAATGACCTTTTGAATGCAGAAGTAGGTAGAATTCAATTGTAATTGCAATTCTCATTGTTAATAAGCTTTACACACTGCATTAAGGTCCCCCCAATGCACTCAAGAGGATTTACAAAATACATTCCATGTATATTAATAACATGCTTAAAAAAACACAATAATTCAAGCAGGATACCTATTAAAGCCATAGCAGGGAATAATGCTTCAAATGGCAGCCACCACCTCAATCTAAGGCCGTTTCCGCACGGCCATCGAGGCGCCTCCATGCCGGCAAGAATTCTGCCGGCGTGGAGGCGGAGGCCGTTCGCATGCAGGCATGCGGACGGCCTCTGGAGAGGCCAGCAGACGGCAGGCGGCTCCGCATGGAGCCGCCTCTTCCCCCCTTCCCTTTTCCATTTACCCTCTTCCATGACGCCGTCCTCGCGGGCCTCCTTTCAGCCCCGCCTACATCGCTTCGGCCCCTCCCACCTCCAGGGGTCGGAGGACAGCCGCAGGGAGTGGACTTAGGAGGGCCAGCAGGAGCGGGCTGACTAACGCAGAGGTAAAATGGGAAAGGGCTGGTGAAACAGCGTGTTCCCCGGGGCGGTCGCGGTTCGCACCCCTGCTCATTGGAAGACGCCTCACCTCAACAACAACCCTTTAAAGGGTTGTTGTTTAGGGCGGCCCTGAGCGCACGCCTCTGGGGAGTGGGGAGCGCAGTCAGGTCGGCGCTGCTGGCGTTGCAGCAGCGCCTGCTTAACGGCGGCCTGGGGGGCGGCGCTTTTTAGCGCAAGCACTTTGCTGTAGGCCATGTCGTTTTTACAGGTCCCGTCGCAAGGAAAGGGCCTAAGGTTATCTGCATCTCTTCTGAAAAACTAGGTCTTCACTAAACTGCTGAATTTGCAAGAACAAAGCAGATGTTTCTCTCTTGGGAGGGACAAAGGCCAGATAAAAGGGGTTTCTGTCGAATGTATTCTGCTATTTACTACTCATTTAAACAATGTTGAATTACACTGTTGAATTGCTTAACATTGGCTTCCCTGATTCTACACATGTATTTTCATACCACCCAGAATTGAAGACAAGATCATAATTTTCTTTCATGTACAAGGACAGGTACTTCTTGTGATGGATGAATCATCATGTCAGGCACACATTGTTCAGAACAGACCACAACTTAGAGACGGAAGAAACAGTACTGTATGTTTCAATATGTGACAGTTCTGGGGATTGCATACTGTTTCCCTTATGTTGTGCATGAAGTGAGCACCTTGCCTTTTATGGACAATGAATGTTCTTCTGTTATAAGGCATGTAAAAGAATGGCTCCCTCTCTCTCATGCTTTCTCATGGGCTCAGAGTTGCTGTGTAAACTATCCAAGCACAAATAGTGCATAATTACTATGTGTTAGGTCTCAGAACATTAAGCCAATAAACAGACTTCGAAGTTTCAATCAGCAGCATTTATTGATGAAGTATACAGGCACCATACTTGGCGAAAGCCAGTTCTAGTTCCAGTTCCATTCATCACCCACAGAAATCCCCCTCCCTGAACTCCCAAGAATTCCCAAGAGCAGTCTCTGAAACCGAGACTGCCCCAAGATCAGCAGCAGATAGTGAGGGAACCACCTGGCTTCCTGCTCCAAAACAAGATAATGGATGTAATTCTTTTCTCATGGGACAGAGATGCCAAGGGAATCCTAGTTTACTACAAAGCGTGAAAGCCATAAAGCAAGGAAAAGAGGAAAGAATGCACAGATGGCAGTGGTTATATATAATAGGCTGGTTACATATATCTTACAGATGCATTGGATTGTTGTTTCTACTGGTTACAAAGAATCAGGAATACATCTTATTCACCCTGATAGGCATCCCCTTGACACCATGGCTTGGTGTGGGGAGCACAGTTGCCATATTAGATGAAAGGATACACTGACAGGAATCCTTTGCTTTTTTCATTAATAAAGTAGGCATTACAATGTTTCTGTGCAATCTATTTATACTGGTGCAGAACACAAAAGAATAGATGTCAAAACAGGCAGCCCCGTTTGCCTTTGTGCCTGCAATTTTTGGGGGGGTTGGATTTTGTGTTCTATCCAGCAATCTACCTATGAAACAGAACTCCCTTCTTCACTGTTCCTGCCATGCCTACCCAGCACATCTTGTCTGTGCAGTTCACTGGATGTGATATGGGGGTTATCAGGAGCATCAGAGGAATTGATGAAAATGTTCCCCTTCCTCTGCCTGTGGGAGTGCTTTTATACTTTTGGAAATAGCTAATAGGATTCAACCTTGTTAACTGAAATGTGATCTGTGGCAGTCACTTCAAACATGAGGTTTGGTAATTTAATTTTAATTAATGTGTGTGTGTGGAAGCGGTACGTACAATTTAAGCTGGAACTCTGAATATGTCTGAGCACCCCCTTCAAATAGACGCACTTGTGATACAACAGATAGTTGCCTCAAAATGCTATGAAATGCAAGATGTCAAAATCTTTTTCTAGTGGCTACTAAAGATATAAAATACAGGTAATATCACTGAGAATTCTAATTAGTAAGCTGATGGAATATGCCTAACCTCTGTTTACACATATAATTATGTGGGACTTCCTCCAAGGAATTCGGCTTGTACATGTTTCTGCTGATGGCAGTTGTTCATATACACACTAACTTAACTCTTGCTTATCAGCTTCAAGGACTGATTTTACATACTGGTCATTGCCTGTAAATCCTTAAATGATCTGGGACTAGCTTTTCTGCAAGAATGGCCCTGCCCATCAGAACCTTCCCAGTTTTGTGATCCTTTGGGATACTGCGTGATTCCTCTCTGAGGCAAGATCTTCTGTGTGATACTTAGAACAGGACTTGCTTAATGGTAGCACTGTTGCTGTCGGGTATATTGGGCACCTAAGAATAAACAAGATGGTAGCCTTTGTCTTTTTTATTATTACTAAAATTTGGTGGCTTTATTGCTTATGAGTTGGATTCAATGGTTAATTTCTGCTAATGGAAAGAGGTGCTTTTTTTTCATCGATACTCCTCCTGCTGTAGACCCCAATTCATCCCCATGTAGTTCTCTATCCCCAGGAGCATTTTAGGGAGGGTTTGAGGCTACAACAGGAGGGGAAAGCAAGAAGGTAAGACATTACCAATGGCTCCAACAATTTGAGCATTTCAAAATAGAAGTTAATAAATAAGTTTCATACAGGGATAAATGTAAATTAAAATGATTATATAGACCTAAAAATAAAAGCACAGGCATAAACAGAGACAATATGGCAGTACTGAATGTTTTGCTTGTTTCTAATATTTAAAATTTATCCATCAGCATAAGGATACAAGCACAATGAGTCAATTTATATGCTACATTTTCAATTGTTTTCCATGTTCTGTTGTTTTTATCTGTGCGTTTTAATCTATGTAACATAAATAGCTATCTCTAGCACAAAATCTCTAGCAGCCGTCTAAAAGGGGACAGCCATTTGGATCATCCAATGTAAGGTGGGTTGCCAGGTACAGAGTGGGATGGGGGTGGGGCTTACAGCTTGCGGCATTGTGCATTTTACAAGATACAGTTTGCCTCATTACTGTTGCATTACAGTGAGTGAAACTGTGTCTGGTGCATGAGTCCCCTTCTTAAAGTTCTGTTACAATGCACAGGAGCCTTGACCCATATTGAATTAGGCAGCAGCATACATTGGCTGCACAATAAGTCGCATGTCTGGATAGATCATGCCTTTTGGAGTGCAGTATTTTTCCCCTGAGGCAAACAGGGAAGATACTTGCTCAGTAGTACAACAAATGATAATGGAGGCATACAGGAAAGGTGAAGCATAAGCAATGACAGCTGAACAAGCACAGTGTGGAAGGAGGTGGTGGGGAGAAAGATAATGAAGTCTTTATAACACTTTGTCTTAGGAGATAATGAAATGGCACAAGGCAACAGTCTGGACAATCTAAACTGGGCAAAATGACTTGGGGTGCAAGACATATGCTTGCTGATTTGTCAAGGGCATCAAGACTATAAATGTTACGTGAAAACTGATTAAGAAATCCCTGTTCATTTTCATTCCACTTTTCCTTTTGACATTCTCTAACTGATCTATGGAGGCACAATGCTCCTTCCCAATTGATTGATCTTCTCCTGCCCCAGGGATGCTTAACTAGATGCTAATTTAGTGCCACGGTCAGCTCTGAAGCATATCAAAATGAACAAGAGCTCATTTGGCAGCATTATACCATCGATTATTTCCAAACATGTAGGTGGGTAAAATGTTTCTTCAAGGTAAGGGTGAACTGCTGCAGACCTAACACAGCTTGAGAAAAGTTTGCCTGCTTTTTTTGAACACATGAGAAGTGACTTTCCTTTGATATGCACCACAGTGGAGAATCCTTCCTTCCCCCTTCCTCCCCATCTACACTTTAGTTGCATGATTAGCAAGGGCTTTTTTTACTTTGTTCAACAAAAATAACCAGGAGTCTTGTGGCATCTTAAAGGTGTATTTGTTGATTTAGGCTTCTGGGCCACCCTTCCCCATACATGCTCAGGGAGGCTTACAATAGTTCTCATAATAAAGCATTAAAACCAGCAACAATACATTTGGATCAACATCCCAGTGCCATTCAAATCAATCCAAGGAGGATACATTCTCAAGGAACCCCCTATAAAACAAGACATCCATATAGCATGCAAAAAAGTTGGGAAGAAACAAAAGGAAGGGAAAAAGGAAAGGGAAACAGGAAAGGGGAGAAGGGATGCCAACTATTTGAAAACTGTTACAGTCTTCAGCCACAGGCCTGGTGAAGCCACTCTGTCTTACAGACCCTGCAAAATTGTAATAAGTTCCTAAGGGACTCACTTGACAGAGAGTTCCACTGGGCTGGGGCCAGAGCCAAGAAAACTCTGGCCTGAGTTGAGGACAGCTGCACAGTGTTGGGGCCAGGAACCACCAGTAAGTTGTTAATCACTGAACAGAGGGCTCTACGGGGAATGTATTGGGAGAGGCAGTCCTGTAGATTCAAAGCCCCCAGATTGTTTAGGACTTTAAAGGTTAGTACCAAAACCTTGAACCTGATCCAGTAGTCCACCCAGAGCCAATGCAGTTGGCGGAGCACCGACAGAATATGTGCCCACCATGGAGACAACGAGATATCCAGGATCACTCCAAGACTCCTGATGATCAGCACAGATGTTTAATTGCACATTGTCAAGAGTTGGAAGCTGGCTATTTCCCTTTGCACACATACCCCAGTCCAGCCACAGGACCTCCGTCATTGATGGATTCAGTTTCAGCTGATTCTGCTTCAGTCATTTCACCAAGGCCTCCAGGCAGCTGGCCAATACATCCAGGGAAGTATCTGGCCAGCCAGCCAACAACAGATACAGATGGATGTCTTTAGCATATTGGTGACAGCCCAACCCAAAACTCCAACCAGCTGGGCAAGAGGATGCATATAGAGCAGAGAGAGGATTGCCCCTTGCAGGACCCCATACACCAACAAGTGCCATGTTGTAGCCTTCTCCCCTTGCATTACCCTCTGCCCCCAACCCTGAATATATGAGATCAGCCACAGCAAGGCTATTCCCAGCATAAAGGTAACAATGTTTCATTGTCATCTTGTTTTGATTTAATAGAAAAATAGATTATTATGGGTAATGGAGGAAAGTATTTTGGAAATAACTGGTCTTCCATGGATTGCATATACCACATAAATATTTAGCTGCTTTCTTATGCCTTACACATAGTATTGTCAATTTAACCAGGAAAACAAAACACCTGCAGCCCCAGCTGCTTTAAGAATAGCTGGAACTGCACAGATCAATAGGGGATGCTTTTCATGTCACGAAAATAAGAATTTCCACACTACCTAAAGCTCTTTCAAAAGCTTATGAGGAAGAGTCAGTTAAAAGCTGGCAACCCTAGCTATGTGTCCTGCCAAATTTGCTTCACACCTGTCTCTTCTTCTGCCATTTGAGTACAAATTAAGATGGCATTTGCTCAAAGGTATTGAGAGAAGGAAGGCCAGACGTCTTCTTGAGATGAAGTCCATATTTTAAAAGGTGCTGAGGAGTCAACACAACTGTGGCCACTAAACCCCCACCCACCCCCACCCCCACCCCACCCCACACACACACCCCACACATACATTCCTTCTCTTGGTTTTTCAACCACCCTCCTGCTGGTAAGCTGTGCAGACAAATAAGATATCTGCTTATCAAAACAGGCAAGTATGGAGGGTAGCAAGAAGACTGGTGGAGAAAGTGGGCAACAGATAGGGCAACTGGACTCATGTTTGGAAATGGTGTTGCATTTAAAGAGAAAGGTGAAATCCCTGGACAGCCTTGGTATTTAAAATATTTGTATTTAAAATATTTCGCTCTCACCTGTCATTTATAAAACTTTACAGACGAGGATAATCCATTAGTTCAAACTACACCAATACAAATAATTGGTGCATCAAAGGCCTCCATTACATGCATGGGGCACCAGAAAGGAGTGAAGATGAAATACAAAAACTAGTTGCAAGAGACTGGGACAAAGGGGAGAAAGGACTGAGAAAAGGGATGGCATAGCTACTTTCTGAAGACAGATCCCGTGCAGTATTAGCTATCAAACCTAATATGCTTACACAGGACAATAAGAGATGTTGGCCCTTTCTTAAAGGAACAAGAAGCGACAAGGAGAAATCACAGTCATCCATTGAGTTCTGGTGGTCAGACATAAAAAGACAAGTCTGATGGTACTAGAATCCTAGAAGTTAGGATTAGAAAGAGACTCATCACTTGTATAGAACTGATGTTGCAGTTAACTATACTGATCTACCATGTCCTTGCCTGATGTCCACTTGAGATCTATGTTGTGGAGCTGCTCCAAAAACAAACAGTGGTCCCAGGAGACCATCACAAAAAAGTCCGCAGTTGCCACCCTTATAGCACCTGAACAAGTTCTGTAGCAATAGTTCTGGCAGAAAATTTATTGGGAGCAGTCATTTCCACAAAAACACTGATCCCAAACTTTTTATAGTAGTATTTACAGCATCACATTTTGAACTGGAAGCCAATTCAGATCTCCGAATGCCAGAAATTATGTCCTTTGCCATGGAAGTCCATTCTTAAGTATCAGTTGCAACAGTGCTATTTTGATAGATGGGAGTCTAGCATGTCATAGCTGGGGGGTGGGGAGCAGCTGCCAACATTTCCTCTTCTGTACAAGTCTTCAGAATACAGAAGCCCAGTGTAGCATTTGGTCACCCACTCCTTCCTCCTAATCTCAGAAGATTTGCAACCTTTTTTGTGAGAAAAAAAGGCATCACATGTTTTAACTAAATAAGATTGTGCAATGATGTTTTACTCAATAGTAAGGAGTATCATGTGCTGTTTTTATTTTACATGTCTCCCAATTCACTTGTATCAGAAACAGGCTGTAGGATAAATTTAGAGATCCTTATCTTACATTAACCTCAGGATCTGACTTTTACTAATGTTAAACTTCCCCACTTCCCGATAATGAGCCAACTACATAGGCAATAGCTCATTAACATAAGGATGCTATGTAACAATTGGCCCGCATGCAGGATAAAAGTATTTTAATTATTAAGGTTTAAATTAATATTTTTGCAGCAACATATTAACACAGCTACCCCCTGGAAATTTTAAATATTATACTCACCACATAGAGTGGCAACATGGATGTACATAATTTGGAGGATTTCATGCTGGGACCAGAGTTTTTAATCAGTTGTAAGAGCTGGAGAGGCAGAGCAAGAATCCAGCAAGGGGGGATAGTTGAACTCTTGCCTGAAGATGCTTTGGCAAATCTGGGACTGATGTTTCAGTGTTTGTGGTTGGATTTAATTTTTAGGATTCAGATAAATGTATTTATGTATTTCCAAATGACTGCTCAAAATAATGTAAGCTATTATGGTATTACATGTAGATAGGTCTGCCAACCTCCAGCTGGTGGCTGCGGCTGATTGCCCACTATTACAACTGATATCCAGCAGACAGAGATAATTTCAGCTGGAGAAAATGACCACTTCGGACGGTGGACTCCATGGCATTATATCCCACTGAAGTACGTCTGCACTTCATACCTCACTCTGTTTGAGGCTCCACACACAAAATCTTCAGGGTATTTCGCAATCCAGAGCTGGTTATCCATGCTTTCATGGTTTTTTTTTAAATTGTAGACTCTTCTGGAGCAGTGATGTGGTTAAGATTCTCAGGTCATCCCATTGCCACACCTGCTGCATTGATTGCCCCCACAGAGCTGCCTTTTTTGCAGCTTTTTGTAAGGGCCTGTGGCTACAGAAGTTGAGTAGAGAGCAAAGGCAGCGGTTCTGCACACTGGGAGGAGAATAGGACAATGACATGAGGATACTCAGATTCCTTTGTGACATAAGCAGGTTCAAGATTCCTTTGAAGCACAGATGGGTTCTGCCTTCACACATCTTCCTGTCACATGATTATGATGTGATATCATTTCCTCCCATATCTTTGCAGTTTAACAGGTCCCATGCTTCTGCCTCCAATTAAATACAGGTTCATATCTCTGAAAAGGCTGAAAGCCACTGATCAGGAGCCTTTGCTCTAAATAAAGGCATTGCAAGAAATAATTCTCCTGGAAAGATGTTCTCTTTATTCTTTCACAGATTGCACACAATTGTTACATTCAACCCCATTAGAAATTCTTTGCAAAGGAATCTTCCTGAAAGCTTTTCTGCCCCTGGCTTTTTCTCCAGTAAAAAGATCATCTATTCTATTTTTTCTTGAAAGTACTCCTGATTATTTTTGTGCTGAATACACAGAGACCTTATGTATTTTTTGCTAATCCTTGGATGATCATGGAAAACACATGCATAAATAAACCGGAGATTTATTGGTTGAGAATAGACTAAAACCTGCTTCTCATTTGGCTGTTTTTGTCATTGTTCCTGCCAAGTTTTCTAGATTAATAATGAAAATGAATATGAGAGATGTAAATTACTATTAGAGTGATTTTTTGTAAAAAAAAAAATGCAAAAATTTGTTCTAGTAGCATTTTGCCTGCATCTGTGGCTGGCATGGGTGGGAGAAAGAACCATTCCACAGGTATATATACTCCACTTGTTTTACTACCATCAGCACCTCTGAAGATGCCAGCCACAGATGCAGGCGAAACGTCAGGAGCAAATGCTAGTGGAACATGGCCACACAACCCGGAAAACCCAAAACACCCTAGTGATTCTGGCTGTGAAAGCCTTCGACAATACAAAGCAAAAATTTAATTCTAACTTTCTACTTTTTTACTAATGCAGTGCCTCAGGTAGCATAGTTTGGGGCGTTGCAACCTTCTCTTCTACTGCCTCATCTCGTTGGCCAATTATACACAATGTGTTTGCTGTGTGGTGGGAGCAAATATCCATAATAGCAAGATTTCTTGTATGGACGTATTTCCTCTAGCCCCTCTTTAATTTTTTCTCTCTCTTCTGCAAGCAAGACCATTTCTAGCATGATTTTAATTTTGCTTCACCTCCAGTGTGGGCAGATTTGCCAGTGAGTACAGCTTTGCCCTGGACATCTTCCCTCTACCCACAGCCAGCCTTCCCACTCCCTCCCACTGCCATTCATGCCTTCCCTCTCACCCCCTTCCATGTTGCCAGCTACTTTTACTGAAAGAAAAGAAGCTCACTCACCCTCTGTACTGATATATCACTATCTCAACATAATAATTGGAAATAACAAGCTTCTCTGTTCTCCAGCAGCAGCAACTAGGAGCAAGGGAGAATATCAGCTCAAAGGCATGATCCCCTTCTTTAGTAGAATATGGTCCAGGGAATTGTTTTGCTTTTTCACTTGGGGTGTGTGTATATTTTTGGAACAGTAATGTTGACAAAAGTGCAGTTTAAAGACTAAGCTAGCAGTCTTGACTACCAAGTGTAATGAGATCTGTAGCTTTAAGAATAAGTGCCTTTAAGATCTGTGCCTTTAAGAATAAGTTGATGGGCGTAATTAAGAGAACCAGGTCTGGAGAGTTCTCTGCAGAAAAATTGCACTCCCAGAAGGGTGTGCCTTCTTGTATGTAAACAGAAAAACAGAAGAAGAGTTCACTGCAAGCCCACTAGGCAGAGAAGAGTCCTGAGTCAAGTGCCCCATGCATAATGGGTCACTGTTGCTATCTCACCTGTGCCTCAGGTCTCTCAATTTTTTCTTCATGCATAGACATATAAAAACAACCATGATTCACTCCATAGGTGCCTTCTTTGTGTGGCTGTTACTTATGGCACTGAAGGAGCATAACTCTTTTGCCTTAATAAATAATCACCATATTTGTTTGGGATGGAAGACATATGCTTAGAGATTTTAGCCACGCCCATTCTGGCATTGTGCCTATAAGAGAGATGAAGCAATTAGTGGATTACCATCTCAGTGGCTGAAAAGTGCCAGTTAATCAATGTCCCATCGACAGTCCATTTATACTACTGGCTACTTTGCTTTATTTTGCACTGAAAAATAGTCTGGCTCAGTGGATATCTCACATTTTGGGAATCCACACCAAGAAGCTTACTCTGTATTATCACTGAAAGCATCCGTAAGGATAAAAGCCATGTAATGACTTTGTGGGAAAGGGGGCTCCTGGGAATCTGTGCCCACTGGAGGGCTGCTGTATGACCTCAGCGTGAGGGAAGTGTCAAAGGACTTTAAGGCCAAATCCTCCTTAAGGGTAAGGTGTTGGTCAAGACATAAACTAAAGAGCTGAAGTGTGAATCTACACATTCCAGGGGGATTCTATCGCTAGTCTCCATACTATTCCATCAACCAGAGGCAAGAGACTAAAAGTCCCATCCATGGGAGCAGAGTCTGGCCATGTCAGCCCATTTGTGCTCCCTATGGCACTTGCCCCAGTGAAGAGGCAATTCAACCAGCATGTGGCCAGTGCAGCCCCCTGGTAGTGGGACACTGCACCAGCACCACATCAGCATCCCAGGTCCCCTGCCACCACCATTGGCATAGTGGGGACAGGCATGGCCAGGGGAGGAGCCATGCCCCTGCTCCCTTCTGACCTTTACTGGTGTTACACTGGTGGCCCGCACTTCAGACTTAAGCCACCAAAAAGGAAGAACAAGAGATCTTTTTTCACAAGATCCAAGAAATCAAGGGAAATTTAAAGCATCGTTAGGCATGCAGAAAGATCAGCATGGAAATACATTGGTCGTTTATGCATGCTCTACTTACCCTGTGGCTGTTTGCTTCACAGTGAGTTTTCCCCACAGGTTTTTTTTTGGTTTTGTTTACACAGCAATTCTTTTCCTGTGAAGTGTTCCTAACTGATCCAATCCACCATTTGGGGAGGTTGTCTGCTGACTTTTTTTGAGGGGGAGGGGGGTGTCATGTTTTGTCTAGTATTACTTCAATACACCAATTTTACTTCAATTTTACAGCTTTAAAAGCTCGTCTGATCATTTTGAAATGGTGGCTCAGAGATTGGAAAGAACTGCTATGGTGTGGATGGTGTGTGGATGGGAAAGAAGAAGAAGAATTTGGATTCATACTCTCTTTTTCTCAACCTCAAGGAATCTCAAAGCATCTCTTCTTCTCCCCTAGAGAGCTGAGAGAGTTCTAACAGAACTGTGACTAGTCCAAGGTCACTCAGTAGGCTTCATGGGTAGGAGTGGGGAAACAAATCCAGTTCACCAAAAAGAGTCTGCTTGTCATGAGGAGGAGTGTGGGATCAAACCCAGTTCTCCAGATTTGAGTCCACCATTCTTAACCTCTACACTACACTGGTACCATACTGGCAGGGAGCAGCAAGAAAACTCAAAGAAATCCTAACACACATGGATCTCTTTCGCTTTCCCTGTGAAGGAAGAGAAAATTTTCAAATTTAACAAGCACTTAAAACTGTAGAGATTCCCTGATCTGAGGACAGGGTGACTGCCTAAGAGTGCAACATGTGTGTGTAACTGAGAATCAAACCCAAAGAGAATGTATGCTCATGTTGAAGGAGACCATGGGTTGCTACATCATTCCCAAAGAAATTGTCTATGTTTACATTTAAACAAAATGCCTTTAGGGAACATGTATTTTCTCCAAGGTGTCACTGAACTACATTTACAGATTCTGATCATGCTATTCTGTGTTAATGCTTGTGCTTCGCACAGAAGAAAGGAAAGCCAGATGTCTGCAGCTCTTTAGTTAGGAGTGCATAATTGTGCAACTGTGTCTGACAAGCATATCGAGGACTGAAATGTGGCCTTTCTGAGTTCAGGCAGCAATCTCAGTTTTGAAGTAAGAGGCCATTTTCCAGAGTGAAGGTATAATGTGCTGGGGTTAGGATGAGCTGTGATCACTCAGCAGCACTTAGCCACAAATAGCAGGGATATTTGTGGCTAAGTGGCTAACTGATCATAACTCAGCCCTGTTCTATGTATGTGTCCTCTCTGACAAACACCTAAAACCTGACGTCCAATCTTTGTCACGTTTCCTAAATTCCTTTGGGGTTTGTTTTGTTTCTGTCTGTCTGTTTTTAGCAATGGGCCCCATGCTTCCTATCTACTCTATACATTTTGCTGTTCATTGCTTATAATCAGTTCCCTTTTATATTGCCCAATGAATTACTCATGAGATTTCAGTATAAGCCACTGAACTGCCTCAGCTACAAAGAGAACAAATAATCAATGATTAAACACTGAACCTCTCTTTATATAAATTATTTTGTAAATGAATTCTTGCAATACTGATAGCAAATTTTCTTTCTAATTCAACTTTTATTTATTGAAAACTTGATTATTAGGAAAGGGGTTGTTGTTCAGTGACCGAGAATCTGCTTGGCATGGTCCTATATTCAATGCCCTCATCTCCAGTTATAAGGATCGGAAGGTGATGTGAACACCTCAGAACCGACCTCCCGGGCCATGATATGACCCATTTTCCCTGAGTGACTCTGCAGATTGGAGCCAGGGAAGGGGTTTTTGAGAATCGCGTAATGTGTGGTTCTTGTGTTTTAACACAGCACACAGCTGTGGCCGTTCGCTTGACCGCAGCTATCAGGTGAGTTAAAACGAAAGAATCGCACATAACGCGATTCTTGTTTAACCCGCCCGGCGGCTAATATCACGGGTGAGAGGTGAGTTAGACCCATGTTAGGGGCAGGAACCGTGCAAAGTTCCTGCCCAACATGGGGTTTTTCCCGTGGTTATCCCAGGTTTAGTGGCCTGTGTGGAAGGGCCTATGATTGGCATCCTGATCCCCTTGAGATTGATACCACTTCTGAGATGGGCTAGAAAGGCATTCATGTTGCTTCTGATGAAGACAGCTTTGACTCTCAGAAGCTCATACCCAAAGAATTGTGTTGATCTCTAAGGTGCCACTGAACTTGAACCAATCTGTTATGCAGCTGGATTCATGGCTGCCCTCTGAAACCTACTTATTCTAGCAGCAGATTATATCTCAGCAGGGAACCTGCTTCACACTTTGAGAAATCCAGTATTCAGAGATACCCTTCATCTGCTTCTCCTTGTTCTTTCTTTTTTCTTTTTGCAGTATGAAAGCTTCGTTCCTTTCTCTTCACCATGTCAGTGCTTAATAAATATTTATAGAATCTAATACTGAAGTTTGTAGCATGTAATTATGTGAAACTAACATGATGTTGTCTGCAGGTGACTTGTAGGTTGAGATGCTTTGCCAGAGGATGTAATTGAGTGGCACCCTGCAGAAGGAGACCTATCAGGGAGTGATGCTCTCTGAGCTGTTATAGAAAGAGAAAATTCTTTCCCAAAGTATAAACATGAGGGCAACAGAAATCAAGCCTTTTACAACGTTCACCTGCCCTTCTGAGGTCTGTAAAGTACCAACTGGATCATCGCTT
Organism: Sphaerodactylus townsendi; assembly: GCF_021028975.2. Classification (NCBI taxonomy): domain Eukaryota; kingdom Metazoa; phylum Chordata; class Lepidosauria; order Squamata; family Sphaerodactylidae; genus Sphaerodactylus; species Sphaerodactylus townsendi. Next base: position 86,233,762 of record NC_059429.1, read on the forward strand.
CCCTTTCAATATTAGGCATTTCCAAAAACCTCAGCAACTATTTGCCAGCATGCTACATACCCTAATGAACTTCTGCAGCACTGAATATGCAATACGTTCCTTGAATCTGTAAGCTGAATGTGAACATCTTCCATTTTCAAATGATGCAATGCTGAACAGAGTTACATCCTTCTAAGACATGAGTGTCCAACTCTGGTGCTTCAGATGTTCATAGACTACAACTTGCCATGCCAGCAGGGGCTGATGGGAATTGTAGTCCATCAACATCTAAAGTGCCAGAGTTGAACACCCCTGTTCTAAGCCCACTGATTTCTATTAATTTAGAAAGGTATAATTCTACTTAGGATTGCACTGTTAATGGTCTACTTGCTGCAAGTGTGGTTTAGTGATTAGTATCAGTCTAGAAACTACAATAGCTAAATTCAAATCTCTGTCCATCCATGAAGGATAGTTGAAGGATGGGCCCAGTCACAGTCTCTATACCTAACCTATCTTATATGGGTGTTGTGCAGAAAAAGAGGGATCTATGTACTTTGCCCTACATGCCTTGGAAGAAAGTTGAGATTAAAATGTAATAAATCAGTTAACTGTGAGAACTTTATGGTAGGGTCGAACCACACAGGACTTGTACAGTTTTTTAAAATAGAACTAGCGGGCTCAGCCATGCGTTGCTGTGGCAATTCTCCTTCTCATCACAGTCCGCAACCCACACAGATGTCCATGCAGGTCCAATGATCCCCAGCATAGCCTTTTGGGGTGGTCAAATGGAATCCCTCTTTCCCTTTTCAATGCACATCATTATATGGTGCTGTCTTGTTTTTTCTAGTATAAGGTAACCCTTCCCATTCCCAACGGAACTGTCCAGAGTGCGAATTCCGCTGTCCATGAGGCTGGTTGACACGCACAGTCCTGGCTTGGGTAAGGCAGAACTGGGGCAAGCAGGCTATCCCAGTCAGGCAGCAGAGGCAGAGTGGTGAGGCGCTCAAATCGAGGCCAGCTCCCTGGGTTCGTAAAGGGCCATGTGCAAAAGAAGCGGAGCCGATAGTGTTGGTTCGCCCCCACCCCGCGGATTTTCTTAGAAGAAAAAGGCAAACTCCAGCTTGCTTTTAGTAAAAGAGAGCTGTGGCGAATATGGGTGAGGAAGTGGGTAAGTGGTGGTTGGATGTGAGGGAGGGCAGAGTGAGGTGTGTGAGGATGAGCTGGATGTGTATGAGAGTATGTGTGTTGTGTGTTGTAGCAGTGGGTGAGGCACAGAGAGTGAAAGTTACCAGTGTGTGAGTGGGGAACCCTACCTGACGTCTCACACGGCAAAGTGTGTATGTGTTTCACTTCCACTCATATTACCTAACAGTATTACCTATTTACTGTTTTCAATGCTCATCTCTGGCCATCTGCGTGAACATTCTAAGGGCATACCGAGCCCTCAGGCCACAGACATGCTGCACGAACATTCTAAGGGTGACAGTTGAACACAGCCAGCTTCATGGCCTGGTTCGCCAGGAAAAAGACGTTTTACCTGGCTCAGGTATGGACTTTTGACGATTTGAAGGTCCGATTACCTGCCCGCAACAGGGAGGAACATCCTGTGAAAATTTGGGGGCGATCCATCCAGCAGCTTCTGAGTGAGACCATCAGGGACAAACACACTGTCAGATTTATATATATATAGATGAGGGGAGCCCCTGTTCAGTGGGAGAAGGTTAATCCCCCTATGCCCTTGAACCGTGGCCTCAAATCTGACTGGTGGCAGCAGTTCAACTTAAAAAGTCTCTGATTCAATCTTCTCCCCAGGAATTAATTCATGGGCCAGAAGTGAGCCACTCCACTCCTGTTGTTGTTGACCTCTAAGGTTGTAAACATTGCTCGAATGCAACATGTGTTCACCGCTCAAAGAGCTAATTATCATTGCTTTGAAACCTTGAGGCAGAGTGAAAAGTATGGAATAGCAGAATTTTGGGCTGCTCTTGCTATCCAGGTAGCAAATCTCTCTGGAACATCAAAGGAGCATGCTAGTATCAGTCTCTGCTTTCTTATTGGAATGTTTCAAGAGCTGTTTACATCAGTCACGCTCTCTTCCTATGACTGACAACAAATACTAATTCGATAAGACACTACAACATACGAATGAAGCTCCCCTAATAGGTCAAGACAGTCACATTGTATCTGGGTGGGCAAAGCCGTCCTTGCCATTTTGGTTTATTCCTGCCAGTGCCTCAAGAACCAGCAGCTCTTTGGGAACTTCAGGAAATTAAGCACTAGACGCACCTTCCCATAGGTGGCACACACATAACACTGCAAGCTAATGTCAGGGAAGACTATGACCACTTATGCACTTGTGCTGTGCTTTGCATTAAGCATACATTCCTTTTGGGTTGTATTCTCTGTAATGCACCTGCTTCCCCCTCTCCTGAACTCACCATGAGACCAGGGAATTTACACAGTTTCCAAAACCTCTGAAAGTGCTTTGCAGGGGAAAGGGAGACTGCCTACGGTTGGCTTGCACTGAGTTTTCTCGCCCCTCCCTGCCTTCCCCTCCCATCCAACAGCAGTTCCTCCCACTCTTCAGGGTAGCAATTCTGAGTGATCAGAAGAGCTTTCTTTTTCTTCACATTTTAACACTGCCAATCTATTGCAAGACCAATAGACCACTGAAATCTACATGAAACTTACACGGCCTAGGAAAATAGTGCTAGACCTAAAATGGAACACACACAAAAAGGCAGCAGAGAGCAACCTCCCTAGGTGGAGGTTGCATGCAATGGCATACCTGGGGAGCCATAAGGGGACTCGAGACCCAGACATCACTCACCTGAGTCATGTGGGGTTGCATTTGGCTGCCCATTTGTTGCTGCTGCTTGTCCACCTGCCCACCCACGGCCTCCACTCACCCACTCACCACTTGTCCACCCTGCTCGCCACTCGCCCTTCCACTTGCCTGGTTCGCTGCTCATCTGGCTCCTCAATCACCTCTCACCCACCTGCCCCACTCGCTTGTCCATCCTGCTCACTCACCCCTCTTGCCTTGCTGGCCTGCCAACCGCCTCAATTTAAAGGAGTGCAGTTTGGGGTGTGTGTGTGCAATTTGGATGGAGGGCACAATCACTACTTGCCCCTAGGCACCATTTCCAAGAGGTACACCCACTGGCGTAATGCCCATTGGGCAAGGTGGGCAGCTGCCCAGGGCATCACCTTGTGGGGGGCATCAAAATGCTGGGTTCGTTTTTGGGTATTTTAGTGGTTTTCCATTTTTGGCCTGCAGGGGGCGCAGTTTTTAGGCTAGCGGCACCAATATTTCAGTGTATTATCAGGAGACTGTCCTTATGCTACCCCCCAAGTTTGGTGAGGTTTGGCTCAGGGAGTCCAAAGTTATGGACTCCCAAAGGGGGTGCCCCTATCCCCCATTGTTTCCAATGGGAGCTAATAGGAGATGCGGGCTACAGTTTTGAGGGTCCATAACTTTGGTCCCCCTGAACCAAACTGCACCAAACTTGGGGGGTATCATTAGGCCAGTCTCCTGATGAAACCCAGAAAGTTTTGAGACTGTGCCTTCAGAAATGTGCCCCCAACAGCCTGCAACCCCTATTGACAGCAATGCAGAAAACTCAATGCAGAACAAAGATTCTTGGGCAAATTTCTAGGATGTTCCTGCAGGGGTGCATTTTTTGATGTATCGGCACCAAAATTTCAGGGTATCATCTGGAGATGATGGCACCCCCCAAGTTTGGTGCAGTTTGGTTCAGGGGGGCCAAAGTTATGGACCCTCAAAACTGTAGCCCCCATCTCCTATTAGCTCCCATTGGAAACAATGGGGGATGGGGCACCCCCTTTGGGAGTCCATAACTTTGGACTCCTTGAACCAAACCTCACCAAACATGGGGAGTAGCATAAGGACAGTTTCCTAATGATATGCTGAAATATTGGTGCCGATATGTCTAAAAATGCACCCCCTGCAGGCACCAATGTCCTGGTGCAAAAAAAATTTGGTCGTGGTGGAGTGGCCACCCATGGGGGGGCATCCAACTCAGGTTTTGCCCAGGGCTACAGTTTGCCCAGGGCTGCCTCGTTACGCCCCTGGGTACACCACTGGTTGAATGGAGAGAATGGCCATTGTTGATCTCTTCCCCCCCCCCACATCTGCCCCACACAATCAGGAGGTAACATTTTTCCATGATTAATACTCCATGATTAATCCAGCTCAGTTAAAATTTGATGTTTTTCGCCATCATGTTTTAAATTTAAATGTATAATATTTATAGGGTTTATTTTTATTGTATTTATTATGATATTATACATGCATATACTTTGTTGTAAACTGCCCCACAGCTGAGAAGGAAGAGGCCGTATATAAATTTAATAAAATAAATTAAACAATAAATGGCAGATTAGCTCAGCTGGGAACACTTCACACCATGAGAATTAACTTTAAACAAAAAGAATGGGAAAAATCCACTGTGTAGCTGATAGCCACAGGATAAGCACTGCATAAAGGAAGGTCTTATAACTGATCCATGTATAGTATAGTGGTTAAGAGCAGGTGCACTCTAATTTCGAGAACCGGGTTTGATTCCCCGCTCAGCCACTTGAGCTGAGGAGGTTTATCTGGTGAACTAGATTGGCTTGTGCACTCCAACACGCACCAGCTGAGTGACCTTGGACTAGTCACAGTTCTTCGGAGCTCTCTCAGCCACACCTACCTTACAGGGTGTTTGTTGGGGGGGGGGAGGGAAAGGAGATTGTCAGCCCCTCTGAGTCTCGTTACAGGAAAGAAAGGGTGGATAAAAATCCAAAATCTTCTTCTTCTTCTTTATCAAGGAGAGTGCCATCAGCAGTAGCATTTATGAAGCTCTTTCTGTGAGAGTAAAGTGGCCACTGACCAGTTCGACAATTAGAGAGGAGAAGTCTGGTATGTGATATAACTCTGTCTACATTGCAATTGGACTGAAAAGTGATTAACTTGCCCCCAATGATGCTAGCAGACATCTAAGATAGGCTGACCAGACGTCCCGCTTTTGGCGGGACAGTCCCACCTTTAAACAATCTGTCCCGCATCCCGTGGGTTCTTCAAACTGTCCCGATTTTTAGGAGGCTGCCGCACTGCCTTCTGGGGCACAAGGCTGCCTTCTGTGACAGGGTGGGAAATGGCAAGCCCCAGAAGGCAGTGCGCTCCTGCAGCCGCGTGCGCATGCGTGGCCGCCTACCCCCCCCCCCCGTCCCGGTTCACAAAGGTGACCATATGGTCACCTTAATCTAAGAAGACTCTAGCATGGTGCTGCAGCTCAACAGGGCTTGCCAGATCATGAGGACACCCCAGGCAGGAACTATAACATAGATTCACCTCGTCATTTTCCACATCTCCTGCTTTTTTTAACAACCATCTTGGGAAGTCTAGTTACAAGAACCTGACAGCAAAAAAGAATTGCTAGATGTGAAAATCTGAGGATTTGGGGATCTGGTAATCCTGTATGCTGTTGCTGCATGTGCTGTTGATGCTGCAGGTGGAAGGGACACATCAACACCCCGATTCAGTTCTCAGGTGGGACATGGCAAGGTGGTGGCCTCAGCCTCAGAAGACAGTTTGTGTGGGAAGGTAGCCTCTGTCCCTGCTCCTGTCCCTACCTTGCCATATTTACTGCTGCCTTACCTTAGTTGCCATGAGTGGAGGCCAGGGGGATCGGAAGTGAAGTTAAGGGCAGGGGCAGGAGGTGTGGAGGGAGAGAAGCCAGGCACTCGTGGAGAAGGTGGTTGTCATACATTGGGGGGGGATCCATAGAGCATTAAGTTTATCCTGTTGGTGCCCCACTGGCCACTGTGGGGCCCTCCCAAACATCAGCACTGAAACTAAGCCTCACATCTCTGCATATGGGACTCCAAAATTTCACATTTCTATAGGAGTGTGTTAAGTGCCATTAAGCCAGAGGAAACACAGTCCTTTTCCTCCTTAGCACAGAGAGAGAAGCTGATGTAGAACATTTCAAAAAAGATGGAAGACTCACTGCCACTGCTAGTGTGCCCTTTATTCCTTCTGTTCCTGCCACTCGAACATATGATGAGCTTGTCTTACTATCTTTCCAAAGGCTCTGTGACTAACAGGCTATGATGATATTCATCCATGATGACTGTTGATCCTTCAGTGCCACCCACACTTCATGCTGACTTCAGTGCCACTACAAAGCTGTCTGTCATATTGCTGTAACCTTTGTTAATGGGATGGCCTAAGGACCTCCTGTGGTTTAAAGTGTTACTGTTTTGCAGCCCCAATTTACACAGTACCCATCCGCCCACATGCACGCCCATTTGTTGCCAGGGAATAAGGCTTTATAAGAAGTTCTATGTATTTTAGCCTTTGGACTCCACATCCAGACTCTCAAATAATCTTGCCATTGTTCTGTTCGTCTAACACTGAAGGCTGAGTCATGCCGCTATCTGACAGAACAGGAAGGAAGGTCTCAGAGATATCAGATGCAGTCCAGTCAGTATCAGGCAGTTTTGTTAGATTGCATCTGTGCTGTGCCTTCGGAGGTATAAACTGGTAGCAGTAGCAGGAGGAGGAGGAAAACTAATGAGATTAATCCTCTGAATTCATTATGCAAAGTCCTGGCATCCACCCAGATTCTCTTGCACGAGCGGTCAATGCCTTTCTTTAATAGCATTAAGCAAAATTACAAATCACAATGTTGGCTAATCAATCTCAATAGGTTTCTCTGCATTCATTAAAAATGAAAAAGAAAAAAGAACAGAAAACTCAATCCAAGAGAGCCAGTAGTTACTGGATTTGGGCATATTCAGAAGTACTTGCTGGGGAGGATACTGTTTGGATCTGTTCTGAAGTTCTTATGCAAACGTGCATAAAGGTGGATAAAGAGATGTCACAAACAGTGGATTTTAATTACAGAACATGTTGTTTTATTTTGCATTGCTTCCTTTAATTACCTGAGGTCAACTCATTTCAAAACCTTATTTTGAATCTAGCCCCGCAATGCATGCATCCTTTGTTGTCCAGAACCATATTTACTGACATAGGAAATGAGAAATTTCTTTTCATGGTCTGAAGTCAAGTGAAAACTTAGAAGTCCTTCCTACATAGGAGTTCTGTTTCCTATTGAAATGTCCCTCTTTCCTTTCTATCAAAGGAATGTATTCTCATTCACAGATATTTGGTTTGGTTTAGACTAAGGTCTATTATGCATGGAAAATTTACCATGGGGCTCTTTGCTGTGGGGTTGTAGGGTGGCCTCCTTGTCTTTCTCCCTTTACATGTGAGGAGAGACTCCACTGAGTACTGCACAGCTTGTTTGCTGAACTCTCCCGAGGCTTTGCTTTTCCTGGTTCTCTTAACTCCACCGATCAACTCACTCTTAAAGGCACACAATCACAAGATTGCTGGCTTTGTTAAAGTCCTTTAAATTGCTGTTATATTGATATTACTGTTATTAAAGTTATATCGATTTTGTGGTCCCTTTCCAAAAATAATCCCACCCCCCAATGAAAGAGGCAAAGCAATTTCCTGGACCACATTCTGCTTTTTTTTTCAAATAATTTTTATTTTATCAACAAAAAATTACAGAAAAAGGAAAGTTAAAAAACAAAAAATAAACATGAGCAAACATAACAATTATAGCAGTAATAATAATAGTAATACATTTAAGAACTTATTATATTAAATGTATTTGCATTTATAATCTTGTCATATTAAACCATTAATTAACATTAATTAAAATATTCCTTCAGTATACTTAGGTGGGTTCTGCATGGGCCCAGGGAGTGGCGAAGCACCGCTGTACATGACACCGGGGCAGCCCCGAGGCCCTTTGCACATGCTGTGAGAGCTGCCATGGCCTGCGGCAGTGCCTCTACATGAGATGCGCCACTTTTTGAAAAGCAAACCTACCTCCACTTCCTATGTAGCTCTATCAGGACTAGGGGACACACCCCTGTGGCCCTGACAGTGCCCTGGGGTTGGAGGGCACGAGGGGTTTCCTCTTGTCTTGACAGTGCTATGTAGGAAGAGGAAGTAGTTTTTTTAAGTGGCACACCAGGAAACGGCGCCTTCCACCTGGTGCCATTCACTTGGCACCAGGTGGAAGGTGCCACTTTCCAAATGACTCACTCATTTAGTGAGTCAACAAAACACAGTTTGGAGGAGGAAAGAGGGGCGCTGCCTCGATTTGGAGGCGGCAGCCATGGGAAGTTCCCCTTCCAAACAGTGTTTTTACCAGGCTGACACCAGTGATTTTGGCCCATGAGGAATCCGCCTCTTTCCCCACATAATGCAGATCCAGATAGGAGGAGAAAAAAGAAATAAAGTTAAAGAACTAAACAATAGAAAAGGAAAAAGAAATATACTTTTTAAAAAGAGGGAAGGAGGGAGGGGAAAGCTACTTCTCAAAGCTCACTGCTCATGCAGACTTGCTGATCCAAAGTTTTCTTAGAACTAGTGGGTCTAGTTGACCTGTCAAATTTAAGATCTCTAGTACCTGAGGAGGCGAGAGCTGAGAAAAACTTGCTCTCAAGCCAGCAAAATTGCTCCTTTCAGCAAGGATAGTTAGGAGCACTCAGAGGCTCAACTAGAGTGAAGAGCCATTTCCCCAGACACAGTGGTGGGATTCAGCAGGCTTGCACCACTTCAGCAGAACCGGTTGTTAAAATGGTGCTTGTAAACAAACAGTTATTAAATTATTTAAATCCCACCACCAGAACTGGTTGTTAAATTATTTGAATCCCACCACTGCCTGGACATCCTCCTGGACCACACGCTGCTGAAGAAGGGGACCATGTCCTAGAACTGATATTCTCTCCCCCCCTCCATGCACACACCCCCTGCTGCCGCTGCTGCCGCCGCTGCTGCCACTGCCACCACCACTGTGGGAGGAGAAAGAGGCTTACTATTTTCATATTCTTCTGGTATTTTGATATCCCTGTATTAGATTTATCATTATTTTGATAAATGTGACATGGTACAGATGCTTGAAGTTGAAATAAAGTGTTTAAAAGTCCTCCCAATCATAAGGGAGGGGGGAAGTAAAGAGAGGAAGGTGGGATGGAACCAAAAAGAATCCAACTTGTAGTAACCATAGAAATGCCAGCTTCTCCCCAAAATGTAAATAAGCACTATACAACCTCCACATCTACTCCCTGCCCCCACCCCCTGTAGTGAATGGGGGGATTCATGCTATTCCTAGAAAAAGGTGCATGGCGGGACCAAACACTCTCTGTTATTATTATATCAAAATATTGATATATCAATATGAGAATTTAGAAGTTGGTGTGGGTGAAGCTAGGTAGGCTGGCAGTGGGCAGAAGGAAGATGCCCATACAAGAAATCCATACAAGAAATCTTGCCATGACAAACATTCACTTCTGCAGCACGGCAGACACCTTGTGCATAATCAGCCTTATACTGCCTGTGATTGGAATAGTTGGTGTAGACGTATGGGATAGCAAAAGACCATCAGGAAAAATATCCAGAATTGCCTCGATGGGGCTTGATGAAGAAGTAGTGGGTTTGTAAATAATTGTCATATTAGCAATTATAAATAGAAGTGGAATCCTTTCTGAACATTTGGTTTGGGTTTTGATAGATGGGAGCTCAATGTATCGAAAGACCTACATGGAAATTTTCAGAATGGGGTGGGAGGAGGTCAAGAGGCAAATAAACTGATGAATCTATACAGTAATGATATAGCAGAAGAAGGGAACTGGGTCTTTTCATTTCTGGTCTCGTTGGCTTTGACATTCAGCAAATCTAGAGCAGCAGAGACATTCTGGACTCTGGAACTGGAATATACAGATCAAGTAGATGTATTAGTACAGCTGCTTCTTGGAGCCTCAGTATATGCTTATCTATAGTCGATTCGATTTCGAATACCTTTAATGGCATATAAATTGTTTAAGATTAACTTAGCAAGATAATAACAGCCCTTACAACTTTACAATTTCTGACGAGTTAAAATAACACCATTTAAAAATTTAGCCACCGCTTCCAACAGCTCGTAGTTGTGGCTGTTTAAAAGATATATAACCTTCTGTTTATCTGTAATGCCTTCACTTCCATGCAGGAAGGGGATTATGTGTTTCTTTCTACCTATCTCATAAAAAGGACAATTCAACAGCATATGAGGTACTGTTTCCACAGAACCCATGCCACACGGGCATTTCCTTTCTTTATGTGGGATTCCGCTGTGGCGTCCAAGGTTGCTGGAAGAAGGCAGGGCATTACACCTAGCTAAGGTGACTGCCTCCACGCCACCGGGCCTCAAACTGTAGATAAAAGGTACTGGGCTACAACTAATCTATCCACAGGTATTCCCAGAGAGATCGGGGAACAGGTTTTATTAGCTTCCTCTAGCATCTGTTGAAACTCTCTGTCAAAAAAAGTCTCTTCTTGATAGCCCCATAGACCCTCCTGCTCTGTTAGCATTAGTGCAGGTCCCTTCCAAGGAAATGCCCAACTCATTAAGTTTGGCTTCGATTTTAACCCACCACTGGGTTGTGGGGAGGATGGAGCGTCCCTGGGATGTATAGTCCAGGTCATCTCGATTAAAACAAATCCTGGCCCATATCTTGAATGTACGGCACCAGGCTAGAGTTTCTGCAGCCAATGCTGGCCTGTTTCTAAGCACACAGGCCTATAGGGAAGGAATGGGGCAAGCCAAGGATTTTATATGGTGCAGTATGACTGGACCCTTTCAACCTCTCTTGCTCCATGCCCCGTCCAGATGGGGATCCCCATAAAGGATTTGTTGACTCACTTTGGCATTAAATGCTCTCAACGCTGCAGGGATGTATCCTCGGCCTTTCCCATAGAGGAAGTGTATAATGGCTGAGGCACTTAATTTAGCGGCGGAGATGGCCCGATTCCTATGTAGTGTCCAGGAGGCCCTATGATGGTAGGTAAGCCCTAGGTATTTATATGACTGCACCTGCTCGAAACTACTGTGGCCTATCCGCCAATTGGTGGCTTTCCATTTATGGGCTTATCTATAGTCAATAGCTTCTCTTATGGACTTTAAATATTGAGTAAGAGCTCTCTCTCTCTCTCTCTCTCTCTCTCTCTCTCTCTCTCTCTTTCTCTCTCAGACTTTCCTTATTATTTTACAAGAGAAGAAAACCAAACTGGAAGTTCTTCCCTCATTTTGTGTTTTGCTAATCATAACAAAAAAATCCCTTGGACTAGAGACTTTTGACCGTCACAAATGCATATGAAAACTCTCTCTGAGTTTGAAAGCTTTTTCTGATCCAATACACTGTTGTGGGGAGAGGCTATGCTCAAGACCATAGAAAACTCTCTTGCATGTGCTGTTGTATTCAGGTAAATGGCCCTTCTGGATTGGGGCCTGCCTCATTCATATATTGCCCCACAATTTATAGCTAGAGGCACCAACTTCCAGGTGGATCTGGAGATCTGCTGGAATTACAGCTCATCTCCAGACTACAGAGCTCATTTCCATGAAGAAAATGAATATTTTGGAGAGTAGACTCTGTGGTATTGAACCCTCTGAAGTTCCTGTCCTCCACCAGACTCCACTTCCAAATCTCCAGGAGTTTCCTAGCCTGGATCTGACAACCCTACCTTCCTATCCCATGCCAGTAGCTGGGGGACCTGTCAAGCTCATATAGAAGATACATATCATAGTGGTCATCTGTAATATGCATGCATTTCTCTGGCTTCATATCTTTCTGTCTCTGTATGGACATTTGCAAACAAACTGGAAACAGTATCTGCTCCTTTAGAGAGGGGAAGGCAATACTGTGGCTTCCCCTCGGTTTCCCAGCCTCCTCCTCCTCTAGTCTAAAATTAACTCCACTGTTCAGCTGCATTTAAGCAAACCAGTTGCCATGGCCACGCCGGGGCTTCTAGATGTAGCGAATGAGGCAATCAGTTAAAATGAATAGCCACGGAGCTGATGCTTGCTGTAGGTTACATGCGAAGTTCATTCACTTGTTAAACCTAATGGAGTGGATTGCCTGTGAATTGGAAATGTAAATTTTGTCTCTTTTGGTGGTTAGAGTTCGACGCAAGGCTGGAAAGCCAGGGAAAATGTCGTATTAAACAACAGCTGCTGCTGCTAGTAACACACTAACAAAAGCCGTAGAGCATGACAACTGACTGGTGGCGTTGGAAGGGCTGTGCCTTGGGTGAGCAAGAGTCTGCAATCAGATGGCTGGTTGAGTACTTCCAGTAATTGCTCAGGGGGTGCCTATAACACCAGATTAGTGTTTGCCCTGGTGTGTGACCCATTAACACATCTATTCTAATCCTTTAAGCCTGATCTCTGCTATTTATACAACCCCCATCATTACAGGACTTCAGCATTTCACAGTTCTAATGGTTGTGCCTGTGGTGCTTTGTGCCCTCACAGCTATGACCATTTTTAACAGCAGCTGCAACATGGTAGTATGCCACAATGTTCCTAATCCCCAGCATGACTGTATACATACAGGACCACACACTATATAATTGTTGGGAAACTTGGGCACGGGCTTTGGAATGTATTGGTGTGTGTGGAGGAAAAACTTGGCAAGATCCAAAGGCCCAATTCAAGATTAATTTTTTTAAAAAACCCACAAATGGGTTGAGAGCAACTATTACATCCCCATCAAGATGACATAAACACAAAACCTGCTTTTGAAGCAATGGAACTTACCCTTTGGTGTATGTAATAAACACATGGGCTTGATTGTTTATTATAATAATAATCTTCCAGTGTAATCTTGCCAGTGGTATACATTATGCATCTGAAGCATAGCCATACATTGTATGAAACATATGTATAAAGTCAGTATGGTGAAATGTTAAATTGTTCGACTATGACTGCAAAAACTCAGGTTCAAATTCTTACTCAGCTATGCAATGCTCACTGGATGACCCTGGATCAATCTTTCTCAATCTAAACCACCTCATATAATTATTGTAAGGATTAAATCAAAGAAGGAAGGACCATATATGCTAGCCAGAACACCCTGGTGGAAGGGTGAAAGAAAAAAATATAGACATAAAGATACTTTCCTCACATAAACCAGACTCCTCCAATTGGCACCTTTTGTGAGGGAAAGGATTTCCTTCCACAAAGGTTACTTGCTACCAGTTGCAAGGAAATAGCACAACAGCTGTTATAATGAAGATTGTGGATCATTGGGCAGTTTCGAGTGGATTACATCATGCCTGTTGGTTGCTAAGATGGACTAGATGGGACTTTGATCCAGCAAAGCATTTCTTGTTTTAAAATTAGAGTCCATATTGAGGAACACTTAATTAACAGTAAGCGTGAAAAATATTTCTGACAGATCCCACGAATACACACTTATTTTGCAAAAGAAAATGAGGTTGATAAATCCTTTATATATATTTTAAAATAATGTCACAATACTCTCAGTAATATTCATCTGAGACAGCTACAGTGCGAACAGTGTACAATAAAACATTAAAATCACAAATATCCAGCAGTTAGAAAAACCCGGGGAGTCGGCTGTCATGAAAAGTTAGTCAAGCAAAGTGCCCAGGAGAAGCTCCACAGCTGAGTTGCTTCTGCTGAGAAGGCTGCTTTTCATAGCCATCCAAAGTGGAGACTCACAGAACGAGACTCCTGTTGATCAACTTAACTGATGGGCAAGTATGTGAACATTCAGGTGGACCTTGAGGGCTCTGGTCCCAGGCTATTTAAGTGCTTAAACAGTGAAATTCTAAGCAGAGTGATATCCTTTGAAACCCAATGGATTATTTAGGGTTGCATTGTACAAACATAAACAATAGTTTAAGTAGTAGATGGAAGTGAATAGGCAGTAAATGTGATTCCTTTCTCACAGGAAAGTTTGTTTTATGCCAATCATCAGTCTTGCTATTGCAGTTTATACCATTTGAAGTGCTCACTCTAAAAGGCAGTCCTATGAGGAACCTAGTAAGAACCTAAGTAGATGATGCAAGTAAACTTACTCCTGGTTGTCTGTTTAGCTGATACATCTATAACTCAATATTTATTTTTCATTTGATGTGAAATTCTATGCATAAGGTAATCTCAGTGCCTATATTTGTCTTTTACTAAAGGACAGCACAGTGTCCTCTTCCTAAAATCAATCACAGGACCCTAACTTTGAAGAGGAACTGTATGCTCATACGCATCACGAGAAACAGCCTTTCTTGGACCTCATTACCGGTACTTCAGAATGTAGGAAATGGGTCAAACCACAAAGCTTCTAATGACTCCTGCATAATAGACTTCCCACACTCCCAGCAAAAAAGCAATCCAAAGAAGCCACTAAGCTATAGTCCTCCTCCAACACATGTTAACTCACATGGGTAAAGAGTCTGTTTGCACAGTGGGGTAGCATTTTATTATGTGACGTCTCTTCTATATTTTCCAGTAGTACAGCAGCAGAAGGACTAGTGAATGTGCTATTCTGAACTTGTAGCTGTTGTCTAAAAGCAGTACCTACTTTCTTTTAGATATTGCAGGCACCTTGCCCCTAAGCTTCTCCCCATATTGGCACAAATCCATGGAATCAATTGTGCATCTGAGGCAAACCAACACATGTCTTGCCCCGATGTGGTTGTGCAAATGGAACTGATCACAATGTGAATAACTATAATGCCACAACAGTAGTATACCTACACCCACACTAGGAAGGTTAAGCAACGTTCCAAAGTTCTGTCTAGAGTTCAAAGAGATCACAAGAGTTATCAAGTCCAATCTGTCATGCAGGGATACACAATCAAAACACTCCAGACAGATGGCTATCTAGCCTTTTTTTAAAAACTTACAGGCTCCACCACCCTTTGAGGCAGTGTATTTCACTGTCAAACAGCCTTTACTGTTAGGAACTTCTTCCTAATGTTGAGATGGAATTTCTTTTCCTGAACCTTGAAACCATTACTTCTTGTACTAGTCTCTGGAGCAGCAGAAAACAAGCTGGCTCCATCTTCAACATGACATCCCTTCAAATATTTAAACATGGCTATCATGTCACCCCTTAACTTTCTCTTCTCCAAACTAAACATACCTAGCTCCCTATGCCGCTTCTTATAGGGCAGTAGTGGCGAACCTTTGGCACTGCAGATGTTATGGACTACAATTCCCATCAGCCCCTGCCAGCATGGCCAATTGGCCGTGCTGGCAGGGGCTGATGGGAATTGTAGTCCATAACATCTGGAGTGCCAGAGGTTCGCCACCACGGTTATAGGGCATGGAATCTAGACCTTTTACCATTTTGGCACTCTCCTTTGGAGCCTTCCAGCTTGTCAATATCTTTCTTGAATTGTGGTGCCCAGAACTGGACACAGTATTCCAAGTGAGGTCTGACCAATGCAGAATAGACAGGTTCTATTTTATGTTTCTCAACCTAGACACTGTACTCCTATTGATGCAGCCCAGATCTGCATTGTCATTCTTGCCTGCCGCATTACACCACTGACTCATGTTCAGTTTGTGGTCTACTGAGTCTCCTAGATCCCTTTCACATGCACTAATGTCAAGCCAGGTGTCACCCATCCTGTATTTGTGCATTTCATTTTTTCTGCCTAAGTGTAGAATCTTACATTTATTTCTGTTGAAATTCATTTTGTTAGTTTGACCCAGCTCTCTAATCTGTCTAGGTCATTTTGAAGTCTGACCCTGTCTTCAGGGGTACTAGCATACCCTCTATTCCATCATCCAAGTCACTGGTAAAATATTGAATAGGACTGAGCCCAAGACAGAACTCTGTGGCACCCCACTAGTCACTTCTCTCCAGGATGAAGATGAGCCATTGGTGAGCACCCTTTGGGTTCAGTCAGTCAACCAATGACAAATCCATCTAACAGTAGCATTGTCTAGCCCACATTTTACTAGCTCTCTTGCCAGAATATCATGGGGGACCTCATCAAAGGCTATATTGAAGTCAAGGTATACTACATCCACAGCATTTCCTTTATCTACCAAACTTGTCACTCTATCAAAAAAAGAGAGATAAGATTAGTCTGGCATGACTTGTTTTTAAGAAACTCACGTTGACTTTTAGTAATCAAGACACTCCCTTCTAAGTGCTTACAGACTATCTGTTTAGTGATTTGCTCTAGAATCTTTCCTGGTATTAATGTCAGGCTGACTGGGCAGTAATTGTTTGGATCCTCTTTTTTCCCTTTTTGAGAATGAGGACAACATTAGCCCTTTTCCAGCCTGCTAGGACTACTGTTCTCCAGGAATTTTTAAAGATTATTGCAAGTGGTTACGAGATTACTTCTGTCAGTTCTTTTAATACCCTGGGACAGGGGCGTAACGAGGCAGCCCTGGGCAAACTGTAGCCCTGGGCAAAACCTGAGTTGGATGCCCCCCCCCCCATGGGTGGCCACTCCACCACGACCAAATTTTTTTTTGTACCAGGTGCCTGCAGGGGGTGCCTTTTTAGACATATCAGCACGATAATTTCAGCGTATCGTCAGGAGAATGTCCTTATGCTACCCCCCAAGTTTGGTGAGGTTTGGTTCAACGAGTCCAAAGTTATGGACTCCCAAAGGGGGTGCCCCATCCCCCATTGTTTCAAATGGGAGCTAATAGGAGATAGGGGCTACAGATTTGAGGGTCCATAACTTTGGCCCCCCTGAACCAAACTGCACCAAACCTGGGGGGTATCATCAGGGCAGTCTCATGATGAGACCCTGAAAGTTTTGAGACTACGCCTTCAGAAATATCCCCCCCCCCCCGCTTGCAACCCCCATGGACAGCAATACAGAAAACTCAATGCAGAACAAAGATTCTTGGGCAAATTTCTGGGATGTTCCTGCAGGGGGCGCATTTTTGGATGTATTGGCACCAAAATTTCAGGGTATCGTCTGGAAACTGTCCTTATGGTACCCCCAAAGTTTGGTGCAGTTTGGTTCAGGGGGTCCAAAGTTATGGACCCTCAAAGGGGTGCCCCATCCCCCATTCTTTGCTAAGGAGATGGGGGCTACCCTTTGAGGGTCCATAACTTTGAACCCCCTGCACCAAACTGGGTGGGGGGGTGCCATCATCTCCAGATGATACCCTGAAATTTTGGTGCCGATACATCCAAAAATGCACCCCCTACAGGAACATCCTAGAAATTTGTCCAAGAATCTTTGTTCTGCATTGAGTTTTCTGTATTGCTGTCCATGGGGGTTGCAGGCTGGGGGGGCACATTTCTGAAGGAACAGTCTCAAAACTTTCAGGGTCTCATCAGGAGACTTCTCTGATGATACCCCCCAAGTTTGGTGCAGTTTGGTTCAGGAGGGCTAAAGTTATGGACCCTCAAAACTGTAGCCCCCATCTCCGATTAGCTCCCATTGGAAACAATGGGGGATAGGGGCACCCCCTTTGGGAGTCCATAACTTTGGACTCCCTGAACCAAACCTCACCAAACATGGGGGGTAGCATAAGGACAGTCTCCTGATGATACGCTGAAATTTTGGTGCCACTAGCCTAAAAGCCGCGCCCCCTGCAGGCCAAAAATGGAAAACCACTAAAATACCCCAAAAACAAACCCAGCATTTTGATGCCCCCCACAAGAGATGCCCTGGGCAGCTGCCCACCTCGCCCAATGGGCATTACACCAGTGCCCTGGGATGTAGTTCATCGGACCCTGGAGATTTGAATTCATTTAATGTAGCCAGGTATTCCAGTGCGACCTCTTTATTCTGTGCTGAATTTTCCCTACTGCATCTTCTGCTCCATTTCCCCCTGGCTAAGAACCGTTTTCCTTTTGGGAGAAGACAAAGGTGTTGAATAATTCAACCTTTTCTTCATCCCCTGTTAGCATTTTGCAGTCTTCTCCATGCAGTGACCCTATCCCTTTTCTTCTTTTTGCTATGGACATAATCAAAAAATCCTTTTATATTATTTTTAACCTCTCTGACAACCCTGAGCTTGTTCTGCTCTTATCTTCTCTGATTTTCTCCCTATTCATCCTGTTTATTTGCTTGAATTCCTCTTTGGTGATTTCCCCTTTTTCCATTTCTTGTAAATGCCCCTTTTAAATCTTAGCTCTGTTGAAAGGTCTGTAGGCACCCATGCTAATTTCCTTAGAAACCTCCCATTTTCCCTCCTATTTGGAACTCTTTGAAATTGTGCCTTCAAGATCTTACTTTTTAGAAACTCCCATCCATCATGCACTCCCTTCTCTTTTACTGTTCTTAACCATGGGATCACACTCAGTAGTTGCCTATGTTTATCGAAATAAGCTTTCTTAAAGGCTAGAATGTGTGTCTAACTATACTAGGCATCACCTATTCACTGTATAACTATACTAGGCAACATCTATTCACAGAGCCCTTCGGGGGTGGGCGGTTTATCAAATTTAATAAATAACAACAACAACAACAACAACAAACTGTAGGTGAATATGGTCAGTCCCACCTAAGGTTCTTACCACTTCCACCTCATTTACCAGGTCATCATTGTTGGTTAGGAGTAGATCTAAAGTAGCCAGTCCCCTTCTTGCCCCTTCCACCTTCTGGACCATGAAACTATCTGCAAGGCAAGTGAGGAATTTGTTGGACCTTATAGTCTTGGTAGAGTCTGACTCCCAACAAATATCAAGATAATTGAAATCTCCTGTTACTACTACTACTCTCCTTTCTGAAAGTTTGGTCATCTGTTCCAGGAAGGCAGCATCCAACTGTTTAGTCTGACTTGGGGGGCCTATAATAGACTGTAATTAACAAAAAAAACAAAAAACACCACCAGTCCTGCTGCTTAAGAACACAAACACAAAAACTTCAATACTTACTACTAATTTTCTAAGTGAACTGAAAACTGAAAATAAATGTACTATTGTCTCAAACAGCTATAAACATACATAAATACACATACAAAAATACAAGCCACTAACAGTACACATATACAGAAAATACAACTGTAAACACAGGAACAATGATAATCTATGAGTTCTTTTTGTTTTGCTGTGTAATGAAACACAGATTGAATTTAAAGGTACAGTTCTTTACTGTCAGCATACATGAAGGACTTAGTGGTTGCAATAGCTGTACTCCTTCTTTAGGAATGCACCTGATTGTGTCCTGTATTCGGTGCTTTGGGACCTGTTCCACCAGGCATTTGGCCAGCTGGAGTAACATTGGATATTCACTATAAATAATATCTGTCCTCCCGTGGGCGCAGGGAAGGAAGAGAGGGAAGGGGAACAAAAACAGGTGATTCTGCTGCCATCAATGAAATATGTTTTAATTTTCTGTGCGGGTGGAATGTTTTAGTGACTCTGGTAGTTGTTATTGTTTTAATGTATTTATTGATGTGAACCGCCCTGAGCTCCTTGGGGGAGGGCAGTATATAAATTGAACAAATAAATAAATAAACTATCGAAAGTTGCTGCATTGATGTGGCAGAGAACTACTACTGTATCTAGTGGTCACTGCATTCTGCTGAAGAAGAGCTCACAAAAAGTCTCATTATCGTGAATGGTGTTTTAGAATGTTCTTAAACTGCAGGACTGGCGGGTTTTTTCTTTTTTGTTAATTGCTGTTCAGTACGCATCAGTCCTATTTGTAGTGTGTTAAGGTTTATAATAGACCCCCACAAAGAGATCATTGTTGTTTCCCTCCCCCTTAATTTTTAGCCAGATGCTCTTGTGATACTACTTGTTTTCTCCTCATGTGACAATCAAAGGTATATATTCTTTGAACATGGGAGTTGATAATTATGACTAATTGCCATTTCAGCTGGCCACCTGTCAGGATGCCATTTTATGGAAAGGGGGATTTCTGGAGGGTGTTTCTGCCTGCAGATGCTCTTCTTTCCCAACCTTGAAGCTCACCGCCTGAGACTGTGTTCCAAGTTGGTTTCGGTTAACTGTCTTTTCTCATGAGGGGGTGGGGAATGCTACTTCATATTATCAACTGCCTTGGCGGGAACTTGCCAGAACTCTCTTTACCTTTCATGCCTATGTATCCAAATAAAATCCTTGAAACCATCAACTAAGGCCCTTTCAGCACGGGCCAAAAACAACGGCCTGGGGGCGGTAAAAACGCTGCCCCCAGGCGCGTTACAGGTGGCGCTGCTGCAGCAGCAGCGCCGACTAAGCTCCCCTCCCCAGGGCGTCAGGCGCCTAAACAACTAACCTTTAAAGGGTTGTTGTTGAAGCGTCTTCCGGTAGCGGTGCTAACTGGGCGCCACCGGATGCAGCTGTTTCCTTCCCTTTCCCATGTACCTCTTTCGTGTCACCCGTCCTGCTGGCCTCTAAGTCCCTCCCTCTCTGTCCTCCGACCCCTGGAGGTCGGAGAACAGCGTGGCGGGCTGAGAGGCCAGCAGGACGACTACAGAATTGAAAGGAAGAAAGGCGACTCCATGCGAACGCCTGCCATCTGCCGAAAGCCTCTCCAGAGGCGTCCACGCTCTACCTGCAGCGACCTCCGCCTCCGCGGCCGAATTCCTCTGCGGCATGGAGGCGCGCACGGCCCGTCGCGGGAAATGGCCTGAGTTATTTATCTGAACCAGGAGTCTGCAGCCTGCAGCTCTCCAGATGTTCATGGACTACAATTCCCAATTGGCTATGGTGGCAGGGGCTGATGGGAATTGTAGTCCATGAACATCTGGAGAGCCGCAGGTTGCAGACCCCTGGTCTGAACTGAGACTTGACCTCACCGTTGCAAAGGCGTGTAGTAGTGATTTCCAAAATTATGTGTTTTTAATTGAATTTTATTATTATAACCATATCTTACTTGGCTGTTGTGGGTCTCTCAGACTGTGTGACCATGGTCTGGTAGTTTTTCCTTCTAATGTTTCACCCACATCTATTTTACTTGTCTGTTTTTTTTTATATTCACTGCTGTCATGACCCTGACTGGGAGGAAAAGCAGCATAAAATGTTTTAAATAAATAAATAGATTATGTGTTGCTTGAAAAAAGCTATTTCTTTTTGGTTATTCTTTACACACTGCCAGTAAATTCACTGAGTGACTTAAGTTCAAGTGTTTTCAGAGAGAATCATCTCTCTCTATTCATTCACTTCACATCATACATAATTATATAACCTCTTTCTAGTATGCTTTTAGTCATTTTCTTCAACTAAAAAATGTAATGAAGCACAATCTGTTCTGCACAGTTTCCTGTCTGTTCCTATTCTGACAGACAGGAGCAACTGAAAGGGCAAAAATAGTTCCCTAGAGATATTTCCAGCCCCAGGAATGGAGCTGCCTGAACTCTCTTCCATTCCTGACAGCATTCAATACCACAGCTCAAGGCGATCCATCCACAGTCTATATACTAGGCACTTACCTGTAAAGAGTTCTCAGGGTTCATCACTTGTTCTCTGCTGCCCTGGGTTCAGACACTCTTTTGAAAAAGATGTTCACTGAAAAGGTGCACTGACAGCTTTTCTTGACCTGCAGTACAATCCTAAATAGAGGTAAATCCCTTAAAAATCAATGGGATTTACTTCTGAATTAATAGGTTTCAGAATCAGCCAAACACAGAGTGAATAGATCCTATGAATGAATAAGGTTGGATTTACTTTTGAACTAATATGCATGGATTGTGTATTGCAAGTAGTTTATTAATGCAGAATGAAGCTTCTAAATCTAAGCAATCTAAGCAGGAATTCTAAGCAACCAAGAAAAAGCCATCAGTTTGGATCTTTATATTTCTGTCTTTCAAAAATCAAAATGGATGCATGGCTTTAGTTTTGAAAGCAGCCTTGGGGTAGTACTATCAGCTGAAAGGAAGGTTTTAAATAAAACTGGGGAAGTTTCTTTTTCCTTCCTTAAGACCTCAGTGGAGTGGGAGTAGATTACAATAAATGAGGCTGTGTTGCTGGCAACACCAGCATTTCTTTTTTACTATTAAAGAATAACCAGCAGCAAAGGAGGTACAGGACAGAGCAGAGTGTAGCAGAGGTAATTTTTTACAGGATGCATTTCCAAAATCATCCCTATTACACAATTACCCCGTGCCTGTTTTGCACCTGTTTCCTTCTGATATAGAAAAGGTTGTACAGCCATATTGATCTACCCAGAAGCCCAAAACAAGAACAAAATCCATGTGATGTCTTTCATTAGGGCCAAACAAATTGACCTGAAACATTATGCTGGCTTTAAAACTCATTAGAACTCTTCATCAAGCTCTATGTTACAAAAATTTAAAAAGGCAAGAGGCATGAAAAACAGATCTCCTCTGACACCACACATTTAAGTGGGCAGGAGCCCTACTGTCCTCATTTGCATACAGTTTGTTTGTTTACAGAATTCTCATCCTATCTTTCTGCTCTTACAGGGCCACTAAGCCAGGCAACAATTTAAAATATATATGATAAAACTACATTTTAAAACCATAAGAATCATTTCCACTCTCACACACATGTCATTAAAACACTTAAAAAGCAGGGTTAAAATACATGTGTGTGTAAAATGCTGTCAAATCATAGCTGACGAATGGCAACCCAGTGGGGTTTTCCAGGCAATTGTCTAATAGAGGTGATCTGTTATTGCCTTCCTCTGCATAACAACTCTAGTATTCCTTGGTGGCCTCCCATCCAGGTACTAAAATATCTCTGCTTAACTTCCAAGATATGACAAGATCAGGCTAACCTGGGTCATCCAGGCCAGGACAGTTGAAATACATACAAAACATGAAAATGTCTGTTAGAAAGGAAGGATCATTGAGGAAATGCCAAACAAAACAAAAAAGTCTTTGCCTGCTGGCAAAAGATTGCATCAGAAGGGGACAAAGGGACAAATCTCCCTGAGGAGAAAGTTTTAGATCTTTGGTGCTATGACTGAGAAGGCCATTCCACAAGTTGTCACCAGGCTAATGTCAGAAGGGAGCAGCATGAGAAGCAGGGGCCTTCCAAGATGAATGTAATGGTCAGGCAAATTCATAAAGATTTAGGTACCAGCCTATATTGGTACCAGCCATATAGGGTTTTAAAGGGTATATTGCTCCCAAACTATATAGGGCTTCATATTGTTGAAGGCTTTTATGCACAGAATCACTGGGTGTTGTGTGGTTTCCGGGCGGTATGGCCAAATTCTAGCAGCATTTTCTCCTGATGTTTCACCTGCAACTGTGACTGGCATCTTCAGTGGTAAAGCAAGTGGAGCATGGCCGAATTCCCACTGAAAATTTAGTCTAGATCAGGGGTAGGGAACCTGCGGCTCTCCAGATGTTCAGGAACTACAATTCCCATCAGCCTCTGTCAGCATGGCCAATTGGCCATGCTGGTAGGGGCTGATGGGAATTGTAGTTCCTGAACATCTGGAGAGCCGCAGGTTCCCTACCCCTGGTCTAGATGCAACCAAGTTTCAAAAGAATCGGCACCTTTTCATCCAGGTTCCAACATTCTCACTGCAGCATGTTTCTAGTGATGACATCTAGGCCTGCCCCTTGGGGGATGCCTGCTGTCAGGGGTGCAATTGTTAAGCTAGCAGCACCAACATTTCAGAGTATCTTTAGGAGACCCTACTGACCACCCAGTTTTGGTGAAGTTTGGTTCATGGGGGCCAAAGTTATGGACCCTCGAATGTGTAGTCCCCATCTATTAGCTCCCATTGGAAACAATGGGGGATGGGGCACTCCCTTTGGGAGTCCATAGCTTTGGACCCCCTGGACCAAACTTCACAAAACCTAGGTGATATCAGTAGGAGACCAGGATGGGTGATATCAATAGGAGACCCTCCTGATGATACCACCCAGGTTTGGTGAAGTATGGTTCATGAGGCCCAAAGTAATGGACCCTCAAATGTGTAGCCCCATCTCCTAATAGCTCCCGTTGGAGTGTTCCCCCCCCAAAAAGGTGCACATTCAAGCAGGTCCAGGAAAATCCTGTGATGGGGTGGGGTGCCAGAAACGGGAATGATTCCACGGTTTGGCTGTGAGGAGATCTCGAGGGAACCTGGATATTTCGGGTGACTATCCCAGGATTAATCGCCAGTGAGGACATCACCCACATATACCCGTGGAATGTCCAGGGTGGGAGAAAGAACCATTTGCCTGTCAACAAGTGTAAAGGGTGCAATTAACAAGCTTGATTTGCATGTGTTGGGTGGGATCCACCTATTTACCATGTGAGTAACCATGAAGATAGCATAATCAATTATATGATGATCAAGACCAGCACCTTGAATTGTGCCCAGAAGCTCACTGGGAGCCAGTGTAGATGGGCCAAGACTGGAGTGATATGGTCCCTCCCATGAACCTTCTGGTTGCAGCATTCTGTACCAATTGAAGTTTCTGAACACTTCTCAGGGGCAGCCCTATGTAGAGTGTATTGCAGGAATCTAGTCGAAATGTAACCAGGCCATGCACCACAGCAGTCAGATCTTTTCTGCCCAGGAAAGACCACAGCTCATTATCTACTCAAAGTTATAGAAGGTGCTCCACACCACAGCTGCCACCCATTTACTCAGCAGTATGTCAGGATCCAAGAGCACCCCCAGACTATGAAGATCCATATGAGCATCTCTGGCACTTTTTTGAAACCTACCCTCTAGTTAAGGCCAGAATCACCACTGAATGGTGCCTCCCAATCCCAGACCAGAGAAGCTGTCCAGAAAGTTACCATGATCAATTATATCAAAAGGTACTGAGGGATTCAAGAGAATTAAGAGTTGTACTCACTCCATTCAATCTCAGTACAAGTAATCTACCAGGGTGATCAAGGCCATTTGTTTCTGTCCCATAATCAGGCCCAAACCCAGACTGGAAAGGGTCTAAAAATTTGCCTCACCTAGGAAAACTTGTCCAGCCACCACCCATTCAATCATCTTGCTCAATATTGGATAATAATAATTGAAATATCCTGGGTCAAGGATAGACTTTCTTAGAAGTGGATGCACCATTGCTAAAGGCAGAGGTCACTGCCCCCTCTCTTAAGGAAGCATTAACTACTTCTCAAATCCAGTCAGCCAACAACCACCACCCCGTCCTCAGAAGATTTAAGTAAGCTGGAAGGGCAAGTATCACACAGATAGGTGGTATGCCTCAAACTTTCAAAGATTCTGTTCTCATCCTCAGACTGAATAAACTGAAAACTATTCCAAACAATTGGACAAGTCAGCAGTTATTCTGGAGAAAAGAAAAGTAGGTGTATAAAATTATACAACCTTGATTCTACTAGATCTTAACAGCTACTGGGTCTTTACTGAAAAAGGCAATATGTGATGCCCAACTGATTTTTATTATTGCTGGAATGCCCTTCCATTGGGAGGGACACCAAGAGGTCCATCTACAGAAGTCACCTGCAGCTGCAAGGAGGAGGTGAGAGTGGAGGACTACCATCTGGGAAGCTATTCCACCCTCATCTCTACCATCTGATAGCCCCACCTTCTCAGTGCTCTGCCAGGTACCAACAGATGCTGAAGTGTTTACTGAACCTTGGCCCTTTCCACACAACACAAAATATTTTCAGGCAGGAAATAAAGTTTCCTCCATGGAGTTCCACATGGTTTTTAGCCCAAAATATTTTATTTCCTGCTTGAAAACATTTTATTTGCAGGCTGTTCCATAGTGATTCTTAAAAAAAAATTTTTTTGAAAACATTTCTACTTGCTTTGCAGTCTCTTTAAATGTTTCCCAAGCCTCTCCACAGTCCCCATACTTCCTTGGCAGCGCCATTTTCTGAGTTTGTGTTGGCCGTCTCACTCTACACTTCCATCAGCTGTTGTTTTTTCATTTCAGAGGGTTGTGTCTATGTAGCTACATAGACACAACCAGAGGTGGGATCCAACCAGTTCTCACCACTTCTCTAGAAGTGGTTACTAATTTTTTCTGAGTGCTGAGAAGGGGTTACTAAAGCAACCTCCCTGCCCAATAGGGACTGGAGGCGCGTGTGTGCGGCGGCGCCACTGTTTGAATCCCACCACCATCGGAACCTGTTATTAAAATTTTTGGATCCCACCACTGGACACAACCCCTAGAGATTCACAGTACAAGGCCGTGAAGCTTCATAGTTTGAATATAAGAAAAAGTTTTTAAAAGAAACAGAACATCCACAAAATGACAGCCAGGAAGCATTTTGGAGGGGGGTGAGTGCAGACAAATGGAGAGTTTTGAAAACGTTTGCAAAACTTTTGCAAAACATTTTCAGGGACTTGTGCAGAAAGGGCCCTTGTTTCACTGGAACTGTACATTTCAACAACTGTCATGAATGAAATTGTGATACATGTTAATGGTAAGAGGCTATAACTGAAAAGTCACACTGTAGTTCTATGAAGGTTGCTTTGTGTAATGAAAGGGTCAGGATCACACCAGCTGCACCCAACCTCCAGCCATTTGAGGTCCTGTCTACATCAGAGGCTACATCTATACTCCCCAATAAGTGTAGATTCTCATATTTTTAGGAGTACTGAATAGTTTTGCCAATTCCATGTTGGAAAATTCCTAGAGTGGAGCCTGGAGAGGCTAGGATTTGGGGAGAGATCTCAGTAGGGGATAATGCCATAGAGCCCACCCTCCAAAGCAGTAATTTTCTCCAGAGGAGACTGGTCTCTGTTATCTGGAGATCAGCTGGAACTATAGGAGATGTCCATCACCACCACCACTTAGGTCGCCAATCCTAGCATCAACTGCACATTTGGAGCTTGTGTGTATTGAGCGGTGTGTACATACAGGCTTTATGGAGATCAGACATTGAATACATGAAGGTTAGGTGCAGTAAGAAGCTGGGATTCTGCAAGGTTACCCTTTCCCTCCCCAGACACACAAGGTGCATTTGTACATATAAAAATTAGGATGAGAGATTGGGGGCAATTCACATGAACTTAACGTTCTCAGCCTGTCTGAGATGCCTATAATGTAACACTCGGGTACAAAACTTGGCCCAGAAAACTTCCAGAAGTGGAAGAGTGATCTGGTGTCAGCAGGAAGGTGTTTCTGTAATATGGATCAAATGATAGGTTTGTTGATTTAAGAGTGGAATATGTATTTATAGTAATGCACATTGGTCAATGCTGTATTACATAACTAACTAAATAAAAACCCCTATGGTTTACAATTTTCAGGCCAGTTTTCCTTTGTCTAATGATATTGAATTCCCACTGTGTCTCACATTTATTTTGCTTTATCTAATTATAAAGGCCCCTTTCTTTATTATCAAAATCACACAAGGGGAACAAACATGACTATCACTTAGGTTCTGCAAATGCAGGAAGACGTAAATAATTTTTTTAACTGAAAACCCTCAGAAATCTTTGTTTTGACATCTATACTTGTGCACACATTGAGAAAAAAAAAACCCTGAACAGATTTCGTCCACTATTGTGGATTTAGTATAGCAGCCTGAAGACACAACTGGTCAGGAGAAAGTGTGGGAAAAGACATATCCACAGTGAATGTGTAGAAGCATGGCAGAGGGCAGAGGAGGGGAAGGAATGCCTATTGACAGGCAGGAGAAGCAGTAGTAAGCAGGGGAGAAATGATGGGAAAAATAGGATTTCCCTTCTCACACAAAAGGCTCCCCTCTTTAGATATATATATTCACAAGAAGCTGGGATTCTGCAAGGTATATATATTATACTGCAAGGTATATATATTATACTGATGATATATATCTCATCAGGAAATATGTGGTACAGGCACTACAAACAAATTGGCTGTAGTGAATTTTTAGTGAGATATTGGTTGCCCACACCATGTGAGTGCAAGTTACAAATGCAATGAGGTCCAGTGACTGCATCATAGCCTCCAGGAATGATTAAGGGCCTTTCTGAATGCATTATTTGTTGCGATTTAAAACTGGGAATAATGTAATAGCAAAAAAATATTCTGCACTATGATCTTCACAAAAGAGTAGCCATGACTCCTGTACCAAGCAAATCATCCCTTTGTTCTGCCTTAACCTGTTCCAGGCAGGCCAGAAGCATTGGTTGAAATGCACACATGACACTTTCTTTGAAATATTACTTCAACAGATCAAAGCCTCTCTGTCTTCGACATAATATGCTTGCTGCACACCTCAATGTCTTTTTTTCCTCCCAGGTAATGACTCCTCAGCCCTTAATTGCTGCCCATCCATTTGTTGATTCCGGGCAACAGTCCCTAGGGGATGAATCTTGAATGAATATGTATCCTCTGACATTCATTGTTCCTCTATCTCCAAGTATAATTAAGATTTAAGCTAGTAGAAAATTACTGCAGACAAAAATTGCGGGGAGCAGTCCACTAGGAAAAAAAATCCACAAGTAATAACAGTATAATTATTAGGACTAACTCAAAAGTTACAAAGTAGCAAGCAAGCTTTGGGATTTATCAGCACCAGGCTGGATATTGCGCCAAAGTACTATGTATCCCTGTGTGGACATTGTGTTTTGCCTGACCGTATGCCACAAGGGTTTATGATGTCAGACTACTCAAACGATCATACTGACTTTTTACACAAAGGTTGGTCTCACTGCAGGTGGGGTTCTTTTAAGTCAGGGGGTTGTCAAATTTTTCTTTAACAAGAATGATTTCTGAGTAATGAAAAAGCCTCCTACCTCCCTCTGTGGGGGCATATTATCAGGCTTGCTCTTGTGCTAAAAACAGAATATGGAGAACCCACAATGCAGCTAAGGAGGACACAGAAAATCTCTTATGAAACAAAAGGTTTAAAAAGTAAAGTCTAAAATACATCACATCTTCTCACAGTCTTTCCCTGGACCTAGGGGATACACAAGCTACCCTGAAGCAGCTGACAAGCCACAAGGAGCTCATAAGCTACCTGTTGGAAATGCCTGCTATAGGGTGTCCACCCAATGACTGCTCTGTATATGTATTTAACTGAGATGGAATGCATTTCTCAGATATGGAGAAGTTAATATTTCTTTCTGGCTATCGTTAAAATAAATCAAAACTTCCTAGTCATGAATGATTAACAGCCCAATCCCAAGGGGAAGGGTGGTAGATCGGCGACTGGGGATGGCGCCACCACCATGCTGCCTCCAAAGAGGCAGTGCCACAGGAGGTCTGGGGGAGAAGGGGAAAACCTTTACTCCTCCAGGAAAGCCCATAACATAAAGTGATTTACACCACCCTTTTTGGAGGAAAGGTCTATGCCGTTGGGAGGGGACATTCTCAGCTTGAAAGTGCACTTAGTCAGCTCTGCCTCTGAAAATGCCAACTTCTGGGTTTGGCTACAGGGGCCAGTTTCTGGGTCTGGCCGCTGTGCAGCAGAGTAGTGGCCCAACAACAAAGGTAAGTGGCCCAAAGATGGCCTCTGTGCCACTGTGTGTGGTGCAGGGCATGGATGTTGGTATAGGGCTCCCACCACTTCCAATGCAGTTCCATCCCCTCCCCCCTTTGGACTGCACAGTTTGCCTATAGAAACATGGATAGCTCAGGCTAACCTGATTCCATCATATCTTGGCTACTAAGCAGGGTCAGTACTGTTTAATAGTTGGATGTGAAACTACCTCTGAACATTTCTTGCCTTGGAAATTCTATAGCAGGCACCATTAACTAGCTGTGACTTGGTGGCAAAAATAAAATGAAAGTGCTGCCTTTTGACTTAACAGGGATGCAGATATCCCACAGGGACTTGAGGAGTTTTACTGAACCCCCTGTTTTACTGAACTTTCCCATCAATTTCAAACCCAACAATCCTCACCTTTAATTCTGATGAGTTACAAAAAAAAGTTTACAAACCATCCCCCCCCCCCCCACACACACACACACACACTCCCTTGTAAAGTGCTTTTCATTTATTTGGAATGCCTTCAATGTGTAACCATTTAACATTTAAAAAATAAGAATTTCTTTTCAGTACCAAGAGGAAAATTCTGTTTGTTGAATAACAAAATCAGTCTATATAGGCTACATGGACATACACTGAACCATGTTCACTGATAGAACAAATCAGGATATATTTTATTATTTAAATTGTCTTGACATTGTCCAAAATATTTCAAACAAGTAAATTCAACAAATATTACCCCAACTACCCCCTTGATGAGGTTCACTCAATTATTTCTTCAAAATACCTTTTTCCAGACATGTTGCACAATAAGGTAGGGGCGTTCAGTTGTAAGAGAAACACACCAGTGGAAAAGTAAATGTAATTGTTCATTGCCAAACAAACCCAATATTTCCCTTTTCTTGATACTCTACATCTAATGCCTGCTTGCAACTCCTCCCCTGTAGCCACAAGGATCCTCTGTATACTCCCATCCTCTAGGATCCCTATAAGGGTATGTTTCTATATTACCGCAATCACTACATGTTGAATGAAAATGCAACCTCATTCCTAAATTTTATGCAAGACAGATTAAACATAATGAGCTGCCAGAAACATCCCACCAGCTCATGTTCTATCTTTCCTACTTCTGCCATTTCATTCCTCAACCACCAAACTAAATAACACTTACATGATCACTCAATCTAAACTTTCTAGGGTTTTGCCAAGTCTTCTGTGTTGATAGGAGACCTCCTATCCACAGCCAGCTTTATCTGCCACTCTCAGTTGGCCAATGGGGAAAAAATACCAGGCAATTGGGAGGGGTGTGATTGACAGCATGTCACTGCCCTGATGTCACACTTGGGGCAACTCAGAAGTGACACTATCATGTCAGACAACACTCTAGTATTTTCTGTGGTTAAACCATAGAGTTTTGTGCAAATGTTAAAGTATTGGATCCAACATTATGCCATCACGTCCAGGTCATGCTAGAAGTGATGGCACAGCTATGGCACAAAGCCAACAAGATAAGTCCCCACCTTGCTCTCTGCTGCTGGTTGTCATATGCTGGCATCTCTATGCTTTGGTCTCATCCTCCATTTCCAGGCCTGAACCCCTTCCCCGGTTCGACCCCTACAGCTTGGACATAATAAACCCCTGCACATTTCTTCTATCCATTCCCAGCCTCAATACTTCCCTCTTGCTTGTTCCGATTGGCTAGCCAGCTGATGATGAACCATCCTCTCAGTTCTCCTCAGGGAGGGAAGAAGGTCCAGAACCAAAGCAGCTTGATCAGCAAAATAAAACAGGAGTCCATTGGCACCTTAAAAACTAACAAAATTCACCTCAGATCTGTTTTCAAGAGTCAGCAGTTGTTGAAGTCATTTCTGATGGATGAAATGTCCACCTGTTAGGTAGATGCATCAATACTAAGAGCTGCAAACAACAAAATGTTGATGGTGGAGAAATGTTACTGTAAGGTTGTGGGTTGATATGTGTTTCTGTTCAGCCTGTCTGGCCTTGGTACATTCCTCGGTCTGGGCTCTTTGTCCAGGATGGCCGTGTTAGTTAACCTTGCTGTCTGCGCTTATCATATACGTTTGAAGCTTGCCTTTTTTCTGTCGTGGGAATTCTAGTTGGGAGTTCGGGGAGGAGCCGTTTTGCCCGTAAAAGAGGCAACCTGTTTTGGGAAAGCTCAGAATCTGCATTCCGTGTATTGTGTTCCATGAAGTTTATGAAATAAAGAACTCTTCAAAGTTACTTGATTTCTGGTCCTTCGAGGTTCCTTACATTATGCAGATTCTCACAACTTTCTTTTTGGATTGAATGTGGCCTACACCATCTCTATCCATTCCTGTGGATCTCTGATGTCGTCCAACATGCAGAGATTGGGTTTCCGGGGTCCGCTGAACGCGGAATATGAAGAGGGTGCGGTAACCCCCAAAGAGGGTTACCTCTCCTCCCTCCCGGCAACCGCTCCTGTGGAGGAGCCAGCGGAATCCATCTCCCTGGTGACCCTCTCCAAGCCTCGGATCAGCCGAAGCTTAGCCTTCCTCCAACTGCACGAGCAAGTGGATGAAGCTCCCCTGATGGCCCGGCGCACGGTCTCGGCCGAACGTCTAGAGGTGCATCAGGAGTTCTACGATCCAGGTAGCGGGGTGTCGATGGATCGCGCCCCCCAAGAGTGGCACTTCACCACCCGCCAACATGTGGATTACAAACCAGTGATGTGAATGGTCACGGAGGAAGTCAGTGTGTCGACCATCCATGGAGACACCCAGGAATCTCTGGAGAAATTCCTGGATCAGCCTCCTCCTGAACATCACTGGCAGAGCACTGGAGCACGCCCGAAAGGGTCACGCTCATCAGCACCCCGAGATTCCATGGAAGGTGTTGTGGATTTACAAAAAGGGTCCCGAGTTCGACTCACTTTTGCAGAGGATACCCGCGCCCGGTATCCTCCAGACTTACAGGAACTTGAGGGGGCGACTGCCCTGCCTAGAGTGGACCCGGATTGCCCCCCTTACTCAGAACCGGACCATTGGGCTGAGAAGCTTGAGGCTCTCGAAGCGGCCAAACGTGATTGGCAACAAGAACGTGAAGCCCTTGAGAAAGAGCGTGAAGCCCTCGAACTGGAACGTGAGCAGCAACGCCAAGAATTCGAATTCGAGTTGGCCCGGGAGAAAGATATCCTCTGGCAACAATATCTCCAGGATCTTACAGTCCATGATCAAGTGATGGAACAAATCAGGCTTGAACTCCAACGTCGGCGAGAGAGCTTGAAAGCTCTTGAAACCCAAGGTGAGGTCGACTCCGCAATCCAAAGGGCCGAACGTGAAAGGGTGCAGTGTGAACAAGACGCCTTGGATTTCAGACGGGATGCCCTTACACGCAGAGAGAGGGAACTCACCGCGAGAGAAACAATGCTCCAGAGGGACGGTGGAGTGCCCCAGGCCGCTCCACCCCGAGCCGACATCGCGACGAGACCTCGCTCTCCCAACGCCCCAGCCCATGGTGCCGCGACTCCCAGAGTCGCCTTGATGGGCCCCCCTCGAATAGCAGGCCCGCAAACGCAACCCAGAGTGGTTCACCCACCAGCCCAACCGCTGCCGCAGCTGGCTCATGCTCCCGCGCCCCGTGGGGCGCTGGTGGCTGGTAGAAACTATCCTCGACCTCACATTCCAGCACGTTTTGACGGGACCGCTTCCAAGTTGCCTTATTTCATTCTACAACTGGATGCCCACATGCTAGAATTTGACGATATTTATTGTTCCGAAGCGGAGAAAGTTCGGGATATCGGCTCGGTGCTGGACGGAGAGGCAGCGGAATAGTTTGTGGAATTGCACGAAATGGGAGCTCCTGAACTCCAAACAGTGGCGGCCTTGCTTCAGGGACTTCGGCTTCGATTTGAAGATCAAGACGTTGTGAATAAGGCTATTAAAACCATCAAAACCATTAAGCAAGGCAATCGATCCTTTGCTGATTTCGCCCGTGAATTCCTTTTGGCAGCGAGTAAACTACCTGACTGGCCAGAACGCATGAAATGCGAATATTTTTACGAAGCGGTAGACCCTGACATTTGCACTTGGGCAGTCATGCACCGTGAACCACGCACCATTGCAGAATGGATCGAGGTGGGCAATACTATCGCAACCCGCCTCACCCGTTCCAAAGCGGGAAAACAGCCAGCGACCAAAACCGCCACCAAAATGTCTGCCGCACCACCAAAGAAAACAGGACCGACGCCCACCGAGTCCACGTCAGACCGTCGCCGTTGCCTGGGATTGTGCCTCTACTGCGGGGGCCCGGGCCACATGGCAGCCAATTGCCCAAAGAAACAGAAGGCCCCCACTCCGACTCCTCGCAAGTCGACAGCAAAAACTCCGCGCAAGCCAGGACCGAAAGGCCCCCAAGGAACGTCACAAGCTATTTTCAATGGTGACCCGGAGGAGGTCGATGACAACGCTGAACCAGAAGGGGTGAGCCTTTCGTCGGCTCCGGCAGAGGAAACTCCAGCTCCAGATGCGGTGAGTGATGGGGGCGCCCCCATAACTATTATGACCTCTTTGGCCAATACTACCAAACACACTCGCATCTTTGCATGCGCCCTAGTGGACTCCGGTTGCTCCCACTGTCTCATGAGGCCCCAGATCGCTGATCAACTGGGGCTCGAGCGCATTGCCTTGGCCAAACCCATCCCTTTCACTGAGATGGATGGCAGTCCACTAGGCACCGAGGGTCCGGCCCGGTTCAGAACCCAGCCAGTGCTTCTACGGTGCGCAGAACATTGGGAGAGACGTAGTTTCATTCTGGCCCCAGTCGCCAAACATCCCATCGTGTTGGGCATGCCCTGGTTACTGTCCCACGAACCTACCATTTTCTGGGGCCAACGCATCATTCGTTTCATGGATCCCCCTTGTGGGGATCATATGCATGAGGGGGAACCACCGGAAGACTCTACTGAACTCCCCAGTGGCCCTGAACCCCTGGCTCTCGATGTCACCCCCAACTCGGACTTAACCGGAATCCCCAAATGCTACTGGGATTTATCCAGAGTTTTTGAAGAACAAGAGTGTGATCAATTACCCCCCCCCCCACCGGGACACTGATTGTAAAATCCTACTAGTCCCAGGAACACAACTCCCCAAGGGTAGAATATATCGAATGAGCCCCACCGAAGAGAGGGAGCTTCGTGCCTTCCTGGATAAAAACCTAGCTCGAGGTTTTATTCATCGAGTAACGAAGAGCACGCACACCGCCCCGGTGCTTTTTGTCAAAAAAAAGGATGGAACTCTCCGGTTATGCACCGACTATCGGGGATTAAATGCTGTTTCTGTCTCGAATAAGTACCCCTTACCCCTAATCAAGGATCTCCTCGATGCATTGGGGAAGGGGCGTATTTTTACTAAACTTGACTTGCATGAAGCCTATTATCGAGTAAGGATCGCTGAAGGGTATGAACATTTAACAGCCTTTAATACTAAATTTGGTCAATATGAATACCTCGTAATGCCTTTCGGATTATCTGGAGCCCCAGGGGCTTTCATGTCACTTATCAATGCTGTAAGAATTCTTGTTTAAAGGGGTAGTGGTGTATTTGGACGATGTCCTTATATATTTCCAATCAGAAGAGGAGAACATTCATCTAGTCAGGGCTGTATTGCAACGTCTCCTCGATCACTCTCTATTCGTGAAATTGTCTAAATGTGCCTTTCATCAGACGTCCATGGATTATCTGGGATATCGTATCTCCCCAGAAGGGCTGGAAATGGATCCAGCCAAAGTAGCCGCTGTAGTTAATTGGCCCATTCCAACAACCCGCAAGGAGCTTCAATCCTTTTTAGGTTTCGCCAATTTCTACCGAGACTTTATCCCTCAGTTTGCAGAAATTGCCCTGCCCCTCACTGATTTGCTTCGCACCAAGGGGAAGGGTCCCCAAGCGTCCAAACCGGGGGCTTCACTCCTTTGGTCTCCGCAGTGTCAGGAGTCTTTCCAATCACTCAAATCAGCTTTCACTACTGAGCCCGTATTGAAACACCCAGACCCCTCCTTGCCATTCGTAGTGCATGTCGATGCTTCGGACAAAGCGCTCGGAGCAGCCCTCTTGCAGAGAAATAAAGATAATAAACTTGTTCCGTGTGCTTATTTATCAAAAAAATTCTGCGGCCCTGAACTCAACTGGACAGTAGGTGACAAAGAAACGGCGGCTATCAAGGAGGCTCTTAGCACTTGGCGGCATTGTTTGGAAGGTGCTTCCCACCCCTTCCAGGTCTGGTCGGATCATAAAAACCTGGCAGCCCTTTCTACACCACTCAAAATGTCTGCCAAACAATTACGGTGGGTGGATTTCTTTTCCAGATTTGCTTTTTCAGTTCATTTCTTCCCAGGCAGAAGCAACAAACTAGCTGACGCGCTGTCCCACCTACCCAGGGGGACGGACACATCATTGCGAGCTATTCCTCGCACCATCCTCTCGCCCTCACAACTGGGATTGGCGGTCACCCGATCCCAAACATCTGCCCCCATTCAGCCGCCCCCACCAAGCGTTCCAGATGTTGTCTCTCCTTTCCTACACCAGTTAGAGGAGGCGGGGCGGCAGGATGTCCCTGCGGGGGAATCCGACCCCCTCCTACAATTGAAGGGGGGAGTATGGAGGAGGGGAGACTGTTGGTACGTCCCGCTGACGCTACGCAAGCAGGTCCTGATGGCTGGCCATGACGCCAGGCAAGCGGGACATTTCAGATTTTTTTAAAACGCTCCACTTACTTCGGCATCAATTTTGGTGGCGCACTATGCGCAAAGATATTGAAGCATATATTAGGGGTTGTCCAACGTGTGCGGAAGCCAAGTCTATACTGGGGAAACCTCCTGGATTGTTGCATCCCATCCCTGCAGCATCCAAACCCTGGCAAATGATCTCTATGGATTTTATCACGGACTTCCCAGAAAGCCATGGGAATACTGTTTTGTGGGTAGTGGTGGATCTCTTTTCGAAGCAGGCGCATTTTGTTCCATGCTCCACCATTCCGTCGGCCCCTAAATTAGCTAGGTTGTTTATTCAACATATCTATCGTTTGCACTCCTCCCCTGAAAAGGTGATTTCCGACCGCGGCCCCCAGTTCATATCTAAGTTTTGGAAGGCATTCCTGGAGATTTTGGGAACCACCTCAGCGGTCGCTGCCCCGTACCACTTGCAAAGTGACGGCCAGACAGAACGGACCAACAGAACTCTGGAACAGTACCTACATTGCTACACCAATTATCATCAAGATAACTGGTCGGAATTACTGCCCTTTGCCGAATACGCCTATAACAACGCCGTTCACAGTAGTACCAACAAAAACCCCTTTGAAGTGGTGTCAGGTCATTCTTACCCTCCCCTGCCTCACCTCCCAGAACAGGTGTTGCAGCCCCCGGACTTTTGTGAATGGATCCAGTCATTAGCTGAAGGCTGGAAGTCGGTATCCTCTTCGCTGGCACAAGCGCAAGAGGCACAACAAACTCAAGCTGACAAACATCGTTCTGAGTTCCCTTTGCAGGTTGGGGCATGGGTTTACTTGTCCACGAAAAATCTTAGAGATGTGCATAAATATTCCAAGCTGGGCAAGAAATTCATAGGGCCCTTCCAGATCACCCAAGTGATCAATGATGTGACTGCTCGTTTAGAGTTGCCCAATTCATTAAGTAACATTCATCCTGTTTTTCATTCTAGCTTACTCAAGCGGGCTCCAGATTCCGATGCCTGGCACGACCCAACGGAGGCACCCCCACCAGTGATTATTGGCGGTCACAAGCATTATGAGATCGATGCCATTCTGGACTCCTGCTATTCTCGCAAGCGCTTGGAATACTTAGTTTCATGGGTGGGATACCCTTCGGGCCATAATCAGTGGATATATGTGGAAAATATTGATGCCCCCTCCCTGATCTCTGCTTTTCGTAAATCTTTCCCCGCTAAGCCAGGTGGGGGGGGGAGCTTTCTTTGGGGAGGCAGAGTGTAAGGTTGTGGGTTGATATGTGTTTCTGTTCAGCCTGTCTGACCTTGGTACATTCCTCGGTCTGGGCTCTTTGCCCAGGATGGCCGTGTTAGTTAACCTTGCTGTCTGCGCTTATCATATACGTTTGAAGCTTGCCTTTTTTCTGTCGTGGGAATTCTAGTTGGGAGTTCGGGGAGGAGCCGTTTTGCCCGTAAAAGAGGCAACCTGTTTTGGGAAAGCTCAGAATCTGCATTCCGTGTATTGTGTTCCATGAAGTTTATGAAATAAAGAACTCTTCAAAGTTACTTGATTCTGGTCCTTCGAGGTTCCTTACAGTTACAAAGAGAGACTATTTATCAAGAAATCAATGCATTCCCCCTCTCTCTTTGACTATTAACAGCTATGACTATTAACATTACCTTTGCCTGGGGACAGCAAAAACGCCATCCCCAGGGAGTCGTTCGCACAGGCGGCACTGCTCCCCCAGAGCGGCGTCAGGCCGCCTCCAAAAACCTCCCTCCTGGAGGGAGGTTTTTGGAAAACAGTGTGTTCTCGCCGGCGCGGTGCAAACAGCACCACTGGGAACACGCTGTTTTCCCCGTTCCCCCCCCCACTCACCTCGTCATCCTGCGTCACTCTACTGGACTGCTGAGACCCACCCTCGCTGTCCTCTGACCCCTGGAGGTCGGAGGGCAGTGTGGGCGGGTCTTAGGAGTCCAGCAGGGCGATGCAGGATGACGAGGTGAGTGGGGGGGACGGGGAAGAGGCGGCTCCACATGGAGCCGCCTCTCCCGCACTGGCCTCTGCAGGGGCCGCTCACATGCTCCTGTGCGAACGGCCCCCACCCCTCCACCGGCAAAATTCCTGCCGGTGCAGGGGCGCTCTTTCCGCAGTGCCTGAGGACGGTAACATGTTCTTCAAAGTCAAGTGCCTGAGGACGGTAACATGTTCTTCAAAGTCAAATGGCATCACACCACCTTTCCTGTGATTGCTGGCAACGGGAAGTCACCAACTCCATCTTCAGTCTCCCACCTCAATAATTTTAGAAATGGGAGAAAAAAGAGGGAAATGGCATTAATAGTGATGCTCTAGAAATTTCCCCTACTCAGTATGATCTTTATCATAAACATTACAGAAAATTCCTAGAGTATCACTGTGAAGACATCATTTCCTCCTGAAATTCCACCATCATGCCAAAAATCTGTCCTAGCCAGCCTAGTGCCACTGATGTAACAGTTCTTTTCTCTCAATCAGAAAGCAACCGCAGCAGCACACTTCTTTCGCAGTGAGCAGCCATGCATGCGTGACCCTTGCTGAGTTGCCTCCTTGCTTTTTACTTGCTCAGGATGAGAGAGCAGTGTGTTTCTGTGATCACTTCCTCATCTGAGCAAGTGACAGGTACAGAAGCTGCAACTGGACTGCTCATGCTTCCATTTTGAGAGTTAGGCCAGCTCATAGTAATACCTACATAGCTCTATGTGTGTGCATGTGTGTATATTTCTCATTTCTGTATGCTTCCTCCTGCCCTCCCCCCCCCACCAATATGCATTACTCCCATTAGCTACTTTCTCAAACTGTTGCAGCCAAAGTCCAGGTCTGACCCATTCTGCACATTCAGGTATGATGGGAGAAGAATTAGTAACTGTGATTTGGAGAATGGCAGAAGAATTCAGGCAAGAAAAGTGGCTGTGAATTGGGCTGCTCTTTGGAAGACTCACTTGTCCATTCAGGTTTGAGTTAGCCCCATACATGGGTCTATTCTTAAATTCACCTCCACTATGTCTGAATACTAAAAGTTGAATGAATACAGCTATTGGGTAGGTATTTTATTTAACAAAAATGTTGGGCTAAATAAATACCAATTAGTTATATTAGTACTATATTAATTACTATCTACATCATGCTCTAATGTAATTAAATGCTAGTTATTCAGAGTAATTAGAACAGAGACTAATTTATTCAATCAGTATGAATATATTTCATAATTTTAATGATTAATGGTATGCATGGCCCAACCAAGTTACATTTATGTCACACCTGGACAAGTCACATTATGTTACATAATGAATAATTTTGACACTCGATGATGATGATGATGATGATGATGATGATGGTGATGATGATGATGATGATGATGATGATGATGATGATGATGATGATGATGATGATGATGATGATGACGATGACGACTTATTAAGTTTGTATACCTCCCTACCCCTGAAGGGCTCTGGACTGGACTTATCAGCTTATTTACTGTAGCAGCAAAGTTCTGTGCCTTCCCTACAGAACCATAGCTTGAACAATACTGCATGTTATGAGCAATGGAATCATTATTTTTTTTAACCTGGAAATTATTTATTCTTCTTGTCCTCACAGAGTGTATTCACTGATGTGGAAAAATGCATTTTATTTTGGGGGTTGGGCTTGACGAAATCCCACATTCACTACTTTTTCCTCTCTGCTACAGAAGTCAGGCAGAAAGAAGCCAATTGATTTTAAGTATCACCCAAATACCAACCATCAAAGCTTTGGAAATGCTAATACCTGTCCTGCCATGAAATGGTCAACTCATACCTTAGATAGAATCTGACACATGGGAGTGACACAGATACTTGAGGTTGTGAGATTGTATCTTCCAGAGATTTCAGGAAAGGATTCTTCTGTAACCTGAAAGGGAATGGACAAACAGAAGAGATAAAATCCCTTGACCCAGAGGGAGAGGGTTCCATTTTGGCTGATTACATGTGGAGTTCTCACACCTGAGCTGAGCTCTCTCTTGATGGTTGCCATTGCCATATAGAGCACAGAAAGGTCTGTCTGGAAAAAGACTCCAAGGTAATAGAAAGCTTTTAGAAACTTGTAACCTATAAAGTAAAGAACCTGCCCTAGATCAGCTACAGCATGCATGGAGTGAGAGGCAGAAAAATGGCATGTTTACACATTTCTTTTGTATTCTTTGTTCAGTCCATTGCTGTGCGAAGAATATTTGTTTGTGTCCTGGTAAGTGACCCTAACATAATATCCCATGCCCAACTGATCATTCTATTCCATTAATTGCTCAAACTGTAATATTTTTAACCCTTTAAAATTAAGGGGAGGGGGAACCAGGTTCTGTGGATTGTTTGTAATAGGCATACTTTCAAGATGCACAGTAGAAGTGGTCAGTGACTTTTCCCCCAAGCCAATGAACTGCAAGATCTTGGAAAAGGAGGTTTGCTTAGAATTCTACTCAGATCTATTAAAAAGGGATCTTCTATTATCAATTCTAGCTTGTATCAAACCAATTTTTTTCTTTGCTTAGTCTAATCCTTGCCCTACTACAATACCCTGTTCCACACGGCCTTGTTCAGACAGGCCCCATTATTCCTAGCATAGGTTTTTGGTCATTACAGACAGCTTCTCTCCTTCCTTTGTCTCCAATGGAAGCATGGTTGGATTTAACCTCTCCACAGCTGTCACACACACACACACACACACACACACACACACACACACACACACACACACACACACACACACACACACACACACACACACACACACACACACACACACACACACTCTGGTGCTGAGCAAGACTTTACATACTATGTACAAAAAATACAAGAAAATTATTGTAATATATCTGAGTCCAAAGATAATGATTAACAGAATGATGAATGGCTTCAAGCAAATTTAATATGGAAAAACAATTATATCTTCTACAGCAGAAGCCTTGTTCTAAGATGAACTAAGTTCATGGGATTTTAGGGCAAGTCCTTAAACTTCCACTTTTCCACTGTTAAATAAATGGCACTTTTCCACTGTTAAATAAATGTAGCTTATAACTTCTATCGCTGTAAGTATTAACCAATAGTTGATGATCTCATTTGGTGTGTTGCTTAGTCTCTACACCAGTGAGTGGCTAATTTAGCCTTGGAGAAAGATCTCAAATACTCAGTTGCAAGCATTTAAAATTGTGAGATGACAAGCTTAAAAAGTCTCTGTTACTGAGCTCCCTTTTTTATGAATCAGCTGATGTCAGGGTTGACCTGTTCCATGCTATTTACCTCTGGAATCAATAATGATTCTGATGATATCCAAACACAGTTTCCCTGTTTTTAAACCTGCTATAGGTACAAATTCAAAGGCTTAGTTCTGTTTGAATCAACATTTTTATTTGATATTTTTACAGTCTGTAGTTCTGATTACTCCTCCTGGTATTGATTTGAGCATAATTCCCCAGAACAGGTATATTTGTTCACACCAACTGTATCAGCTACACTTTGAAAATGACAAAACTCATGTCTTATTGCAAACATTTTTCCCTCCTTACTGCAACTTACTTGAAAGCAAAATGAAATTGTGACATTGTAACAAAGACTTGGTGCCTAGGAGATTGTTTTAATTACTATACTCCTTTCAACTGAAAGATTTAAGTACTTCATCCACACATGCTGGACCATCTTTGATTTAGAATGCTCTTATTGGACACTAG
Organism: Sphaerodactylus townsendi; assembly: GCF_021028975.2. Lineage (NCBI taxonomy): Eukaryota > Metazoa > Chordata > Lepidosauria > Squamata > Sphaerodactylidae > Sphaerodactylus > Sphaerodactylus townsendi. Next base: position 86,275,297 of record NC_059429.1, read on the forward strand.
TGCCGATCTAGTTCTGTTAGGTAGGCACTAGGACCCAAGCGGAGCATTCTAAATCAAAGATGGTCCAGCATGTGGAGGATGAGGTTACAACTGTACTTAGATTTTTTGGTGGAAAAGAGTATAGCTCTTCCAAGGGCTTTTTTTAAAAAATGACCTGGGCCTCCTAACACTCTTTGATGGTTAAGGCTACATCACAGAATTAAGAATATACAAATGGTAGACCTCTAGTATACACCCACAAATGACAGCATTTGTACCAAATGTACACATTCTTAATATGTGTTTTGCATGCCTGGTAATAATGTTCTTTTAACTGTAACTTTATTTAGTTTTAACTGTTTTGGGTTCTTTCCTAAGGCCTATTAAAGGTTTCTGAAATCTGAACCAACTGTACAATTTTTAAAAACCCTACAAGTTTGACCCCCAATTCAGTTTCAAATAGAGACAAAGGTAAGATGAGTTCTCACATGCCGTGTCAATTGCAGCGATGTATTAGATTTATTTATTCAGTCTTCTGTTTGACATCAGGGGGTAATGTATATCATTTCAGACAAAGGTCATCCTTTTAAATGCTTTTGCGGGTGAAGCCACAGTGCTTTGACCGCTTCGTTACATGTGGTTGGTCCAGCTGATTGCAATGCTGAATTCAACGTATGACCTACACACACTATAAATATGTGGCATTTTTAAGAAAGTTTGACTAATTGTATTCATTTGCTAATTAGATTCCAGAAAAACCGTAAAGTAAATTGGATGGCTTTGGTGTTTTGCTTTGTTTTAAATTACCTATATACACTTGCAAAATTGAGTGGTTTTATTTGCCTGGCTTTTATGTCAGTCAAGTAATTGATTGCTAATTGCTGTTGTTTCTTCATTACCCATCATCATTACTGTAAAGGGCAAGCTACACTTTGTATACTGGGTCTAGTGACTTGGGCAAAAGTCAAGCCTGCAAAGAAATGATCTAAGCTGGATCCTCATTATATGCTACTGAGTGCATCTCCATGGATTTCTGCACCATCATTCTGATTTATACTGGCTAAAGATCTAACCCAGAATAAAACTCATGATCTGTCTTGCTCTTTAATAGCCTTATTTACTAATCTGCGGAAAATGAACTTTCCCCCTGACAGACAGCACAACCATCATCCCTGAATAAACAGGCTTCTGCACTTATCAGACCACCAATTATAGCTCTGCCAAGTATTTTATCAGTAACAGTCCTACCCTGACAAATTTATGTTTGGCCAGGCAAAACCCATTTGGAATTCTCAAGCAACCTGACACTTTGATAAGTTGCATTTGGGTTTCCAGACACTTGAAATTATAAACAAAAAGAATGAGTTTTATATATATAGTAAATGGGGACTTTGGCAGAGCTGTTGGGTCAAAAATACATCCTCCATCTTGTGGCAATTATTCCAGCTGCCTGTGTACGTGATAGCTTCGTAACTCTGGCACCTTTGTCTGATCTTCCCTTTATGTGGAACCAAAGAAGTTGAAGTCAGCAGTGAACATAGCGACTTCAGATTGGTCCTCAACTTGACAGATACACAGATGCAATACTCAGCCTCTGCAAAACCACAGAGCACGAATCCCAATATGCAGACCTATTATGCTAAGGAAAGACAAAGCAGGGTCAAAGTAGGTCTCCTTTTGTGGTATCATTACGAAAAATCTCTCCTGAGTACAGAGCACCTTAATCCTGTAACATTTCCGGCAGATCAGAACACTGTGGCTCCTCTCAAAGTAAAAGATACAGAATCCTATTTCCAATAATAAGGAAACAAGACTGAGAGCCTGACATCTAAGAAAAACAGAAGAGCACAGTGTATACTGCAGAAGGGGCCAAGCTGTGCTGAGGGCCAATTCACACATCTTGTGCATGACAAGATATGAATCAATTGTTTAAACTGGCAGAGAAGTAAACCAAGTGTGTGTGACTGGGATGGTCCCATTCATTACTCATCTCATTCGTTGGCATCGTTTAAACCAAGCTGAAAGATTTAAAATTTCATTGTAAATTGACAAGGAACATAAACCATATTTATCTGCATGCCAAGGAAGGTTTGAATTGACAGGCTTATCTATAAGAGGTAGCTGAAAACTCCAGCTCCAGCTCCAAGATAACAATTTTCTAGATTCCCATCAAACGAGCTGTGAATGCATGTTCTAACCCCATTGTTCCTTTTGCAGTAGTTGTTCAGTTTCCATTTCAAAGGCAATACTGCAATAGACATTCCACTTTTAGTATACTGGAGATGGGACAATGGATTGTTGTAGAAAAATAGTTTTACTGTCACATATATCTTTTTTAAAAAAACAGAAAGGATGTAAGATATTGGTTGTTAAATCTTGTAACTCAGTGAAATTCATAGACAAAACCATATCCTATTTGGTTAAAAAAAACCACTAAATAAAACTAGTAGCAACAACAGAAGAGCAGATTTAGCATAAAAACACCACTTAAGTGAAACATAACAGCAGATTGACATCTCTAACTATATAACTGAGCAGCGTGTTCCTGACAACATACCAGAGAAAGTGAAGGATGCTGGGAGATGTAGTCCAGAGGGTGACATGTCTCATATATGGAGGGGCTGATGGGACTACAACTCCCAGACGTCTTCTCACTCAGTAACACTTGTTAAAGTTCTAGAGTCCTCACACGACTGTCGTATTCTCCAGTAGGGATTCTCTCATGGCTGTCCTATTCTTTGCCTCAGCCAATTCTCAACTAAGTCAGCAGCAATCCAAACACTAGAGGCCAGGACTGAATGGGCCACCCTGACCCAGGCTGTTTGGGGGGAGGGCAAAGGCCTCACTGAACCCAGAATGGCTCTGGCTGAGGCAGTGAGAGCAGGGCTGTGGTAAGAGAGGCTTCAGCACACCCACCCAGCATGATCCAGGCAGGCTACCAAGAATTGGGCTGGGGGGAGGAGAGAAAGAGAGAGTTGGCATAGGAGCAGAAAGAATGAGTCTGGGGAGAGATAGAAAGAGAAAGAGAGAGCTAGAGTAGGTGACCAGAAAGAGAGATCAACAATTAGAGTAGGGTGGCAGAAACATAGAAAATAGAGAGTTGGGGTACAAGGAGAGAGCTGGAATAAGTTAGTAGACACAGAATGCTGGGGTAGAGGGGGCAAAATGAAAGTTGGAGTAATGTCATCTCAAGTCTCCACTTGGTCGTTTCCACTTGCTAGTGCCTGTTCTATTTTTTCATACAAAAGTCTCCCTGTCCTGTAGATATGTCCCATCCATGTATCTTGCACTGGAAAGATTAGTTTTCTAGAGCTCATTGTATTTTTCCCCACAATGGGTTTATTTCTAGTTCAAATATATAACAGAGAAGGGGCAAACAAGAAAAGAGAAAATAGTATATAAATGAAGAACATAGCTGGCAGCAGACAGACTAATCAAAGTCAAAGAAAAGAAGCTCAACCTCATGGACTTAGCTAAAACACACTAATGTCTAAATTCTCATATCGCTATCTTGATATAATAATAACAACAGAAAGTGCTTGGTCCTGCAATACACCCAATGTTCCCATGCACTCAGCCCCTCTCTTTTCCAGGGATGGTGTGAATTCCTCACTCTCTCTCACACACACACTACAGGGGTGGCAGGGAGTGGACGTCGCGATAGATCTAATGCAAGAATATCAAAATACAAAGAATATCGAAATAACAAGCCTCCCCTCCTGTGGCAGAAGCGGCAGTAGCAGAAGCAGCAGGAAGTGTGTGTGTGTAGAGGAGGGGAGAGAACATCAGTCCCCTTCTTCAGCAGAGTGTGGTCCTGAGAATTGCTTTGCCTCTTTCACGGGGCGGGGGGTATTTTTATTTCATTGGGGGGTATTTTTGGAAAGGGGCTACAATGTCAATATAAATGCAATAACAGCAATATTAATATAACAACAATTTAAAGGGCTTTAACAAAGCTGGCAATCTTGCAACAGTGTGCCTTTAAGAGTGAGTTGATGGGTGGAGTTAAGAGAACCAGGAAAAGCAGAGGCCCCAGAGACTTCAGCAAGCAAGCTGTGCAGTAGCAGTGGAGTGCCTCCTCATGTGTAAACAGACCCCACTACAGCCCCACTGTGCAGCAAAGGGCCCCAAGGTCAATGTTCCATGCATAATGGGCCTATGATAGAAGAGAATACACAACACTGTTACTGGAGATAGATGTCAGTTTTTCAGAAAGTTGAAAGTGGCATTAACTTTGTTCATGGTATGTATATTAGTACAAGTAAAGTTTCCTCTTCAGTCGTGTCTGACCTTGGGGTACCACTGCAAGCAGTGATTTTATAGGCAAGCCGTTTTTGTGGGGTAGTTTGCCATTGCTTTCCCTAGCTATTCTTTACCCCCTAGCTATGAGCTAGGTACTCATTTACCGACCAAGGAATGGATGGATGGCTGAGTTGACCATGAGCCAGCTGCCAGGATATCTGACCCACAGGGGGCTCAAACTCCTGACCGTGTGAGTGGCAGTGCAAGCACTTAACCACTACACCACACGGCTTATGTATATTACTCTTACATAATTGTTCATGTTTGTGCAATGCTACAAAATACTGTCACCTATTTGATGGAGGCAATTGTGGGGGGAAATGAATGGAGATGGACAGTGGTGGCTCACAGCCTTCAGATGTCTTTAATTTATTGCCTCCTATCAAAAGAAATAATGACTTAAAGAACAACTTCTGAATCCCAAACAACCAAACAGCAGCAATTATTCATTTCTTGTGAAAAAAAATCTAATTGTATACATCCTCTATCTGAAATCAGGCAGAAAAGAGTCTATTTATTTAAAGCATTTCTGTATTATGTCTCCATTCAAAAAAATCTGTTCAAAGAGGTTGCATGATTTCTGTTCATAAATATATAAAAAAGATGCTAAAAATAAAACAACAAAAGCCAAGAATAAACAACAAACAATAAACAAGCAACACATTTCTAGATTCCCCTCTTCCCCATCCCATCTTGATTACTGTTGGTGATCATTCTTCCAATAACAGCAGTCGTGATGGAAAATCAGGTCAGAAAGATGCAGCCCCAGAATATGACTAAACACAGAGCTTGCATGCCCTTGGATCAGCACTTGCAAGCATCTACTGTTCTGAGAAAACCCCTACAACTAAGGTATCAGTAACATGGAATATTTAGTATCTGCAAAACTGACTGACACCTTGTGTATGCTACATATGGATTTTCTTTGCCAAGAAATTCACGGCCCCATTGGTCATAGATAATTGGATAGTCATGCCTTATACAGCGCAAAATCAAGGACTCAGGGACACTGAGAGGAATGGACTGCTTTCTGAGGACTGGCATAAGATCTATGAATATGGATAGCGGAACCTTGTTAACTTTAAACTTGCTAAGCTGACCATTTCATAACCCTTTTGAAGGAAGAAATTATTCCTCCCTACTTCTCACTTTAAATTTAATAGAAGAGGCACTCAGTTACAGCTGATGGGTAGCTGGACACCATCTGATTGCTTTAAAACATGAACCTTATCTTATCTTCCTCCTTTGCAACTGCTTGGAGAAAGTATTATAAACTGGTTGCCTGGAGACAAGAGAGTCCCCTCCTGGATGAGTGAGAGCTCTTCTCTGGAGGCTGCCTAAAGGCCGTCTTGTACATTACAGAGAAATACACCTAACTTTGTTGTGGAGGGTACATTCAACCAACCTGCCTCAGCACTCTGATGAGTACTGATCAGATTTCCATGGCATGTTTTTACATTCACACTTCATATTGTTAGGTGTAAACTTAAAATGAAGTGGACAGGTGAGAGACCAGTTTCTGAAGATACAAGTGTTGGGACTCAGTGCTGCTAAAACCCACCCTTTTTGAAGTTCCCTAGGGCAGGAAATTCTTCAGTCCCAAAGGGTGTGGACTAGCTCATGGTTGTGCAGTTGAGAGGGTAATGTACTCTACATGTGCACAGAGGTATCTCTCTCCTTTAAATTTCTTCTGTTTCAGGAATGAACTTTGACATGCAGAATAGCTGCACCCTGATTCATATGCAAGTCCAAGAATACATAAGAAATTGGACTGAGCCACAGTGGGACTCTGAAGCCACCCCATTTGACTATACAAACCTGCTTTATACTTCTATCACTGTAACAAATAGATACACACTGTCAGGCCTTCCCTTCACTTGGAAAAGGCAGAACAGTCTGCACCAGAGCACACCACTTTCTATATTAAAAAAGACCATTATTTCTCTGGGTTCTTACTTACCTACTTATGACATCTCATGCATATATTTATACAGTATATTACTTTCCCCACTTTTCTCCCCAAGACAGCTTTCAAACATTCAAACATTCCAATGCAATTAAACATGTGAATACAGCATAAATTTAAACAGTGTACACAAAACATCCTGGCCTAATCTGGCACTGACCAGGGTCGCCCACCAAGAACCCTTTGGCTCATACTGAAAGGCTGGTGCCTCTGGCCATGCCAAGGCCAGCTTGGTATAGCAGTTTGAATGTCAGACTAGGATCTGGAATCCCCACTCTGCCATGGAAACGTGCTGGATGACCCTGGGTGGATTGTGCACTCTCAGCCTAACCTGCATCACAGGGTTGCAGTGGAAGTGAGAAGAACAATGTCAGTTGTTTGGGGTCCTCAATGGGGGAAAAGGCAGGGTATAAACAAGGTAAATTCCAGTTCCAAAACACATCAGCATTACCGTTTTCTAGCCTAGATAAGAATGTAACCAAGTGTTTTGCTGATATGTATTGAATGCTAGCCATGTAGGGCATCAATGACTTCAAAGAAAAAAGACCAACTCTCCATTTACAAACATTTCTCTGCCTCATCACCTAGAGGAGAGTCTACCCCAGCCTATTTACTGCTCAGATTGAGGGATCCTAAGAAAATCAGGCTTCACAGTAAAGAGACACTGTACCTGGAACAAGATTAATTTATTAAATTAAGTCAGTCCCCCCACAAACATGCACACAATTTTCCTGTGCCCAGCCCCCCTATTCCCTTGTGATACTTGACATGCATGTGCATATGCAATAACGTACGGAAAGGCATCAGCAGAATTTTCACAGCTGTTGGAACCATTTAGTGCATAGGTTCAGAAAACCATGGTGTAACCCTAAAGCCATTCAAATCAATGGAAAATTCCCCAGCAATGTTACATTCTGATGAGGCCATGCCTTCCTCTGAGCCTCAGGGCTCCTTTTCTCTGACAAAACATTGTGTACCTGCTCCTATCAGCTACTGCACACATGTCCAATAAAAGAAGAAAAAGACACTATCTCAAATCGCTAGGGGTCCTTAGACCTTATCTTTACCACTGTGTAATTTCTCTAGGGAGATTTTTTGCTTTCTGCCTCTACTTTTAGTGTTAATCAGCCATTTCTGGCTGCAAGGGTGTATCGATTGGATAATGTGGGTTGACAGGCAAAGGCAGAAAAGGGGAACTGAACAAGAACATTGCCTGCTTTAGATATCGGCAGTCAGCTTGAAGAATGGACAGACTACAGCCAATACAGAGGCACCTACTAGGATACAAAAGCAAGGATTCTGGTACTCCCTCCCCAAAGTGTTCTGCGGGATCCTATTGATTAGCTTGAAACCCAAGTCACTAGCAGCTTGGCCTAAAGGAAGGTTGCTCTTTGTTCCCTGAGGACAGAAAAAGTTTTTGTTTATCAAAACTGCAACCAAAACAAGGTATCTGAGGTAACTTGATTCCAGAATTACAAGGGCAAGAAAGTTTTTCCTCTTGGTATCTCATTCCTGCTATCACGAGGTACACTTTCAAATTCCACCCTCCCCCACCTCTAACTCTCTGGACTCAGAGAAATACCCAGACCCACAACTGTGAGGAACAATCCCCCAAATCTGCATGGTGGACATGTGGACTATCAACAGATGTAGTTATGGAGCTCTGTGCCAGGAATTTAATTCCCAGATGTGCAGTGACCCAGTTTGTATGGCAAAACTGGTAGTATGGCAAACAGGGAAAGGTATTTAAGTCCCACCTCACACACACCCTTTTCCTGACCTGATTTGTCCTGGTAGGAAAATTTACATATAGCCATTGACAGGTGTAAGATTCCCCAGTGGGGTAAACAGCATATCCACAAGGCCACTAAGTCAAGAAAGCTGTGTAAGGGAATGGATTAAGCTCCTTATCCCTGTGTGCCATGGTCCCAATCCAGACAAGGCCTCCACGCAACTGAGAACTAATTTTCCAGGACAGAACTGCAGGTACATAGAATCATAGAGTTGAAAGAGACCCCAAGGGCCATCAAGTCCAACCCTCTGCAATGCAATGCCTCTCTTTAAAAACCTCCAAAGAAAGAGACTCCACAACACTCCAACAGCCCTTCTATCAGGAAGTTTTTCTTGATGTTTAGGTGGAATCTCTTTTCCTTCACCTTGAACCCATTAGTCTCTGGAGCAACAGAAAACAAGCTAGCTCCCTCACCAACATGACATCCCTTCAAATATCTAAACATGGCTATCATGTCACCTCTTAACCTTCTCTTCACCAAATTAAACACACCCAGCTCCCTAAGTCTCTCCTCGTACGGCATGGATTTCAGACCTCTTACCATTTTGATTGCCCTCCTCTGGACCCATTCCAGCTTATCAATATCCTTCTTAAATTGTGGTGCCAAGAACTGTACACAATATTCCAGGTGAGGTCTAACCAATGCAGAATAGAGAGGTACAATTACATCCCTCGATCTAGACACTATACTCCCATTGGTACAGCCCAGAATCACTTTGGCTTTCTTGGCCGCCGCATCACACATCACACATGTCAGATCCTCATAATTTTAAAGCAATCATTTTCAGTGCCTACACCCAGAAATTTTGAAATCTGCTACACAAGCATGATAAACTTGTCTACAACAGTGGTGCATATGTATGATCTGATTATCTCTCACTCACAGATCTTAAGCCTTTTCCTCAAGCATCAGTTCTAGCAGTCTCTTCCATGTGTTGTTCCCTTGTGTTCTTGTAATGCTCAAAAGCTTCACTGTCTTCTGGGGTTTCCTTCTAGCCAACTTTAATCCTCCTTCATTGCCCTGCACATTTCATGCTACACATACAACCTCTATGAGGTTATTCCAAAGAGAAGCTGCAATCATCCCTAGCTGAGCACGATCAATGTCCGTAGATTTTGTGGTTTCATAATTCAGAAACCAACTATTGAGTGACTCATCACCTGTCTCTCAGCCAGTGAGACGGGTGACATGATTTTTAAAAGTATGTTTATTGTGAGAAAACACTGCAACTGTTCTAAGGCTGGATGTCAACTGGTGACACAACATGATGGAAAAATTCACACTCAAGCACATTACGTTTAGGATGTCATTTCCTAAGATACCAAATAAATGAGAGTGCAGGATAGTATTAAAGGATTATGGTCACTCGACACTAGCTTTGCACGTATTGAAGGTTCCAAAATAAGTAAAGATGATGCAGACTGGGAGGGGAAACAAAAGAGAGATGGAGCAGGGATGAAAGCAAATGGAATTGTAGACTTCCAGACAAACCAATAGGATCCAGAGAGTCTTATTGACTGCTTAGTGTTAGGTGGCTAGGCTCCCTAAAAGTGAAATATCTAAAATGAAGGTAGTCTGGTTGGCAAACAATGGTCTTTTATGCCCTTGCTAGGAGTGGATTGCATCTCCAAGTATGAAGCCATCCTAGAAGGTGTGATTATGATACTGCTGCTGAACTGGAAAGCAAAGTACTTTGAATAACAGAACTGAATGGTTCCAGTAAAAGGCTGGGAAGGGGATGAGACAGCATCTTCCATCTAGTAATCTTGCAAAGATATCTTTAGTAAATGACTGAATGTGGCCCCAAATGCAACTGGAATCAACAAACCTTCCATCATACATAGGAACTGAAGGAGAGCATATAAATCCCATTCAGGTAGAAAAATCCAGGAGGCAGACAGTTATAAAAGCACAATATCCACTGGCGTGAATCCTACCAGGGACTGTTCTCCTTCCCATGCTGCTCTTTCCTTTTAGGTACTTCTGATATAACAAGCAAGAACACAGTAGATCAATGAAAAACAAGCCAAACAAGAAAGAGCAGCTCCAGAGAGTTGGACCTAGAAAAGCAGTTTATAGTTCGGGAAGTTGAAGTGGTTATTGCTGGGCAACTAACGAGTTAGTGCGTTTGCTTCTTTTTCCTCGGTTTGCCAGTGCTCAGCCAGTTGATTTGTAAACACATTGACTATTACAAGCATATCCCACTTCTCCAATGCCATTTTCTCCAAGAAGATACCCATCATCTCTTTGACCAGAAAACATATGGAAAACACTTGATTTCTATGGACACACCTATGACTTGATCCTAGGCTACCTTAGAGTTTTGGGTTCGCCTGTACTTTAACTCGGACACTGGTAGCCTTACCTATCTTATCCTCCCCCAGCTCCATGGATCCAAGTGGTGGTGGGCAGTTGAAATTAAAATACTTTCCCTGGGATTTTCCTGGGATACCTTGCAAATGCTATCTCCTTCCAAACTCCTTTTTCAACTAAAAAGGCGACTTCTTGACCCGGAGCTCCAAGTTCTACAGAACATGAAGTAATTGCTTCCCCCTCTTTTTCAACATCAAATTTAAAACCAACCAGATGGCAGATTATTTGAGTATACTCCAAGAGCCCAAGCATAGATGGATATACACTAGGGCTCGTAATTCCTTCCCTTGTTCCGTACTTTAAGGGAGATTTCTTAAAATTGACTCGCAAGAGTGGAAACGTTCCCACTGTATTACAGTGGTGCAATCCATGGAACATATAATGCTCGAATGTCCCAAATATGAGGGAGCTAGGACCAGGCTCTTGGCGCTTCTTCCTGTTAAGTTTAAGGAATGCTCTGCTGCTGGGAAGGTTATATTCCTATTAAACAACTTCTCTTCTGTGATTTTAACTGCTGTAGCTAGGTTCCTTTTAGGAATTTTGGAATAATACCTGTGATGGTTTTATGTATGGGACATTGTTTGGATAATGCTGGTTGTTATATTGGTATTATCTTATATATATAAAAAGCTAACAGTGACTTTGCTAGTCACGCCCTAATGCCGAAATGGCTGGACGGATTGCCCCCAAATTTTCATATGACAGCCCTCCCTGTTGCGGGCAGGTAATCGGACCTTCAAATTGCCAAAAGTCCATACCTGAGCCAGGTAAAACGTCTTTTTCCCGGCGCACCAGGCCATGAAGCTGGCTGTGTTCAACTGTCACCCTTAGAATGTTCGTGCAGCATGTCTGTGGCCTGAGGGCTTGGTATGCCCTTAGAATGTTTGCGCAGATGGCCAGAGATGAGCAGTGAAAACAGTAAATAGGTAATACTGGTAGGTAATATGAGTGGAAGTGAAACACATACACACTTGGCCATGTGAGACGTCAGGTGGGGTTCCCCCCCTCACATGCAGGTAACTTTCACTCTCTGTGCCTCACCCACTGCTACCACACACTCTGTGCTTCACCCACTGCTACAACACACATACTCTCATACACATCCAGCTCATCCTCACACACCTCACTCTGCCCTCCCTCACATCTAACCACCACTTACCCACTTCCTGACCCATATTCGCCACAGCTCTCTTTTACTAAAAGCAAGCTGGAGTTTGCCTTTTTCTTCTAAGAAAATCTGCGGGGTGGGGGCGAACCAACACTACTGGCTCTGCTTCTTTTGCACATGGCCCTTTAAGAACCCAGGGAGCTGGCCTCGATCTGAGCGCCTCACCACCCTGCCTCTGCTGCCTGACTGGGATAGCCTCCTCGCTCCAGTTCTGCCTTACCCAAGCCAGGACTGTGCGTGTCAACCAGCCTCATGGACAGCGGGATTCGCACTCTGGACAGTTCCGTTGTGGAATGGAAAGGGTTACCTTATACTAAAAAAACAAGACAGCACCATATAACGATGTGAATTGAAAAAGAAAAGGGGGATTCCATTTGACCCCCCCCAAAAGGCTATGCTACAGATCATTGGACCTGCTTGGACATCTGTGTGGGTTGCAGACTGTGATGAGAAGGACAATTGCCACAGCAACACGTGGCCGGGCCCCGCTAGTGCTTAATAAAGGTTTTATGTATGTATGACTTGATCCTAACCATATTAATTTGGAAATTCTACCATGTTCAGTGTGAGCATGCTTAGGACTTAAGTTTCTTCTACTGAGTTCTAGAAGGAGTGTGTTGTGTTCAGAACAGTACAGTTGGATCAATGGGAGTTCAGTCCCCATCTCCAATACGGAGGCTGGATATTTGAGAACAGAGTCCACTGCTGATCTATTCTGGTGACATCTAGCCTACCTAAATGTTTGCTTTCACCATCAGGGCCATACTGTCTTGATGGTCTACACACCAGGCTTTTATTCTTTCTTTCTGCAGAGCAGAGATCAAAGTTTTACCCTGTTCACTTGCCTTGTAAAGCTATTGAGTGGAGGGCTAATCAGCACAATCAGCACTGTGAAGTGCTTCAGAGGCTAATGGAGCCTTGTAAGCAGTTAGTATTAATATTTATTACTCTTGATTAAGATGGGGACTAAATTGAGTTTCTCATCAGTGACCCTTGCAACAAATATTCTCTTTCCTTCTCTTCCCCTCCTCCTCTCTCTGCAGCAGTTCATCTCCCCAGGGTTTTTATCAAGATTGAGTCTACCTGAGGAATTTTCATTTGCAGGGGACCCAATCAATTTCCAGGTCAGCCACCATATAAGGAAACTGTGCATTGAGTAACTTTGTTCAAGTGAGCTATATGTTCCAGAATCCACTCCAGTCATGCCAGAGAAGCATATACCTGCAGGGAGGTTGTAAGACACATGCTTGGAAGAAAACAGCAATGCACTTGCATCCAGCCTGATACTTTCAAGGGTAGTGTTTGAGCTATTAATCCAAACAGTAACTTGCTTGCATTACATAATAGTCCTTTGCGAGTCCATGCAAGGGAAAGACTTATTTAGTCATTAATGTTACTGGTGTAAGTGCCTAGAGAAGAGGCCATGCAATTGCACAAGGGAAAGCAAACTCACTAGGCAAATCAGGACTTACTCAGTAGCATGTTTCATCAGTATGGGAAGGTAGAGCAGGGTGTGCAGCTAAAAATATACAAACCAACAGTACAACAGGAGGCAAGAGGAAAGGCCAAAATTGGTTTCTAAGACAGCATATGATGAATCCTAGTGTAAGAATCTGCAAGGGCTAAATTCTTTCTCCTGGAGAATATAAGGAGGCTTCTTAGAGCATCCCTGAAGAGTTTGTCGTGTGTGTGTGTGTGTGAGAGAGAGAGAGGGGTGGCGGTGGCGGTGGCGGTGGCGGTGGCGGTGGCGGTGGCTGTAGCAATGCATCCTGCTAGCATTCCACTTTGAACTATTGTCTAATTATTTTTCATTATAGCATGAAGCAAGACTTCTATCCTACTAATTTCTGACCAACATTCTAGACAAGAGGTACAGTGCAGATTTTGCACCTCAGGCTGCCCAAGCAGCTTCCCATTTCTCATCATTTTAACTATTTAATGACTCTGCCAGGTTATTGGGAAATGGAAATGTTCAGCTTTACTTCATTTTTCAGCAGTATTTCATGACACCATTACAAAATTGTCAGCTGACAAGACAATGGCCCATTCTGCACAACACAAATAAAACATTTTGAAATTGGCAAATAAAACGTTTCCTGCAGGATGTCTGCACAGCTTTCTGCTCAAAGTGAATCGCAGCCAAATCTCATACCATGTCTTCATAGCTTCGAAGGCGCCCCATTGAAAACAAACAAACTAAAAAGGAAAAATGACACGTGTGCGGAATTGGCAGGCAAAACTAACTTTATTCATGTGCTCTAGACACTGAAATGGCAAGTGGCTGCAATGCAAGCAGAGGAAACATCTATGGTAAATACAGCAAATGGTGGCCAGCACGGAGGATCTCAGGGAGCAGAAAATGGTGGGTGGGATGGAGCAGTGGGGGGGGGGGGAACCACATTTTCAATAGCAACACTTTTATGTTCCATGCTACACAGACCAAAAAAAAGCAAAACCAGTTCTTTTTAAAATGTTTGCAGAAAAAGCCAATCACTGCGAACAGGAGTAGCCAGATGCTGGTTTGTTTTTTTTAATCTGAAGGGCCCTTGAGAAGCTATGATATGCAGGAATAAGAGAAGCATTTTGTGGTTGATTGCTCCAGTCTTAGGTTTTGTCTAGAATAGTTCAAGAAGGTTTGTTTTTTTTTTGGTAAATAAATACCTCCTTGATAAGCACAGACTGTATAGGCTGTTGTGACTACATCACAAAAAGGTGTGTCAGTGTGAAAAAGTGGAATGCAGAGACTTCCTACAGGTCTGACCTAGATGACTGTCCCAATTAGTCTAAAGAGGACTTAAGCTGAAATCAGATGAATCGCTAATATTGAGCTTGCAGAGGCTATTGCAGCTGCAGGCCAGGCTTACACACACACACCCCATTTAGACATTTTGCTACGTGCAAGTTTCATCTCTTAAGTATCTTTCCCCAACAGCCAGTGAAAAATTCCCAAGGCCCTGCAATACCAACCACTTCAGCAGGCAGCTTGTCAAAGGGGGTTGAAGACCAACAAAAAGGCTTCAATTTGGATAGAAATCAGTACAGCAGGAGCTAGGATTGCATCTCCCTAGGCTTTTCCACTTACATCAGACACCCTTTGGCTAATCGATAGGGTATGGCATTGAGAGAATTTTTAATTATTATAGGAGAAGGGATATACCAGGTTTTCCTGGTTTTCTGCACATAACTTTTAACTTAAAAAAATCAGAATCAGGTTCTGCTGAATGGAACTAACAGAATGGAATTGCATTAAGCTGAACCATCAGTGCTAATGGGGCAGTTGCCAGTGATACCCAGCCTTTGCAGTGGTGGCGAACCTTTGGCACAATTGACCATGCTGGCAGGGGCTGATGGGAATTGTAGTCCATAACATCTGGAGTGCCAAAGGTTCGCCACCAAAATGAATTCTGGTGCATCATTTGGGTTGTATGTGTGCTAGCTATGGAGCAGGGATAGCATTCTTGTTGGGGCTGCAGTACACAGGCTGGAAGTTAAATGCCAATTCAATTGTTACTATCTGATTGGCATGGTTTAAACAATAGAATCTTGTGACATTAACACATTAACAGATTCACAGAATGGGCTCAGAGGGGTATGACTCTTAGGACTGCACGGTTATTTGGGCAGATACTTTCAGGGACTAGAAACCATCTTACTCACACTTTTCCACTTCTCCACCTCTTGACAAGTTACCTTATATACTTGCGTATAAGTCTCCTTTTTCAGCACATTTTTTGTCCTGAAAAAGCCCCCCTCGACTTATACGTGAGTGAGGGTCCCACTTAATTTTTGTGTGGCGTTCCCCCTCTCCTGTCTTCGCTCTCTCCTGCCTTCTTCTCTGTCTTCCCCCTTTCAACCGCTTTGTCTGCCTCTGCCTTCTTCTCGGTGGCAGCCGGCCCCTGGCTCTAGGGTTGGTTACTCGGTTCATCCGAACATGTGTTTCGGACCGAGCCACGGGGGTTCGGACGCTGCTCAGACTCTGCTTGTCCGAGTCAGAGGCATCCGACCCCACCCCCATCCAACCCCATGGGGTTCGGATCAGCTGCGCTCAGCCGAGCGCGGCTAAAGCAAAGTGAAAATGGGGAAAAAACCTCCCAGCATCCGGCAAGGACGGCGATTGCAGCTCGGGGGGGGGGGGACCACCCACCAGGCAGCAGCAGTCCCACTCCCCCACCCCAAAAGAACAAGTACTAAAAACCTGGGGGAGGGGGAGCCAGGAACAAAAGAAAAGCCCTCCCACTAAAAAAAACCTTCCCTCCATCCGGAGTCTCCCTCTCCCCTTCCCTCCCACAGCGCCGAAAAACCCAAACAAACAAAGTGCCCACCCTCCGTCCCAGCCGTGCTTCCCAAACAAAGTGCCCACCCTCCGTCCCAGCCATGCTTCCCAAACAAAGTGCCCACCCTCCACCCCAGCCGTGCTTTCCCACCCCCCAAAAAACAAGCCCCCCCAAATACATGCCCCACTCACCCACAGTAGCTCTCATCGGCGCCTTGCTTCTGCTGCTGCTGGACTGAGAGTGGCTGGCTGCTGGCTTCTGCTCCTGTGGCTGAAAAAGTGCTGCAAAAATAGTAACAAAACACAGAATCCCCATCAAAAAAGGTTAAAAAGGTGGCAAAACAACATTTGCATTAAACTTTTCAACAATAATAACTTTACTTTACTAACAATAACTTCAACTAATGAATTCTCCCTCCTTGGGAATTTCTCTTTCCCCACTTTGCCCAAAGAATCTCCCTGAAGTTCAATGGATCCTCATGAATTCATATGATTTTTTCACCGGAATGAAATGAAACCGCCATGAAACTATAGAGCAGGTCTTAGTCTACAGGGAGCACCAAAACAATCATGCATCCCAAGCTCTGTGGCACTGCAGTGGCACA
Source organism: Sphaerodactylus townsendi (assembly GCF_021028975.2). Taxonomy (NCBI): domain Eukaryota; kingdom Metazoa; phylum Chordata; class Lepidosauria; order Squamata; family Sphaerodactylidae; genus Sphaerodactylus; species Sphaerodactylus townsendi. The sequence continues at coordinate 86,291,756 of NC_059429.1, forward strand.
AAAACCTGTTTAAAAAGCATGGATCCTCATGGATCCTGATGATTTTTTCACTTGGTCACCCCAAAATTACCACCACGTCATGGCACAAGTCCTTAGACACATGTCTGCACAAAACAATCACACACATCACACTTTGTGGCCCCACAGTGGCACAAAAATCTGTTTAAAAAGCAAGGATCCTCAAGGATCCTGTGGCCCCCCTCAACCAAACTGCACCAAGCCTAGGGGGTATCATCATGACAGTCTCCAGATGATGCCCTGAAATTTTTGTGTCACTAGCTTTAAAAAATTTGGTTCGTGTTTTTCATCCCCCTCCTCGACATGAGGCCTGCAGGCTTCATGTCGAGGAGGGGGATGAAAAACACAAACCAAATTTTTTAAAGCTAGTGACACCAAAATGTCAGGGCATCACATGGAGACTTTCATGATCATACCCCCTAGGTTTGGTGCAGTTTGGTTGAGGGGGTGCACAGTTATGGACCCCCAAAGGGGGTGCCCCCATTCCCCATTGTTTCCAATGGGAGCTAACAGGAGATGGGGCTACCCACTTGAGGGTCCATAACTTTGGCCCCCATGAACCAAACTGCACCAAACCTGGGGGGTATCATCATGACAGTCTTCAGATGATACCCTGACATTTTGGTGCAGATAGGTCTAAAAATCCCCCCCCCCTGCATGGACCCCAGAAATTCCCCATTGAGGGCAATTGAGTAAAGTCATGCAGAACAAAGAATCTTGAACAAATTTATGGGGGTGTCTGCAGGGGGCGCATTTTTGGACCTATCTGCACCAAGATTACAGGGTATCATATGAAGACTGTCATGATGATACCCCCCAGGTTTTGTGCAGTTTGGTTGAGGGGGGCCAAAGTTATGGACCCTCCAAAGGGTAGCCCCCATCTCCCTAGCTCCCATTGGAAACAATGGGGGATAGGGGCACCCCCTTTAGGGGTCCATAACTTTGGACCCCTTCAACCAAACTGCACCAAACTTGGGGGGTATCATTAGGACAGTCTAGTTATGATACCCTGAAATTGTGGTGCAGATAGGTCCAAAAATACGCCCCCTGCAGGCCGAAATTCAAAAAACAGCAAAAAATAACAACACACCCGAATTTCTCGGATGTTACCTCAAGTTCGGATGTAACCGAGCTTGGTAGGATCAGAACTTGGGGGATACGAGCCCCTTAATCCAAACTGGGCCCGATCCTGAACCAGGCCCGAATTTTTTTGCTATCTACCAACCCTACCTGGCTCTTGGTGGGTGACAGCCAGTTGACCTGGGTGAGCTGGACAAGCTGCAGGATGGAGAGGTCGGTGGCAGAAACCTTGGGATTGGTGAGATGGGGGGTCAGTGGCAGAGACTCCCAAATAGTGCCCAACCGTATCTATTTTTATTTTTGAAATTTACCAGTAGCTGCTGCATTGCTCACCCTAGACTTATACTCGAGTCAATACGTTTCCCCAGTTTTTTGTGGTAAAATTAGGTGCCTTGACTTATATTCGGTCGACTTACACATGAGTATATACAGTACATCTTCCTTCACACCTCTCCAGCTTCTGCTTTCCTAGCTGCAGAGACCACTGTTGTACTGAGTTATGTGCTGATTTCTTTTAAAAAGGGAAAACAAAAAAGCTCACCAAGGAATAATGGAATGATTAAATACATTACAATTCCATAACGAATAACTGTAACAAGTTCTTCTGTGAATGAGGAGCATTTTAGTATGCAAGACATGATCTGACATATATAGGTGCCAAATCCAGGCTCAGCCATTCTTAGAGAGTTGTGGGTAGAATGTGAGGAGGAGAGGAAACTCAGCAGGGATATGATAACATAGGGCCATCCTCCAAAAAAGCTGTTTTCTCTGGGAGAGCTGATTTCTGTCATCAGTAGATCAGTTGGAATTCCAGGATATCACCAAGCCACTCTTGGAGACTAACAACCCTACTTATTTAGTTGTGCCTTTCTCAGGAACTACTATTACCATACAACAATTGCTGGGCAAAGGAGGTACTCCAGGTACCTGATCACATATTTTGATGTATTCTCCAGTGCAGACTCCAAAGTTTCTCCTCCTGAGATAAACTTTTTGCTTTAAAAAGATTACTGCTTATCTAGCTTTGTAAGATAAAAAATAAAGTAGTTACAATAAATGCTTTAAATTGAGGTGCTTTTGTGCAAATGAATCTTGATTATACACAATGATGGGCCTTTGAACTTTGCTGTGAATCTTGACTAACCTCCACATACAAAAACCTACCACCACTAATCAACTACTGATTGTCTGGCAAAATCTTCATGTTCCAACCACAACCAAACTTTGTCTTCTGATTATGACAATGGCTGATTCCACACAGGGCAAATATAACGGGTATAGTATGCTATATAAACCATTTTGGGAAAGAGAACTCTGCACAGGTCCTATCCCCAAAATGAGCCTATCTTGTTTTATTTCCCTCAACCCAGAATGTTCAAAAATCACTAAACCAGCAATCCTTTTGAAAAATCCTGGGTTGGAGCCATTCCTGCACAAATGGCCGGGCAGGAGGCACTTTATTTCCTTTCCTTCCTCTGTGCCGTCTACAGTCAGGGAGAATCTACCTGCAATTGCCCTGTCATTCCAAGGAGGGTCCCCTTCTTTTTTTTAACGTTGCACATATGCAACATGGTACAATCGATTGTATTGTGGGACAATCAGCATGGCTGTGGGGGTTCATTTCCACATACCTGTGTACAAGCCCAGAGCAAGGGGGAACTGTGCCCGGGGCACATGTGCGCCCCACCACACCCACCCACCATGCCACTCCCCTGGAATGCCATGCCATGCCTGGAATGCCCTCATCACACCCCCGAACCAGTGCACCTGGTGCGTCACGCACCCTTCCTTGGCGCTACGCCACTGCCTGCGTAGCTACGCATGTGTTGCAGGAAATTTTTAAAAAGGCATGAAAGCAATCTGGATTGTTTCCATGGGTTCCAATCACTGCCTGCACGGCACACATGTGAATGGGCAAAATAAAACAGCTGCAGCCCATTATTCATTTGCTCTGTGGAATCAACCAATAAGAGTCGAATGTAGCTTCACAGAGACCATGTGCATATGCTTCAAGGCCATAAGAGGAGAGACAGAGTCTAACCCTTCAATCTCAACATGGTTTTGCCTGTCACAAGTGTGTGCCTATATTGCTAAAGGGGGGAATGCTGGCCAAGCCATACCGCCTCCTGAGAGCAGTCATCACCACCACCTTTAACTCACCCAGGGCCAAAGCAAGGGGGAACTGCATCCGGGGCACACATGTGCCCTGCACCCCCTCCATGCCCGCACCCCATCCCTCCATGCCCCTGCCATGCCCCTGCACCGGCCTGCGCTTGGTGTGTCATGCAATCCCCCCTGCCCTGCTGGCGCTACACCATTGGCCTCACCCCACCCCCACTGCAGCCTCTGCCTCGACCCTACTACCATTGTGCCACTTTTCCCTTTTCTCCAGGAGGTCCTGCAAAACAAGTGTGGCTTACCATACTGTTTTAAAGAGGCCAAGAAAAGGAGGAGGCAAAACAGCAGACATGGAGGAAGTGGTTGTGGAGGAGACAGGTGGGCAGGATCTGTCTTGCACTACCGTGTTTCCTGAAAATAAGACAGTGTCTTATATTAATTTTTGTTTCCAAATATGCACTATGTCTTATTTTCAGGGGATGTCTTATTTTTCTGCTCCACAGCTGCATGCTCTGGTCGACGGGCATCCTTCCAAACAAAAACTTTGCTATGTCTTACTTTCGGGGGATGCCTTATATTTAGCACTTCAGCAAAACCTCTACTACATCTTATTTTCAGGGGATGTCATATTTTCGGGGAAACAGGGTATTATCAGATCTTTGGGAAACTGTGAAAACTGTGAACAGGTGCCTGGAGGCAGATTTGGAATGGATGAAGGTTGATCCTGAAAAAACAGAGGAGCTACTGCTGGGGGAAAGTCAGACCCTATCCCCTGTTTTGGATGGACTGCACTCCTCCTAAAGGAGCAGGTTCATAACTTCAGGGTGCTCCTGGATCCATGCCTCCTATTGGATGAACAGGTGATAATGGTGACCAGGAGTGCCTTTCTTCAACTTCAGCTGATGAGCCAGCCACATCCCTTCCCAGACAGAAATTTTTTTACTATTGTGTTGCATGCCTTGATAATATCTAGATTACATCACTACAGTGTATTCTGTGTGAGGCCGCCCTTGAAGACTGTCCAGAACATACATTTGGTATGGAATATTGCAACCAGAGGGTTGAGTGGAACAAGTTGTAGGGACCATATCACTTCAATCTTGTTCTACCTACTCTGGCTTTTAGTTTGCTTCTGGGCTCTATTCAGGATGCTGGTATTGATTTTAAAGCCCTGTACAGTTTGGGAACAATACACCGTAAGGACCACTGTCTACTATCAGAACCTACCCACTCACTCTGGTTATCCTTGGAGGTCCTGCTTCAGTTGCCCTCTCCATCTGAGGCTAGATGAGTGGTGATCAGAGAAAAAGCCTTCTATGTCGTGGTACTAAAAAGTAGGAACTCCCTCCCCAGGGAGATTTCTCTATCTTCCTCTATCAGTGTTTTTCACTAGCCGGTGAATACTTTTTTGTTTATCTGGTATACCCCCAATAACAGTTTTTGGCTCTCCTTCTACAGTTATTTGGGTTTTTTGTTTTCTAATTAAATTTTATATTTTAACTGGTCAAAGGTTTTAACATTTTTAAATCCACTACTCTGAGGAACCTGATTGGATGCAAATGTTTTTAATTAATTAAGATATGAAAGGGGAGGGGCATTTGAAATGTTTGAGTTGAAACTGTCTATCTGATATCATTTCATGAACAGATGTCATTGGCTGCGAAGGTATTAAAAAGCAGGCAAGTCGTTATCTTTAGCCCTGACCGGGATATCTCAAGCTAGCCAGATCTCATCAGATCTCAGAAGACAAGAATGGTTGACCCTGATCTGTATTTGGTTAGAGGACTACTAAGCAATGCCAGGGGCGCAACACAGTGAAATGCAATGGCAAACCACCCCTGAACATCTGTTGCCTTGAAAACTCTACAGGGTCAGCTGTGACTTGCATGCAAGAAAAAAAAGTTCTCTTTAATGGCCTGTTCGTGACTGGAAGACATGGTGCTCTTCTCCAGTAATTTAAAAGATTTACAGGACAATCTTATGTAGAGATACTGTGTAATATCAATGTCTGGTTTTGATTTATTTATGCAATTTCTTATATCCCACTTTTATTCCCAAACAACATTACAATGTAAACAAACACAATACAAAAATGTGATAGAGACAGAAGATCCCTGGGAGAAAGAGCTTTGGAATACAGAACAGGTCTCACCTCCTCCGACCTCTTAGATCAGTGGTTCTCAACCTTCCTAATGCCGTGACCCTTTAACACAGTTCCTCATGTTGTGGTGACCCCCAGCCATAAAATTATTTGTATCTCGGTTCCTAAGACCATCAGAAATATGTGGTTTTTGATGGTCTTAGGTGACTCCTGTGAAAGGGTTGTTTGACCCCCAAAGGGGTTGCAACTCACAGGTTGAGAACCACTGTCTTAGATGCAATCCTCAGGCCCTGTGGCTCACACCCGAAGTGCCTAGGGGCACTAAAGTTATGAATTTCCAAACTCTATGGCTGTGTAGGCCTGAAAACAATTCATAGTTCCTCAATAAGCCAATCTACAGCCAAATATTCTCCACTCTATTGACCCGTCGTGTAGATCTACACTAGTTTTACAACAGCTAAGAAACCACCTCCTACAAGAATTTGTTAACATTTCTGCTTATCTTTCATTTACAGCCTGGAGCTGCCATGATGCCTCCCATTTGCCAAGCGATGTTCTTTAAACAACATAAAGGATCCAAAAGTAATAGCAAAAAAGCACACAATTATTGTGAAGTTTAAATGGTCAGAGATTCAGGCTTGGCAGGTTCCCAGCTCTCCATTAGGACGCTTGCTTGCAGAAATGCTGCCACAGTGAACCAGTAAAAGCTTAATTCCATTCAAAGAGGCAGATGCTGATAGAGCATTTTGGTGACAAAGGTACCCATCTGAATGCTTCGTTTACCAGTCAAGCTGAGGCAAGGTGGGAAGTAAATTGTTTGTTGGAAACTTTGTGGCATTTAAGTTGAGAAGGCTGGGATTTTTTAATTACAAGATGGTCATGTACTGACTGCCCAAGGGCCTCACTTTCGAGAAATTCTTCATCCAAAACTAATGCATTAGGCTTGCTGTTCCCCAACTTTAAAAACCTGTCAAACTCTGGCTAAAAACATTTCAGGAAAGCTTCATATTATTACTGCCTAGAGGGGGAAAGCCAAATTTCCTATAAGCTTCGCAGAAGAGGCACAGGCCTGAGGCAAAATATGTGTTTGATCTCTTCGAAGGAAAGACCTTTTTTTTATACTGTTTACTCTGCACCCATCGAAAGGCAAACAGTTTTTTCCCCCTAAGGAAGGGTTTGTGAGCGATACCATTTTAAAAAATCACTGTTTCCGCACAACTGGCATACAATCTGCTCTAAAATTCAACAACGAAATATAGTGTGCATTTGTCACCTACAGTTTTGGCAATACTATTTAAAAAGCACATCACTGTGCTCTATAAATTTGAACCAGATGTATTTGTTTTGCAGCTGCTTCAAAGGGTTTATACACATTTCACTTTCATAATTTGAGACATGGATCATAAAGTATCCAAACAAATGTGATGAAACAGCACATCATCCAACAGGTAGTGGCTCTAATCCCACAAGGTATTCCTAACAAAATCAACATTCTCCCAGCTTCCCAAGAGCAGCAATTCAGGGGGCATTTGAGGCTACAGAACAGATTTCAGAAAGGGTGTCAGGATCTGTCAACCAGATCCGCAAAATCTATTTGACACCTGGAAGGGATGATGCAATCTGCTTCTTGAGGAAGTCAGCAGGTTTAGGCATGACTCATGCCCCCGTGGTGCACATCTGTAGAGATAAGATGCGACACTCATGATTGGCTATAGATATGTATATAAGTTTGCAAGATGCTAGCAGAAATGTGTGCTTCCATTCACCTGTTGCTGTCCTGCACTCTGTCGGTTGGTTTCGTGATTTGTAAGCAAGAGGAATAAAGCCCTTCTGTGAAGTAAACAAGCTTATGTTCCTGTGTCCTCCCTCATGGCACCTGGAGTCTCTCCAGATGGGGCAGGGGGTGCCTGACCTATCTGAGGGGTGAGCTCCAACGAAACGCGCCTGGTGACTGGCCTGGAGGCCCAAACCAGCAGTTGTTTTCTTTTAAGCCACAAAACCCCGCACACTCGGCAAGGTCTACACCTGCCAAATGCTGTTGTGCGGTTTTCCTCTCAGTTTGCCAAAGGTGCCAAAAGAGGCTGAGGCCACTGCATGCTGCCTATTATATAGGGAGTGTGCTTCACCCCTCGCCCTGTGTGTCACACATGTCATTGCTGCCCAGAGCCATGCACGCTCCTACACAGAGTTCACCACGTGCTCTGCCCCCTGTCGCAATTACGGGCCTTGTTGATTCAAGTGCCATCATTTGTCCTGAATGCCGTTACTGAAACTACCATGAAAGCTGCCTGCTGGATCCTTAACTGTAGGGTAGGAAGACAAGTCCACAGATATAAGCCAAAGAGAAACTGGCAGCTTTGGTGCATGTGTAACCCAGGGGCCAATAGGGGGGGCTAAAGAGCTCAGATTTTCCATATAAGGAAGAAAAGGCTCCAATTTCCCTCAGATCTGTTGGAGGCCTGTAACTGGAGCCACCCTACTTCACAGAGTTCTGTTGTTATGAACTATATTTACACATTTCAGGGCTACCCTTGAAGGCTTGACAACCAGGAGAGAGGGCTCAGCAAAGAACAGTCAAAGCTGCAAGTCCATCAACAGTGCCACAGGACACAGCTAGAGAAAATTGCAAAGGACTGAGACCCTGCTAGCCTGTTTTGCACAACAGGCCAGAACTATTACATGTTGATTATTGTTTCTGCATTGGTTTGCCATATTTCATTGTTGTACTGCACATTATTGGTTATGAAACAGAGAACAGATTTAAAAGTTTCTTTCTTGTAAATCTGGTGAATGGCAAGGGTCACAAGGTAGGATCACACTGTCAGAGACTTGAACTCCTTTTCCATTAATGATAATATCCCTCTTAAATTCTAAGTTGGGTTACACGTGGAATGTATGGCATCATATCTGCACTGAGCTTCCTCCCCTTTCCATACTTTGCCCTCCCTAGGCACCTAGGAGGATGGCCAACAAAACAAACAAAGCTTTCCTGTAGCATCTGGGTAGTCATGTCAGCCATAC